>NC_063362.1:1495702-1514000 GCF_021869965.1 Rhincodon typus
CCAGGTGGGTGTGAGGCTAGAGTACCAGGTGGGTGTGAGGCTAGAGTTCCAGCAGGCTCTGAAGCTGGGGTACCAGGTGGGTGTGAGGCTCGGTTATCAGGTTGCTGAGACAGTAGCAAGCGAGTGAGTGCTTGGAGTGAGTCAGGATGGGTCCAGTTGGGAAGTGGTCCTGGAGATCTTGGAGTAAAATGGGGGATTGAAGGGAGTTGGAGGTTGAGTCACCCCAAAGGATGGGGTCTAGTTTGGGGGAAGGGAGTTGGGAATTGGGGATCAGGTTCAGCGGAACAGGGCTGGGAGGTTGTGTAAGGCTGAGCTGTGTGGATTCAGCCAGGAATCAGAAGGTGGGGTGTGACAAGGGCAGAGTTTGTGGTTGGTGAGGTGGGGTCAGTTTCATGGTTATCTAGGAGTTTGAGCAGGTTTGAATCCCAGTAACTTTTGCCAGTTAACTGTTGAGTGAAGTCAGCTGGAATCCTCCAAGGTCTCTAACTTAGAGTTTCCAAACTCTAAATAACTGGGTAATTGCCCTTCATGAGTCCAAACTTGTGGGCAACTCCTGATGAGTTCAGCTGTATCTGACCGTCCATGTGGCCACGATACACAACTCCTGTCAATACTACCTCAACAACAACCTTCCCATCACAGCATCAGTTTTCACAGTTTACTGAGGGGGTCATTTCCCCAAAACCAAAGCCAAGAAACTTAGCAGAAAGACATTATTCCTCTATTTTTAATGTTTGGCCATACATGATTAAATTTGTTCTTTCTCAAATCACATGTTCAGCAATGTATTACACACTTCTGCAGCAGGTGGGACTTAAACCTGGGCTTCCTGAAGGTAGGGACACTACCACTGCACCACAAAATCCCTAAATGATTAATTTGTTAAGAAGTTATTGAATTTGTTAGTATCTTTGTTGAGAGAAACATGTGGAGCCTGTTAATTGTCTCTGCTCATAGAACTGAGCGGGACAGTCTCCATGGCACAATTGGTCAGTACCTTCAGCTGTTACCTGAAAGGTTCGTGGTTCAAAACCTACCAGGGGATGCTCTCTTTGAAAGGGCCCTCTTGTGGTGCAGTGGCAGTGTCCCTATTCCTGCAGCAGGAGGCCCAGGTTCAAATCCCACCTGCTCCAGAGGTGTGTAATAATATCTCTGAACAGGCTGATTAGAAAAATAGGTTAATTTAAAGAAAAAACATAGTATTGCAATTTGTTAAGACACACCTCTCGAGCAGGTGGGACTTGGGCTGGGGCCTCCCACCTCTAAGGTAGGGATAATACCACAGTGCCACAAGAGCCTCTAATAACCTTAGTAACAATGTATATATTTTTAATTTGCACCTGATTGCTGCCATGTAATAAACAATGTGTTGTCTAAGCAAAGCATCCCCTGTCATTGAGATTCACTCACGTTTTCCCTCTGTCATGGTAAATGAAAAAGACCCACAGCAGTTGCAATTAGCTGGATGCCCAATGAGAGACTGAACAAGTCAGGAAACTTTCTCAACAAAAGAAATGTGTCTTGCTTTCAGTCTCACCAGCTGATTGGAATTGAGTAACATTGATAAGACTTTAATTGAAGAAGCTGTGATAATGTTGACATGCAGTTGATCGCTCTCCCAGTCGTCTGAAACTTGGACAGTGCTCTCATCTGGGTCATTGACTGTTGTGTTCATTGACTCAGTGCCTCCAGCTGCCTGTAGCTGCAACCAAGCCCATTGCCTTCAGCTCTAATTCATCTTGTTACTCGTCAATGTGGAAACTGATTGGTGAGCAGTGAAAGTGTTTCACAGAATCTCAGAATTATTACAGTGTGGCAGGAGGTCATTTGGCCCATCATGCCTGCACTTCAATATTTCACTGGTTTGTGACCTGTGTGGCCATAGTAAACGGATAATGAATATTGCTGCAGATCAAGTTAAATAAAATGAGAAATAGTGAGAACTGCCAATGCTGGAGTCAGAGACAACACAGTGTGGAGCTGGAGGAACACAGCAGGCCAGGCAGCATCAGAGGAGCAGGAAAGCTGACGTTTCAGATTGGGTAACCCCATTTCTGAAGAAGGGTCCTGACCCGAAACATCAACTTTCCTGCTCCTCTGGTGCCGCCTGGCCTGCTGTGTACCTCCAGCTCCACACTGTGTTACCTATAAATAAAATGAGAAGTTAGTTTTATCCAATACTGTTACAATAAGGAAGGTTGCTGTATTGAGCAAAACTGAAGATGATTTCAAGAGAAATGAGTCAAAGCCTTTAGAAAGTTGCCTAGGAACAGAGCAAAAACAAAAGCTATTGAGATATACAGAATAATCAGGGTTACAGGTTAGCACTGAAAACAAATGAATGGAATGTAAAACTGGTACATAGCCCTGAATAAATTTGTCTTACAAAAAACTGGAGAAAGCTGAGCAGGACTATTAAGTGAAGGAACAATGGGATAAAAGGATAGAAATTTAATCTACCTTGTGATGTGATTCCATGTGCCGTGAATTTACCTCTGAAAATGTGGGCCTAATTCTTGTGATATTTTCCCTCCTTTGACTCAGACTATAATGAGTCATGGGTACTTGGAATATTTGCCCTCATTTGTGAAAAGAAAACATACAATTAGAGAGGGCACAATGCCAATGTAGATAAAGAGCATTAAATAGCATTTAATGACTCATTTTGTTTTGTGCTTTTAATCATATAAGAGTGCATTGAAAACAAAATCACATCAGAACGAAAGAATAAATCCATGTAAAGTAATAAATAAAAGTCCCATCTGTTAGAGAGGGAAGGTAAACTTTTGACATTTTTAAACATGAGATGTTCTACAGAAAGCGCCAGATTTGCAACAACTATTCTCATCATTTCTAAAATAAAGGACAATAGTTTGCAATTCCAGTGATTGAAGGTTTTTACAGAAAGCAGCCATAAAGCTGCTGTTTTCAATTTTTTAAATGTTTTTCAACTATTTGCCTTTTTGTTAGCAAACTGTTATTCAAACGCTGTTTCTGTTATGTGTCAAATGTAAGCTTTCTCTGCATGTGGGGTGACGCTTTGCTGTTCATATTTAGCACTTGTACCCTTATGTCATGCAAATGTTCAATCAATTTTAACATTAGGAGTTGGAATTAAAGGCTTTTTCTTTAGACTGAAATTAGATGCATTTAATGTAACTTTTTTGCAGCAAGATCTGGAGAATTAATATTGAAGCAGTTTAAATAAGGTAAGTTCAGAACTGGATTAAGTTTAGTTTTATTTTAAATTCCAACACTCTCTAAACTAACATGACTAATTTAGTGACATTGTTTAATTTGTTTGCCTCTGAATAAGTGTTTTGTGCTGTATACTTTAATAGTGATTGGTCTGTCTCTGTGAATCGCGTTAGAATTTGGCAATTTTCAGAGCTGAATGCTGACAAATTCTAAGAATGGCACAGAACTGAAATTAGCTTCTAATCTTTAATTGCTAATTTCCCCTAACACTTAAATCCAAGCCAAGGGTGGTATATCTGAACAAAGGCAACTATGTCAGTAGGGTAATTTAGCTAAGGTAAACTGGGCAACGAGAATTTGAAGATATGATGACAGATTAGCAATGGCAAACATTTACAGAATTAATTCATAATTTGCAACAAGCATACGTTCAACCACTTGGTAGTACAGAACTTAAATTTTGATGCAAAGAGAGACACATTGCTGTAGCTTTTCAAAAAAATGTAGATTTCCTTAAAAAGCCCCACAGGAAACATGGTCCAAGTGTGGCTAATGAGAGACTTTAAAGATGATATTAGATACAGAAAGAGGTTCAGCATGTTGTCAAAAAGAAAACTAGTGAATATTTTAGAATTTGGCAACATCTGACTAAGAAACTAGAGTAACTGGACTGTAAAGGTTCCTGTAAGTTTGTAAATAGCAAGTAAATAACGCTGCCTTAGAGACAGAAGAATTAATGAGGAAGAAAGAAATGACAAAAATATTAAACAATTAATTTGTAAATTTTCATAATAGATACAAAAGAAGCTTCAGAAGTACAGTAAAAGGAGAATGAAATTGGGCATATCCCCGTAATGGAGATAGTACAATTGGACTAAAAGCCAATAGGAAGCTCCATGGAGCTGACAGTCATCACCTTAGAGTTTGAAGAGAGAATGCATTGGTTGGCACTTCGAAATTGTCTAGATTCTAGATCAATCCCACGGACTGTAAAATCAAAAAGATAACAGTGCTGTTCAAGAAAGGAGAGAGAATGCAGGAAAGTGGACCAAAGGGTCTGTTTTCATGCTGTATGACTCTATGGCTCTATAACTATCAGTCAGATAGCACCTGTGGAGAGAGAAACAGGGACAACTGATTATTTCCCCCAGCATTTGCTGCTTTTGTTTAGATTTCAAACATCCACGGTATTTTGTTTTTATTTAGCTATTGACCAGTAGATTCATAAGAATTTTTGTAGCACACGAAGAGGCCCTTTGGCCAATTGTATCTGTGCCAGTCATCAAATGCCCATCCATTCTAATCCCATTTTCCAGCACTCTCTGCTGGTTGGAATCATACCTGACACACAGGAAGATGGTTGTGGTTGTTGGTGGTCAGTCATCTCAGCTCCAGGACATCTCTGCAGGAGTTCCTCACGGTAGTGTCCAAAGCCCAACCGTCCTCAGTTGCTTCATCAATGACCTTCCCTCCATCATAAGGTCAGAAGTGGGAGTGTTCACTTAAGGATTGCGTAATGTTTAACACCATTTGCATCTCCCCAGAGACTGAATCAGTCCATGTCCAAATGGAGCAAGACCTGGACAGTATCCAGGCTTGGGCTGTAAAATGTTGGAGAATGATACAGGAAGTGACCGGGGACAGTCCTTTCTGTGACTGACAGGATGACACTGGCAAGGCCACATGAGTTAGTGATGATAGTGGGGGCTCCCTGTCACTGACAGATCGGAGAGAACTGAACTTTGAAGATTGAGAACAGTCATCATTCCAAAGGAGATGTGAGTTACGCACGATCTGCCTCCATCTCCTTGGAACCCCACCTTTCCTGGGCTCCAAACTTGACTTTACAAAGCCCCTCTCCCACCCCAGACCACATCCATCCCCACAACTCCACCAACCCCCTCCAGGCCCAAATTCTCCCATCGACGCTGACCTTTTCAAAACACTGCATCAATGACCTGGCCCCTTTGTCTCTTTGCACCCTGGTTTGATAGCCAACCAGGCCCACTACCTACCAGGCCCACTGCCCAGCTGTACTTTACCCTCACACTTTGGTTACATACTTATCATTTGACAGAAGCTGTCAAAGTGGATTTTTGCGAATTGGGACATTTAAATTTCCGAATACAGCAGCTAACGGTTGTGAGAAAAGAGCTGGATTTCTCTTAGAGTTCTGTGCTCATAGGAACTGTGAGAATGGACATACAGCTCTGCAGTTCTGAAGGGTACTGACTGGAATCTCCTGAATGCAGAGCACTTTCTGCTCATAAAGAGGAATCTGTGTGAGTTTGTCACTGTTTGGAAAATGTCACCTGATAAGTTTGGCTGGAATTTAAAAATACAGAGGATGAGATACTACAGTTTGGAAAGCAGTATTGTGACATCAATAAGAAATGTTTTTCTCATACTTGAGGAAGTTTGAGGATTCTGAGTGTGAATTCACCTGAATGTGACAGCACCATGTGGTGTTGTTGAGTTGTTTCCCTGAAGAAAACATATTTTGCCGACCCAGTGGATGTCATAAACCAGTGCAAGGTCTAACAATTAGCTTATGTTCTTTGGCAATTACACTCACAGCCATGTATTAACAATTCTGGTCTTACACCTGTATGCTGTCTAATTTCTCTCATTCGATTCCTCTGTCAATGTTGTTACTTCAGTGAAACCTGCGTAAACAGCCTCCTACCAGAGAGAAAATGGTCACCCATTTGGCACAGCCAAATAACTTGGGACTAAATTAAACAAGGGGCACTGAATCTCAAGTCTCCAACAAATGACAAACCTCATTCAGCTCTTAATGCACTAAGCTGTTTGACATTTTCAGACATGGAATTGAGAATTCAGCTGCAGCTTTTGTAGAGTGAGGGCCTGCTAACCCAGTTTCCATCAATGAGGACAACTGGCTCTTTCTGCAGTTGGATTCCCAGCTACTGTGCATGCTGGGTAAAAAGCTGTACACTTTACTGACAACATTTAACTTGCAAGCAATGAGCCTTTTAAAAATAAGGATACCTACAATGAGAATGTTAGTCCTGATTTAGTCCTAATATACAGATTTCACTGTATTTTCCATCATTATTTCAAGGTGTTACAATCAGTAATGCTCTCATTTTAGGCAAGTTCATGTAACAATTATTTCAAAATAGCCAGTACATCAATTGACACAGATCAGGGGGCAAACTCCCATCTCATAGGAAAATGGATGTGGTTGTTGAAGGTGAGTCTAATCAGCTCCAGGACATCTCTGCAGGAGTTCCTCAGGGTAGTGTCCCAGGCCCATCTTCATGCTGCTTCATCAATGACCTTCCCTCCATCATAAAGTTCAGAAGTGGGAATGTTTACCTATGATTACACAATGTTCAGCACCGTTCACGGTTCCTCAGATATTGAAGCAGTCCGTGTTCAAATGCAACAAGATCCGGATAGTGTAGATGTTTGGGCTGATCAGTGACAGTAACATTTGCACCACACAAATGCCAGGCAGTGACCATCTTCAATGAAAGAGAATCTAACTATCACAACTCGACGTTCAATGTCATCACCATCACTCCATTGACCAAAAACTGAACATCTCCAGAAACATAAATACTGTGACTATAAGAACAGGTCAGAAGGTAGGAGTTCTGTGGCAAATAACTCACCTCCTGACTCCCCAAAGCCTGTCCATCACCTACACGGCACAAGTCAGGAGTGTGAGGGAATACTCCCCACTTGCCTGGATGGGTGCAGCTCCAACAACACTCAAGAAGCTGAACACCATCCAGGACAAAGCAGCCTCCGCTTGATTGGCACCACATTCACAAACACCCAGTCCCTCCTCCACCGACACTCAGTAGCAGCAGTGTGTGCTATCTACAAGATACACTGCAGAAATTCATCAAGGCTCTTTGGAAAGTACCTTCCAAAAACATGACCACCACTATCTGGAAGGACAAGAGCAGCAGATACATGGGAACACCATTGGAACAAGGGCAACACAGTGGCTCGGTGGTTAGCACTGCTGCCTCCCAGTGCCAAGGACCCAGGTTTGATTCCACCCTGGGGTGACTGTCTGTGTGGAGTTTGTACATTCTCCCCATGTCTGCGTGTCTTTCCTCCGAGTGCTCCAATTTCCTCCCATAGTCCTAAGATGTGCAGGTTAGGTGGATTGGCCATGCTAAATGTGTGGATAGGGTGGGATGCCCTTCGGAGGGTTGGTGCAAACTCGATGGGCCTATTGGCATCTTCTGCACTGTAGGGATTCTATGACCACCTCCTGCAAATTCCCCTCCAAGCCACTCACCATCCTGACTTGGAAATATATTGCTGTTCATCCAGTGTTCCAGGGTCAAAATCTTGGAATTCCCTCCCTAATGGCTCTGTGGGTTTACCCACAGAAGATGGACTGCATCGGTTCAACAAGGCAGCTTATCACCACCTTCTCAAGGGCAACTGGGGACGGGCAATAAAAGCACAGAATTAAAGTGATGTATGATTTTTGTTTCGCTTTGAAAGTCAGTGACGATGCAGTACAATGCCAGCTCACACTAAGCTGTTAAACTTGTTTCAATGCAACACATAGAAACTTGTTTCTTTTGGTCGAAGTCCAGCATGTCTAAGTCCATTTGTAAATTGTTGGTCCAGACTGTATTTGGCTGACAGTTCCCTTTGGCAAGTCAGAACCTCCTAATCATACAATCCCTATAGCGTGGAAGCAGGCCATTCAGCCCATCAAGTCCACACCAAACCAACCCACCGAAGTGCATTCCCCCTCCCCCCCCACCAATATCCCTGTAACCCAGTATTTCCTATGTCTAACCCACTTACTCTGCACACCCCTGGACACAGTGGGTGATTTAACATGGCCAATCCACCTAGCCTGCACATCTTTGGACTGTGGGAGGAAACTGGAGCACCGAAAGGAAACCCACACAGACACGGGGAGAATGTGCAAACTCCACACAGACAGTTACCTGTGTCCCTGGTGCTAAGGCATCAGTGCTAACCATGGAGCCACCACACCGCTCCATAATATTACAGAAATTGTAAACTCCTCACCAGTTCATGGAAGAAAAGCTGTTTCTGGTCAAGAATATGCATTTGGGTAGTTTCAGTTAAAAATCTCAGAAGCCAGCAGTCTGGTTGAAAATCTTTCAAATAACAGGTCAAAACTGGAAAAATGTGCAATACCATACCTAGATGTTTTTAAAATATTTGTTTGAGACTAGTTACTCTGTAGTTGTGGAACTATTTAACAGATGATTTATAGCAACCTGAGCTATACACAGTGTGGCCTTATCAGATAAACTACTCTTTAGTCTATACTGTACTGACGTTCCCAAGCCTATTCAATTAGTTAAATAGATCATGCCTGATCTGTATCAAGACTCTGTTGATCTGCCTTTATCGATTTTTTGTAATACCCTAACTCAATACAAACTTATCAATTCCAGTTTGAAAAGTTTTGTCAGTGTGACACGTTGGGAAGTTCTCCAATTCTCAGCTTGCAGCCTCTTGAGGGGAGTGTTCCAGATTTTCAGTTCTATGTCTGGAAAAGTGTCCTGATTGCACAGCTCAGTAGCTGAGGTCTAAATCTAAGGTGGCATCTCTCTGGCCTGTGACTCCCCACCAGGGACATTTACTTCTCTACATTTATTGTTTTAAACACCTCTATTAGTTCTCCTCCTCAAACTTCTAACATAAAGGGAATTCATGCCACATTTATATAATCAGTCCTCCTAAGTTAACCCTATTTAAACACTGGTGACATTCCCATGACTGTACATACCACCTCCAAACTCATGAAAATCCAAAGGGACAGTGGATGCTGAAATCAGAAAGAAAAATAAATTGCTGGAAAAGCTCAGCAGGTCTGGCAGCATCTGTGAAGAGAAATCAGAGTTAATGTTTCAGGTCCAGTGACCCTTCCTCAGACCCTTATCCAAACTCATATCCGGGCTAATCAACATTCTGTGTCATTGAGGGATAACTTCTCCTGGTTGTGTTTTGACTCCTTCAAACTAAACCAATAGCTTTGGGACTCCTTTTTGTTCATGTCACACATGTTTTTATTGCTTTATCTATCCATATGTCTACATCTCTTTTCTGTTTTATGATTCATTATCTCTTATGCCTGAGAAAATAATCTTCACCAATTTGGAATCAAATAATTGATCTCGCTTTCACGCAGTGGACTCCTCCTACAGTTACTTAAATAAAAACCAAAAGAACTGTGGATGCTGTAAATCAGAAACAAAAACATAAATTGCTGAGAAAGCTCAGTTCTGAGGAAGGGTCACTCGACCCAAAACATCAACTCTGATTTCTCTCCACAGATGCTGCCGGACCTGCTGCATTTCTTCAGCAATTTCTGTTTTTGTTACAGTTACTTACTTAGTCTGCCTGTACCACTTTAGTTTTTGCTCCTGCCCTTCCTAACACTGTACCATCAGCAAACCTCAATGAACACTTTCTGTTCCTTTATCCAAGTTAGTAATATTTCTGTGGAAAAAACTGAGGAGCAGGATGGGGGTCCCTGAGAAATACCACTTCCTTGAACCTATGAATCAGAGAACATTCTCTTTCACCTCACTGCTTCCACCTCCTACCTCCCAACCAATTACTAACCCACAACATATTACTGATTTGATTTTAAAGATTAAATGGAATGATCTCTCATGGAGCTTTGTGCATTTTAATGCAGTTGCTATCTGGGATTTGTTAGATAAACATGTGATATCTCAAGCATGCAAAGCAAGATTACAGAATTGAAAAGGTTTGGAATCTTGGGACTGCCCATAATCTGAGAAAGAAGAGTGAAAATATTTATGGGTAAGAAGATTTGAAAGATTCAAAATATCTTAACCACGGGAATGACGACTCACTTTTAAATAATCAGGAATTTGTTTTCAAAGAGCAATTCTCAGTCTGCCTCCAGTCTTCACAATATATATTCAATGTCTATGATTGGGTTTGTATCAACTTGATCCAATGATGTTGAGAATAATCTTCATGCTTTTGATTTTGTAGAATTACCAAAAAAGACACAAGCTTATGGAGTTGAGGAGAACCCGAATGTCTGCCACAAATGAAGATGACGCCTTACACTCTAAAGGAAACCAGCAGAAACCAGGATTGTAAAAATGAAGAATTTATTTGGAATTTAGAAATATATTCTCAAACTGCATTGCACTTTGTTGGAGATTCAGTTTCAACTGCCTCTGTGTGAAACTATTGTGATTGTCTAAGTCTTGTGTTTTGGTGTTAATATTGTCATTGGACATAGTGTAAAAGCACAAATGGTGAAGTGAGTGGCGCACGATCAATGCTGTCAAACACTGCATTAGGCCTATTTATGGATTGTTGCTGTGTTTTGGTGATTATTTGCTAAAGCTGGCTAGATATCATCACTTTTGAATGGAAAAGATGTAAATATGCTTTTGTAAATAATGCGAAATAAAAATCTTAAATGTCACAATCAAAATGATCTAAACTGTTGTTTTCTCATAAACACTGGACCCAGTTGTGTGAACTGTACATACGGAGGCTAGGAGGATTAGTCTCTGATACTGGCTCTTGTTAAAGTCACCCACAAAGGTTTCAAAGACACTTTAATTAATGTTTCTGCCTAAATTATTGTGTTCTGTTTTGTTCAAACTTTCCACTGAAAGTGCTGAGTTGTACAAACGATCAGTGCTGTTTCTCCAGCTTCTGTTGAGCTTCACTGGAGTATTGCAGCAGGCTGAGGGACGGATTGGTGAGCGTGAGAGAAAGCTCTGATATTGAAATGACGAGTGACTAGAAGCGCAGGGTCATGCTTGTGGCCTGAGTGAAGATGTTCTTTAAAGCAATCATCCAAAGTGGATTTGACTGCATCTTTTAAAACCTCATTCATGGCTAGCTGGGCGAGCATTTACAGCTAAATACTCATGGTCCTTGTAACCCAAAAAAGCACAATCCACCGTTACCTCCATGACAGACCACAACACGGCCAGACACACTAGTCATCCTACTGTACATCAGAGACCTATCAGAGATGACCACAAGACTACTCAGACCCATAGGCATCAGGGTAGCCCACAAACCAACAACCACCCTGTGACAGCTACTGATGGATGTAAAGGATCCTATACCCACAACCAATAAAATTAATGTAATATACAACATACCATGCAAGTACGGTGAGAAACATTACATAGGCCAAAGTGGAAGAAAACTGACAATAAGGATACACAAACACCAACTAGCCACCAAGAGACATGACCAATTGTCACTAGTCTCAACACACATGGACAACGAGGGACACAAATGTGACTGGAACAACACATCCATAACAGCACAAGCCAAACAGAGACATGCCAGGGAATTCCTGGAGGCCTGGCATTCCAACCGGAACTCCATCAACAAACACATTGAACTGGACCCGATATACAAACCACTGAAAAACAGAACCAGAAGTAATGCCAACCGCCCCAGCAAAGCCAGGCATATAAATAACAAGTGGTACAGAACACCAACACTTCACTGGAGGCGCACTGACGATGTTACCCAGCAGGGTGACAAAACGTCTACAACCAAACCCACCGGCTTGGCAAGCAAGTCTACAACCTCATCCACAACCCAAGCTACAGAACTTCTTCGGATAGGGAAATAATACAGGGAAATGGCATTGAGTTGACTAATCAGCCATGATCTAAAATTGGTGCAATGGTCTTGAGAGGCTGAATGGCCTCCTGCTCCTAATGAGAGAAATGCAAGTAAATTATTGCTTCACCTGAGCAGAGCATTTGGGGTATTGGACACTGTGAGGAGAGAGAAGGTAATGGGAGGGCGTGGACTCACATCTGCTGTGATTATGTGGGAAGTTGGCCCTGGAATGGGATGAGATGTCGGAGATGATCGAGGAGTGGAGCAAGCTGGCACAGGCAATGGTTCCTTTCGAATCTGACAGAGGGCTTTTCTCCATATGCTTGGTGTCTTCCTGAAAAAGCCTGCTGTGTTCGGATCAGTCAAAACCAGGATTCCCGTGAGTCAGTGGGAATGTTTACTCTCTTCAGGGATGGTTTGAGGACTTTGCTAAAGCTGGGACTTTGTTCCCTGGAGCATCAGAGGCTGAGGAGTGACCTTATAGAGGTTTATAAAATCATGAGGGGCATGGATAGGGTGAATAGCCAAGGTTTTTTTCCCAGGGTAGGGGAGTTCAAAACTTGAGGGCCTATACAGTCATAGAATCATACAGCATGGAAACAGATCCTTCAGCCCAACTCGTCTGTGCTGACCAAGTTTCCCAAACCAAACTAGTCCCACTTGCCTGTGTTTGGCCCATATCCCTCTAAACCTCTCCTGCTCATATACCTGTCCAAATACCTTTTAAATGTTGTAACTGTACCTGCTTCAACCACTTCCTCTGGCAGGTCATACCCCATATGAAGCACTCTGTGTAATAAAGTTACCCCTCAGGTCCCTTTTTAAATCTTTCTCTTCTCACCTTAAAAATATACCCCCTCATTTTGAACTCCCCCAACATAGAGAAAAGACTTTTGCTACTCACCTCATGATTTTATAACTCTCTATAAGGTCACCCCTCAACCTCTTACACTCCAGTGAAAAATAACCCAGCCTATCCAACTTCTCTCTGTAACTCAAACCCTCCAGTCCCGGTAACATCCTGGTAAATCTTTTCTGAACCCTCTCCAATTTAATAATATCCTTCCTATAGCAAGGTGACCAGAACTGCACATAGTACTCCAACTTCACCAACATCATGTACAACCTCAATATGACATCCCAACTCCTATACTCAGTAGTCTGCACAATGAAGGCAAGCATGATCAACGCTTTCTTAACCACCCTAGCTACTAGTGATTCAGGTAATTTTCAAAGAACTGTGTACCTGAATCCCTAGGTCTCTCTGTTTTACAACACTCTCCAGGGCCCTACCATTAACTATATAAGTCCTGCCCTTGTTCATTTTACCAAAATGCAACACCTTGTATTTACCCAAATTAAACTCCTCAGTCCATTGGCCTAATTGATCAAGATCCCTTTGTAATCTTAGATAACCTTCTTCACTATCCACGATACCACCAATTTTGGTGACACCCATAAACTTATCAACCATGATTCCTAAATTCTCATCCAAATTGTTTATCTAAATGACAAACAAGAGTGGACCCAGCATCGACCCCTACGGAACACTACTGATCACAGGCCTCCAGTCCAAAAAAAACCCTCCAGCACTACTCTCTGTCCCCTACCACCAAGCTAATTTTGTATCCAATTGGCAAGCTACCATGTGGAACCTTGGCAAAGGCTTTGCTAAGTCCATATAGACAACGTCTACCACTCTGCCCTCATCTATCTTTTTAGTTACTTCCTCAAAAAACTCAATTAAGTGAAAGACAGGAACCTGAGGGTTAATATTTTTCACATAGAGGGTGGTTCCTGTGTGGAATGAACGAACTGAGGAAGTGATAGATGCAGGTACAGTTACAACATATAACAGACATTTGGACGGGTACATGGATAAGAAAGTTGTAATGGGATATGGGCCAAACGCAGGCAAATGGGGCTAGTTTGGGAAACTTTGTCGGCATGGATGAGTTGGATCGAGGGCTTTTTTTTTCATGCTTTATGACTCTATGACTATAAACAAAGTTAACATTTTGAATCCAGTGATCCTTTCTCAGAAGAAACAGGGTCATTGGACTTGAAACATTAACTCTGTTTCTCTCCATGGTTGCTGCCAGAGCTGCTGAGTTTCTCCAGCAATTTCTGTTTTTATTTCAGATCTCCAGCATCCCCAGTTCTTTGTTTTGTTTTATATTTTGGCAAAGTTTTTTTCACCTTGCACTCATCAGGACAATTCACAAGAATGCCACCATAAAGGGTAAAACAACATTGACACTGTATAAAGGAGAGGGCTGTATCAAGGAGTGGGCTTTGATCGCCAGAGGTGCTGCTGTGAAGGAACATTTGAATGATGACTGATAGTTAACGGCCAAGCTTTGGTTAAATTTAAACCAGACAGGTTGATCAAAGGCCTCAGAAGTGAACCAGAGAATGGCTGTCACCTATTTTGTTAAGTTGCGTATATTCTTTCTGTCTGCAAAGAACAGGACCCTATGTGTTAATTATTGTAACTTCTGATACATACAAACGCACTCACTGTGAGCCCAGTTGACAATCCTAAAGAGGTTGTCAGTGTAATGAATGCTCAACAAATCATGTCTTTTTCCAGGAATGCTCAAGAACATTATGTGACGTAATTTGAAAATCAGAACTTTAGATCCTTCAGTTCTAATTCCGATTATCTTGGTAAAGGAGAAATCAGAAAAGAACTGACCTCGAAAGGAGAATTTAGACCCTACTTTGACCATGGAAGAGGGAATTTCTATCAAAGGTAGGCAGTTGTAAGTGGTCTGCTATACTATGTTAACATTCACACAGCATAATCTCTCTAAACTTCCTCAGAGAAACCACACTCTGCCACAAAAGGGGATACCTGCTTTGGTATTTTGTGCCTCTTGGGCAAGAACCTCATTGCCAAATACGAAAAGAACCTGTATTCAGATCTACTGGCTTAAAGGATTGTCAAAACTCAAGGTAAGTTGATGTAATAAGTTAACTTATGCTGATGAGCCAGTTACCACCATGTTAAAGTATTTGCTTGACAACACTCTGCTCATATAGAATCCCTAACAGTGCAGAAGCAGGCCATTCAGCCCATGGAGTCCATACCAACCCTCTGGAGAGCATCCCACCCAGACCCACTCCATCCCTGTAACTCTATGGCTAACCCATCTAGCCTGCACATCCCTGGACACAAAAATAAAGTTGCTGGAAAAGCTCAGCAGTTCTGGCAGTATCTGTGCTGAAAAATTCAGAGTTAATGTTTCAGGTCCCTTCCCTCAGGGAATAGATCCCTGGACACAATGGGCAAATTTAGCATGGCCAATCCACCTAATGTACACATCTTTGGAATTTAGGAGGAAACTCATGTAGACACAGGGAGAATGTGCAAACTCTACACAGACAGTCACCTGAGTCTGGAATTGAAGCTGGATCGCTGGCACTGTGAGGCAGCAGTGCTAACCACTCAGCCACCCCCATCTATTGTTATACATACACAAATCTTTGTTCTTATATTTCTGATTGTTTAAGTTTTCTTTTTCTTTAGTTTGTAAATTATTCCACATATTAAACAATCACATTCTACCCTGTAAAAATTCCATTTTTGAATTTACTGATTCAAACCCAGTCTCTAAAACCAGCAACTAATGAGGTTCTATTTAAACCCAACATGACTATTTGTTGAAATGAAGCCTAGTTCCTGATAGAGTTGCTGTGTTACCTCCATGACCCTGGGGTAATACTTTTTCGCAGGTATAGACTCTAAACTGAATCTATACGAAACTGTTTATTCCCTCAGAAATGTGTACAGAAAATTAATATTTTATTTCAGAAAGGGAACAGCAAGTTAAATAACCTGAAACCCCATTTTGATCAGTTCCTTTGTATTGCTATGATAGTATTTAACTGGAACCCATGAAGGAATAGTTAACAATCAATGCTCCTTTCCCAGTTGATAGCTTGTGTACTAAAGATAGCAATTGTAATCTACATACAGACTGAATTTAGCAGGTTGGCAACGGAGCCTGCAAGATGAGTTCATAAAGTATTGTCAGAACTCTTTCTTAAAGCAGTATGTTTTCAAGTCTACTAGAGAGCAAGATAATAGTAGCCTCCTGGTAATGTGTAAAGAGACAGGATTAATTAATGATCTTGTTATAAGGACACTCCTAGGTAATAGTGACCATGATATAGTTGCCTTTTACATTAATTCTGAGGGAGAGAAGGTTGGACCAAAGTCCAGTGTTATAAACTTTAATATCAGCAATAATGAGTGCGTGAAAACAGAACCAGCTAAAGTGAACTGGGAAACTAAATTAAAGGATAGCTTGCTAGGGATACAGGAGCAGACACTTAAGGAGACCATAAGACACAGGAACAGAAATTAGGCCACTCGGCCCATTGAATCTGCTCCGCCATTCAATCATGGCTGATAAGTTTCTCAACCCCATTCTCCTGCTTTCTCCCCGTAACCCTTGATAATCAAGAACCTATCTATCTCAGTCTTAAATGTACTCAATGACCTGGCCTCCACAGCCTTCTGTGGCAGTGAATTCCATAGATTCACCACTCTCTGGCTGAAGAAGTTTCTCCTTATCTCCGTTCTGAAAGGTCTTCCCTTTACTCTAAGGCTGTGCCCTCAGGTCCTAGTCTCTCCCACCAATGGAAGCATCTTCCCAACATCCACTCTGTCCAGGCCATTCAGTATTTTGAAAGTTTCAATTAGATCCTTCTAAACTCCAACGAGTATAGTCCCAGAGTCCTCAAACGTTCCTCACATGTTAAGCTTTCCATTCCTGGGACCATTCTCATGAACTTCCTCTGAACCCGCTCCAGGGCCAGTACATCCTTCCTGAGATATGGGGCCCAAAACTGCACACAATACTCCAAATGTGGCCTGACCAGAGCCTTATAAAGCCTCAGTAGTACATCCCTACTTTTATATTCAAGTCCTCTCAAAATAAATGCCAACATTGCATTTGCCTTCCTGACTACTGACTCAACCTGCAAGTTTACCTTGATAGAATCCTGGACTAGAACTACTCAGAACATATCCATTCCAGTGAGAAAGAAAAGTTCTAAGTGAAGCAATCTGTTAGAAGATTGGGCTGTATATTACACAGTGAGTGGTAGTGCCTGGAACATGCTGCCAGAGGAGGTGATAAAAACAGAGATGATATCAAAGTTTAACAGGTATTTAGACAGACAGATGAATAGGCAGGGAATAGAGATATATGGACTACATGCGGGCAGATTGGATTAATTTGGAATGGCATCGTGGTCAGCATAGACATGGTGGGCCAAAGGGCCTGTTTCTGTGCTGTACTGATCTATGTTCTATCTAATATAATGAATGGTAAAAAATGACTAAAAGATTAATAAGCAGGGAGGAATTAGAGTACAAGAAAAAGCTAGCAATAGAAAAACAGAAGCTAAGAGTTTCTATGGGTATTTGGAAATGAAAAAGGCATGTAACATGAACATTGGTCCTCTAGCGAATAAGTCTTGGGTTTTTATATTGGGAACTAAGGCATTAGTGGAAGAACTAAACAGATGGTTTGTGACTGTTTTCAATGAAGATGCAAATAATAGAAATAATTGTGAATCAGAACATGAAAGGGTCGGAGGAACTTAAAAGAATAACAATCGCCAGATTCTGAGAAAATTATCAGAATGGAAAGCTTATAAATCTGCAGCTCCTGATGGAATCCATCCTAGGGCCCTGAAAACAGTGGCTGCTGAGAGAATAGATGCATTGGTTGTGGACCCTAGACACGGTGGAATTTAGCATTCAGTCTGAGAGGCAGGACCCTGGTTTGGAAATGAGGTTCGTTTCGCAGTAGTTTAACAGCAAAGACAGTTGGTTAGAAATGGTAGGTGTTTAAGAAGATAGTTTATTGCTCACAGCAAAGATATTTTTAAATTAAAAATGACAATGGCACTCACCTGTCATTTTAGATTGTCCAGGCTCTATGGAGAGGTAAACTTTTTGATAATTTTATTTTAACTTTTATCTAACAAATAATCAAAGGATAAAGGCAATGGCTTCATGGCACTAACACATAAGTAGCATCCCAGGAATCTGGGTTCAATTCTGAGTGTGGCAGAAAGTGAAATTTGAACTCAATTAAAAGTCTAGAATTAGAATTCTAATGATGACCATAGTCAATTGTTGTAAAAATCCATCTGGCTCATTAATGCCCTTTCGGGCAGGAAACTGCCATCCTTACCTGGTCTTGCCTTCACATGACTCCAAACCAACATCAATATGGTTGATTCTTAATTGCTGCCAGGTAAACCACTAGAGATAGTAGGAACTGCAGATGCTGGAGAATCTGAGACAACAAGGTGCAGAGTTGGATGAACACAGCAGGCGAAGCAGCATCAGAGGAGCAGAAAGGCTGACGTTTTGGGCCTAGACCCTTCTTCAGAAATTTTCAAATATTTCTGAAGAAGGGTCTAGGCCCGAAACGTCAGCCTTCCTGCTCCT
>NC_063362.1:1514400-1528443 GCF_021869965.1 Rhincodon typus
ACACGACCAATACTCACTCATCTCAATCCACATGGACAAGGAGGACCACGACTTCGACTGGGACAACACCAAGATCCTGGGACAGGCTAGGCAGAGACAAGCACGAGAATTCCTGGAAGCATGGCACTCCACGAAGCAGGCTACTAATAAACACATTGAACTCGACCCCATATACATTCCACTATGGAGAAAACCCGGAGGTGAGGCAATCCATCGCAATGGACCCCAGAGTTTAAAAACCAGGCGGGAAAACACACCGACGCTTCATTGGAGGCTGCACTGAGGATGTTACCAAGCGCGGTAACGAAATGTCTGCGGAACAACAAACCAGCTCGGCAAGGCAACCAACCTCAACACCCACAACCCGAGCTACAAATCTACTCCAAAACCTTAGAAACGCATGTTGTTCTTTGCAGCACCCCCAGCATCTATCCATCACCAGCAAACCCCAACAACCTCCACACCCCCAGTGTTTCTCCTATAGTCTGCTTTATCCCCAACGTTTACAGCTGTCCATTATAGGTGTCTGCATGTGACAATATAGATCAGACAACACAGGAGCAAAAATAGGCCAATAGGTCCGTATTATACCCAGCTACAATCTCTACCCCTGGCCTTACCATAATTTGTGGGGTCATTGAAAAGTTAAGAGGGTTAAGAATAGTAATGATTCAGAAGTCTGCAGGTAAACTTCACGTAAACTGAAATCACAGAAGAAGATCCCACATGTAAAAGAAATAAGAACAAAATGGCACAAACTTAAAGTGATGCGCAAACACATGAGGATGATGTGAGAAAATATTTTTCCCCCTGCGAGTGATTAGGATCTAGAAAGAACTGTCTGTAAAAGTGATGGAGGCATTCAAGAGGGACATTGCATAGTTATTTGGAAAGAAATGGTGTGCAGGCATATGGGGAAAAGATAGGAGATTGGCACTGGTCATAGAGCAGATGCAGGCATGATGGGCCAAATGGCCTCCCTTGCACTGTAACAATCATGTAATCTGTGAGGTCATCCTTTTAGACTGTGCAGGAGTCCACCCAGCATTGTGAAATGTTACCCTTTCATTAAGCAACTGTACAGGAGGACTCTGCTCACCCTGAACTGGTCCCATTTTTTGCTTGTTTCTTTCTGTCTTTCATCAAACCCTAGTGCTAAGTAATGAGATGAGTTGAGGTAGAAGCTGATTGTGGTAACGTTGCCATGGTGGAAATAGCGGTATGCTGGAAGCTCAGCCAATACAGCCTGAGCCTGCTGCCAAGGAGAGAGGCAAGTTACTGGGAACAGAACAAAGTTTGTGGGGGAGACTGAAGCACTTCACTGATACCAGTATTTACTAAACTTTAAACCACTAAAATAAATGGAAATTAGCATCAGTTTGAACATGAATATCAAACAATTTACATTATGTTTATGTCTCATAACTCACATTAAACTTCCACCATTTGGAAAAAGATATTTTTGTTGAGAAACACTAGAATTTTAATGGTACATTTTCACACCAAAAGTTAACCATTAACTTGCACTGTAATTTTTATTTATTTTGATACAAATTTATACAGATTATTCATTTTCATTGCGTGAAATTTTGACGTTGTGTATTTCTCTCACACTGGTTAGATAGCACAGTTTGCACCAACATGAAGTAGTTTAGACTTTGCACAAAGAAAAAAATGTGTTCTCTAACTCAACTGTGAACTTAGGAAATGCAGCAGCTAATTTGCAACACAGTCACTTGGGGAAGGTTTTGTACAGCTTCATACTTTTTTCTGTCTTTCTGTAGATTCAGGAAAGTTGGTACTTGGGCAGTGCCTCTGATCAGCGCTAACAACCTCAGAGCGCCATCCAGTGACAACCTTAAGCATTTTGTCAAATTGGAATTGTGGACCAGGTGAAAGTAATAGGAGCTCAAAGCATAATACAGACAATTATCTTCATTAACTAATGTAATCCATCAAACTATCTAATTGCCCACAAATATATTAGTAATGAAAACCATTGTGGTAGAAACAGGGAGGTGTGGCTGTTTCCTGTGTAAAATGATCACAAAACATAGTGACCCAGCTTTTACATACAAACATATGAAAATAACGATCAGGATTAGTCCATTTAGCCCCTTCAGTTTGTTCTAACATCGAATAAGATGATGGCTTTAATCTGGCTGTAACCTCAAATCTACATTTCCACCTTTCCCGAAAATATTTCACTACCATGCTCAACAAAATCGAACAATCTCTGCCTTTAACGTATTCAAGGTCTTCACCACCTTTCCAGGAAAACAGTTCCAAACTCTCGTGATACTCTGAAAGAAAAAAAATCACCTCATCTTGGCTCAGGCTCAGTCTCAGTCTCAGTCCCAGTCCCAGGGGCTTGGGGGATTGTAAATGTGATACAGCTGTTTAACAAAGGGACAAAGGATAACCCAGGAAACTACAGAGCTGTCAGCTTGACATCAACAATGTGAAAACTGATGGAGACCATAGTATGGGATAAGGTGAATATATACTTAGAGAAAAATAAATTAATACAAAATAGTCAACATGCATTGTCATAGGTAGGTCATATCTGTGAACTTTCATGGAGTTCTTTGATGAGGTGACACAGGCAGTGGATGAGGGTAGTGCTGTGGATGTTGTGTATTTAGACTTTCAGAAAGCATTTGATACAGAGCCACGTGGCAAATGGTCTGCATATTAGAAATGTTTGGAATTGAAGTGTCCATGGATTAGAAGTTGGCTAAAAAATGGGAAACAGAGGGTAGTTATGAATGGGGATTTCTCAGATTGGAGATGAGTTGAAAGCTGTGGTCCCCATGGATCGGTGTTGGGACCTTTACTTTTTAAGATTTCTATAAACAATTTAGAGATGGGGTCATAAAGTCATATAGTACGAAAACAGACCCTTCAATCCAACCTGTCCATGCTGACCAGATATCCTAAATTAATCTAGTCTCATTTGCCAGCATTTGGCCCATATACCTCTAAACCTTTCCTATCAATGTACCCATTCAGATGCCTTTTAAATGTTGTAATTGTACCAGCCTCCACCACCTCCTCTGGGAGCTCATTCCATACACGCACCACCCTTTGCGTGAAAAGGTTGCCCCTTAGGTCCCTTTTAAATCTTTGATCAAAATCTCTAAGCTCAGGAGAACTATAAATTGTGAGAAGGACACTGAGCGACTTCAGGGGGACATTGACAAGTTGGTCAAATGGGCAAACACCTGGCAGATTAATTTCAATGCAGAGAAATGTGAGGTAATGCATTTTTGTTGAAGAAACATGGAGAGTCAATACAGGCTCAATGGTACAACTTTGAGGGGAGCACAGGAGCAGAGGGACTGCAGGGTTCACGTGCATAATTCTCTGCAGATGGCCAGGCAAGTTGAAACAGTTGTTAAGACGGTTTACAGGATCCTTGGGTTTATAAGTAGAGGCAAAGAGTATGAAAGCAAGGACGTGATGTTACACTTCTACAAATCATTGGTCAGACCAATTTTTTTTAAAAATTCATTTACAGGATGTTGGCATCAGCATTTATTGCCCATCCTTAATTGCCCAAATAGCTGTTTAAGAGTAAACTATATTGCTATGGGTCTGGAGTAACGTGTAGGCCAGACCAGGTAAGGATGGCAGTTTCCTTCCCTTAAGGACATTAGTGAATCAAGTGGGTTTTTCCGACAATCGACAATTGATTCATGGTCATCATTAGATTCTTAATTTCAAATGTTCATTGAATTCAAATTCCACCAACTGCCATGGCAGGATTTGGAATATTGTATTCAGTTCTGACCACTTTATTTAAGGAAGGATGTTAAATCCCTGGAGAGTGTGCGAAGGAACTTTACTGGGATGATACCAGAAATGAGGGATTTTAGATACAAGGAAAGATTAGAGAAATTGGACTTGTTCACCACAGAGCAGAGAAGATTGAGAGAAGATCCTATTGAGGTAGTTGGTATGTCAGTAACTAGGGATCACAATTTCAAGATTGTCAGCAAGAGGGCTAGGAGTGAGCTGATAAGAAACTTCTTTACTCAGAGAGTTGTTAGGATTTGGAATGCGCTGCCTGGGAGAATGGTGGGGGCAGATGCTTTTCGAAGTTTCAATATAGTACTGGGTATGTATTAGAAACTGATGTATTTAGATGGTTACGGGGCTAGGGCTGGAGCATGGGACTAGCTGGTTGGCTAAGTCAGCATAATGGGGCAAATGGCCTCCTTCTGTACTGTAGGCAATTATTTTAAACACAGACATCTAGTTCTAAATTCTCCCATTAGAGGAAATGTCCTGTGCAACATCCCACAGGATCTTATATGGCCCAATCAAGTCACCTCTTCCCATTCTAAACTCAAGTGGGCACAAGCCAAGGCTGGCCAATCTTTCCTCATAAGACAACCCACCTATTTGAGGTATTAGTCTGGTAAACTTCTGAACTTCTTCAATGCATTTACATCCTCTCTTAAGTAGAGACAAATATTGTGTGCGGTACTCCCAAAACAGAGTCACCAGGGTCCTGTATAATCAATATAAAACCTCCCGACTTTTGTAGCTTTTTCCACTCACAATAAATGATCTTCTAGCCACCAGATCATCAGAGATTGGACATGCAACCCACAATGCATGTCAGTACCCCACAGAAATCCCAATGTGCCCCCTTTCCGTGGGAATTGTCCAGGAAATTTGAAATTCCAATGGCCAATTCTCCTGAGACCTTGTGTATAAGTATCTCACTCTGAATCAGAGCAGGAGACTGCAGACAGTTTCAACATACTTACTGGAATATTTATCCAGGAAATGTTAAACATGAAAATCTTAGTCTACCAGTTGAGTAAGTACATAATTGACCATTCACCCTGCCTCACCTGGAGGGAGTTGGCCTGGGAGTTCTCAATATTGACTCTAGATCTCATGAAGTCTTATGATATCAGGTCAAACAAGAGCATGGAACCGCCCTGATTATTACAAACACCTCTCCTCCCCAAACCCCCTCAAACTCAGTTGATGAATCAGTGCTCCTCTCACTTTCAACATCCTGGGGGTCACCATTGAACAGGAACTGAACTGGACCAGTCATATAGTTACAGTGGCTACGAGAGCAGGTCAGAGACTGGGTGTATCGCAGTAAGTAACTTGCCTCCTGACTCCCCAAAGCCTGTCCACCATCTACAAGGCATAAGTCAGGAGTGTGATGGAATACTCCCCACTTACCTGGATGAGTGCAGCCCCAACAACACTCAAGAAGCTTGACACCATCCAGAGCAAAACAGCCGCTTGATTGGCATTGCATCCAACACCTTCAGCATTGACTTATAGAGTTATAGCCATTGCATCATGCAGCACAGAAACAGACCCTTCCGGTCCAACCAGTCCATGCCAAACATAATCCCAAACTAAACTAGTCCCACCTACCCACTCCTGGCCCATATCCCTCCAAACCTTTCCTATTCATGTACTTACCCAAATGTCTTGTAAACTTTGTAATTGTAGCCACACCCACCACTTCTGCAGGAAGTTCATTCCATATGCGATCCCTCCAATTAATTCACAAAATAATAGGACAAAAGTCACCACGTCATTTGTGATCTAAAAATGAATTACAAAACATTCCCTTCTCACCTTTGTACTTATCTCAAAAAATGAGTCAGAATTTCTTAAATCAATGCTACAGATTCTCATGCAAAATAAAGTGAAATACAAGTTTCATTTTCCTGTGAACCCCAACCTGCCCAACCCGTTAACAGAATCAGATACTGCTGCTCAGGTGTGTCTGAGAGTATCTGCCGAGCTGAGTCAATCACACAATTAAAATCCAAATTAAAAACAGGAAAGTCTGGAATTCCTCAACAGATCTGGCAGAGAGAATTCATGTTTAAGGACAGGGCCTTTCAACAGAAAGGAAGGAAATTAAGCGAAGCAAGAGCTTTTAGATAAGATTGGAATCTGGGAAGGAGAGAGGGAAAGCAAAAGGGGAGATTTGAGAGGGTAAAGGGCAGAGAGATTAAATAACGAAAGAAGAACTATGGCGTGGAATGGGTTAGAGAATGTAAAGTGATCTCATTGAGAGATGGAGAATTCTGAAGCTGAGGGATGTTGAGAGCTGGTTTCCAACAGCTGGAGAATCTACAAGGGGTCTGCCGTGTCTGACTCCTGATTGCTTCGGTTAGCAAGTTACAAATCTATGGAATTCCTGAGTCTTGAATGTGGTCAACAGCTGAGGATTTCCAGCCATCCGGTGTAGTTAGTTCCCAGATTGCCCACCAGGAAGATACCTGCCCTCACTCACCACCGTTCCCATTCCGAGTGCAGGCTGCTCTCTCTCCTCCTTCCTCTTGGTGAAGAGGAAGTCTCAGGGGTTTTGAGAGCAGATAATTCCACTATTGTTTCCAGCAGCAGACACCACTCACAAATACCTCCGATTGGGCTTTGCGCTAAAGTTGCGTTATTTAATTATCTCTCATTCACTGCACTTCATTGGAAAAAACGTCTTTTATTGCTGGAGAAACTCAGTAGGTCTGGCAGCATCTGTGGAGAAAAAGCAGAGACAACATTTCAAGCCTGTTAGAGTGAAGGGCCAGGCTGGTGGTGTGGGGAATGCTGGATGACTAGAGAAATTGAGGCTCTGGTCAAGAAGAAGGAGGAGCATATGTCATGTATAGACAGCTGGGATTGAGTGAATTCCTCGAGGAGTATGAGAGAGAGATCAGGAGGGAGAAAAGGGGACATGTATAGCTTTGGCATACAGGGTTTAGGAGAATCCAAAGAGATTCTGCAAATACATTAAGGGCAAAAGAGTAACTAGGGAGAGAAAAAGGCCCCTTAAAGATCAGCACAGATGCCTATGTGTGGAGCTGCAGGAGATAGGTGAGATACTAAATGGGTATTTTATGTCAGTATTTACTGTGGAGAAGGATACAGAAGCTAGAGAACTTGGACAAACAAACAGTGATATCTTGAAAAGTGCCCACATTACAGAACTGGTGGTGCTGGATGTCTTAAAATACATAAAGGTGGATAAATCCCTGGGATCGCATCAGGTGTACCCTAGAACTTTGTGGGAAACTTGGGAAGTGATTGCTGGGCCCCTTGCTGAGATATTTGTGTCATCAATCGCCACGGGTGAGGTGCCAGAAGACTGGAAGTTTGCTAACGTTGTGCCATTATTTGAGAAAGGTGGTAAGGAAAAGCCAGAGAACTATACACCGGCGAGCCTGACATCAGTGGTGGGTAAGTTGTTGGAATGGATTCTGAGGGACGGGATCTATATATGTATTTGGAAAGGCAAGGATTGATTAGGGATAGTTAACGTGGCTTTGTGCGTGGGAAATCGTGTCTAACTAACTTGATTGTTACTTCAAAATTCTCAAAGAGAATTGATGAGGGCAGAGTCTGTATGGACTTCAGTAAGGCATTTGACAAGGTTCCACACAGTAGACTGGTTAGCAAGGTTATATCACATGGAACACAGGGAGACCTAGCTATTTGTATACAAAATTGGATTGAAGGTAGGGGACGGGATAGTGGTGAAGAGTTGTTTTTTGGCATGGAGGCCTGTGACCAGCAGTGTGCCACAAGGTGTGGGGAAGGTGGCAGGCAGCTCACCTGCTCCATGTCCTGTTGGGGCAATTAAATGGCCAATTAATTACCAAGGGCCTCATTCATCCCAGGGAGTGCGCAGTGGAGTAGCCAAACAGCTTTCACTGGGCAGGCTACTGTCTAAGGGAGAGAAAGATCTCCTTTTGGGGTAGGGGGCTGTGGGGCCACAGAGACACCATTTTCCTTGACTGCAAACATGGTCCCCTCATCCCAGCAGGGGTCTGAAACCAGCCTCATCTCAATTGTCACAGTCCACCACTTGACCTACATGATTGGGTCCAAAGGATTGTGGGACACATTATTTGACAGCTTAGGATTTCCATCATTTCAGGCTGCACTCCAACAGGTTCTAGTGAAAACCACTACTGTACTCTCCTTCAGTGTCAGCCTCCCTCTCTGGCCAGCACCAATTCAAAAGCGAACCAAATGTACCTGTCTCTCCCTAGCAGCACAGAATCTTTTCATTGACAAGCCCTCTGCTGTTTCAGTGTTACAGAATCCCTCCCTGCCCCAGCTAAAGCTATAGCAGAATCCCTTCAATTAGATAGCAGCTCAAACAAGTCATGTGTGCTTATAAGTACTATGTGCTCTGCACACTCAATCTGAAGACTTTCAGCCATAGTCCAATATTTCAAAGCTTCACAATGATGGTTAATTTATTTTGTCATGGTTTATTAATAAATATTTTCACCAACAAGAGTTACTCCATTGGACTTCATCCTTCCTTGTAATTACCCACAGCTGGACATTTCTTTCTAGAAAGACCAGAGCATATGCTGCATGGATTGACATCTTCTGTGCTTCAGTGACTAATTGTGCACAACACAAGTTAGACCTCCACAGTCTTATTTACACAATCGCATGGAGAAGCTGTGTAACAGATTTACAAAGATGTTGTTAGGGCTGGAAAATGTTTGCTTCAAGGAAAAGATGGGCTAGTTGTTCTCAAAAGGAGAGACCAAGGAGTGGCTTTTAGTGTATAGAATTATGGGGGGTCTGGGTAAGTAGGAACAAATCTGTTTGCGTTAGAGAAGAAATGATGAAAGGCTGGATAATAGCATTATGACAGTTGTCTTTTCCCTTGGCTGGGGGATTTTAAGACTAAGGGCACACGAAGGTGAGGAGATTTTAAAAAAGACATGATGTACAAATTTTTTTATATATAGGGTGGTTTGCATGTGTAATGAACTTCCTGTGCAAGTGGGTACAATTACAACATTTAAAACACATCAGGAGAAGTACATGAATAGGAAAGATTTGGAGGAATATGGGCCAGGAACTAGTTCAGTTTGGGATTATGGTCGGCATGGACTGGTTGGGCCAAAGGGGCTGTTTCTGTGCTGTATGACTAAGTGAAAGATCGGGGGCATAGTTTATTGAAAGGAGCTGGATGTCTATTCGAGAAGCCAAAACCTACAAGATTCCCATTTCAGATGTTTTACTTGCCTGTCATGTAGTTATATTCTAGACTGTCCTGCTTAATGGAGTTGTGGAAGTATTTATAGAAGCCAAAAAGAGGCGGTCATTTTAAAAGGCAAATACCAAGAATAGGCAATAAACCAGCTAAAGCTAGATTCAGGAAATTATTCAAAATAATCATTCATCATTGGAAGTTATGCTTTATACCAATTTCTTTGCTCTAATTTCTTTCATTAATACAGTATGGCTATCACATCCAATACATCCATACTGGCTCTCCTAAGCATTTCATATATTACTCCTCCCCCACATGCCTGCTCATTTCTCTGTTCAGTACAAAGAGGCCACTCTACCCATTGTGTCCACACCAATCAGGACGTGAGCAATCCAGCCAAACCCTAGTTACCAGCATTTATTGCACATCCCCAGAGATTGGGGATTCAGCTGCATACCCTGACACTTTTAAAACAAAATTCCTATATTCTCTATGCTGTAAACTCCTTACAAATGGCCTATAAGCCACCGCTACCTCATCTTTAGAAAGTATAAACACTAAAAAATCAACACCATTTATAGGAAATCAGCCTAATGAGCCTGTCACACTATTTTAAGGACATAGTGTGGGGGAAAATGGCATCAAGTTCAACTATCTTTATATTCTTTAATGCCATTAAATCTCCAGCAGCCAATCAATTGATGTTGAACCTGCTCAACAATCAAACTTACACAACCCTTCCAGCTAGAGAATTCCAAAGAGTGACAGGGGAATATCCTGTCTACACCCACCCTTTACAAGACATGTATGATGGAATAAGGGTGCTCACATTCTTAAAGGCTGCAGAGAATATAGATGCACGCTCCTCAATCTCTCCTCCAGATAATTCTGCCATCCCAGAGATTAATGTGGAGAACCTCCACTGCAGCCAAGAACTGTGCACAATACTTTGTGCGAGGTCTCACCAAAGCTGTATACAATTACAGCAGAACTTGTGTATTCCTGTCTCAAAGCCTCTTGAAATGAATTCCAACATTCTACTTACCCTCATGTCAAATCTATCAAAGAAATCCTGTGATAAAGCAATAGAAAAGACTGACGGGCAGCGGTCAGATTCTAAGAGCGTGTTGAAAATAAAATCAAACTGAGTAGCATGTATATATTTGGATGTTTATATTTCAGTTGGAAACAGAAGTAAATTTAGAAATTTATAAAAACAGCTTTCAACTTTCTACTAGTTTAATTTGTCCTGTGGCAACTTACTGCTCTCTACAATTCACAAGTTTCTTTGCACTACTTACACTTCCTAATGAATTATATAAGCAACTACATCCTTCATATTTCAGGAAGGCAGCAAGTACAAGATGCCCTTCTATTTTATTTACAGGTATTAACTAGGATTTCTGAATTGACAGTGAAGTTAGATGTAACTTTTTATTCATTGCATCCACCACTTCTTTACCAATTAACTAATTTCTCAATCTTTAGAGGACCAACACTCATTTTAATATCATCCTTCCTTCCTAGAAACCATTGCAGTTTTTAACATTTCCAGCCAGCCTCTCATGCTCTGCTTTGTTTATGATTAAACCTTTTAGTCATTGTCTTTTGGTCTTTATATTCTAATCTGTCATTTTACCTGCCATTCACCTTTGCACAATTAAATACTTCAGGTTCATTGCTCTCCTGAACTACTTTAACCATGGATAGCAGTTCCTTCCCCTTGAACGTTTCTATTTAGTAGGAATGTCAAAAATTGTGAACATTCTTTTAAAAGGTCTGCCACTGAATCATCAGAATCCCTACAGTGCAGAAATAGGCCATTTGGCCCAACAAGTCAACACTGCCCCTCCAAAGAGCATCCCACCCAGACCCAATCCCCTACCCCTGCATTTCCAATGTCCAACCCACCTTAACCTAAACATCCTCGGACACTATGGGCAATTTAGCATGGCCAATCCACCTAACCTCCATCTTTGGACAGAGGAAACCAGAGCATCCAGAGGAAACCCACGCAGACATGGCGAGAATGTGCAAACTCCACACAGTCGCACGAGGGTGGAATTGAACCCAGGTCCCTGGCACTGAGAGGCAGCAGTGCTAACCACTGAGCCACCATGCCACCTCTCTACCAATCTATCTCCAAGCCTAATAATTCATTCTTTCAAATCCACACTTAGGTTTAAAATATTAGTCTTAAACCCATTTCTCTTCTTTTCAAACTGGATGGAGAAGTATGATCATTGCTGCCTAAGGAGGCCTGTATGGAGGTCATTAATCCTGTCACAATTCCAACTCTAGTACAAGCCGGTTTCCTGGTTGGTTCCAGAACACAAAGCTCCAAGTAGCCCTCAAAAACGAAAACATTGTGCGAACTCCAGTAGTCAATATAATCAGATTTTTGCTGCTTCAGTAAAATGAACCATAATTACTATTGTCCCTTTATCACAAGCATCCAATATTTCTTCTGTGTTCTTTTGGGGTTACTATTTGGGTACTTATAAAAATCAATCCCAAAAGTACCAATTTCTTACTATTTCCAAATCACCCAAACAGATTCTAAATCCTGAACCAAACGTCATCTTGAACGATTACACAATTACCATACTTGATTAGGACAACTAGACCACATTTACCTAATTTCCCATTTTTCTTGCATGTCATATCAATATTTAAAACCCAATCTTAGCTATCCTGCAAGCCATATTCCCATTATGGCAATTATACTTTGTATATAATAAATAAGCTTCAGGTTTTTGTTACCTTTGTACTATCAATCCTGACTGCTGGTAGAGTTGGTTTCCTGTCCCCTCCTACCATTCTGGCCTTCATTTTCCACATTAGTATTTTGCTCTGCTGGCAACAACTATTCCTTTATTTGTTATATTTACCAGAGCCTAATTCAAGCTATGAAACCTGCATAGCTTCCAAACATAAGCACTTGTCTCAAAGCAGAACTTTGCTTAAAAAAAAGGGAAGTTTTCTTGGTTAAGACAAGAAACATTGGAAATTTTGGAAAGAAACAAATTGTTGAACAGGATACTGGTCAAGAGGAGTTTCAAACTGTTCTAAGTCTATTGAATGGCTTGGCTTTTGTCAATAACTATTTCCAAAAACCAAGATAGCATTTCCAAAGGACTGATGCTTTCTCTGCTCAACAGCACTAATGGAATTGTTCCTATAGCAGCCAGAATGCCCATTCTTCAAAAAGGGAAGTCTTGATATAATGAGTAATGGAATTTCATATTATTTACTCATACAATTTTTTTTAAAAAATTACCATTACTTTAATGGAAATATATATCTTGAAGTCAGGATGCCCCAGCACTTAAAGCAGCATGAAGTATTTTTAAAAGTGAAGTCAGTTGTATACATGAAATGTGGTAGATATTTATAAACACTCAAGCACCAATTGCTGATCAGTTTTTTTTTTCTTTTGACTGCTAGTATTTGCAATGTACAAGTACTTCCAATGATTACCTGCAGATGAGAGAAAACTTATCCACTTCATTGGGCAGAAGTATTACAATCAAATTCCCAACCTCAGTCACCACTGAATAGAAACTTAACTGGGTCAGCGACAAGTGCAACCTAGAAGCTGGCAATTCTATGACAATTAATGTGTCAAAATCTTTCCATTGCCTGCCAAGTCAATACTGTGTTGGAATGCTCTTCTGGTCTGGATAGTAACAGAAGTGAAAGAATAACGCTATAAATAATTAAGTAATTAATTATAAATAAAGTTAGAGGCATCCTATCCACCAAAAACCATCTACATTAGCATTGTGCATTATGTGCCCTCCACAAAAATCCCATGTTCATCTTCACACCACACATGAACAACAGGAATTAATTTGAGGGACACCTTGTAAGTTTACAACCTTGGTTAGGCCACTACTGGAACACTGTGCAAATCTGATCTCCCTGCTATAGTGAGGATGTTGTGAAACTTGTAAATCTTTTTTGAACTTCAAGTGTGTTGCCAGAGTTGGAGGGTTTAGAACATACAACAGTACAGCACAGTACAGACCCTTTGGCCCACGATGTTGTGCCAAACTTTTACCCTAAACCTAACGTCTATCTAACCTCCAACCCTACTTTGTACTACCCTCTCCGGCAATGCATTCCACACCACTACCATTGAGTAAAGAGCCTACCTCTGATGTCTCCCCTATATCTACCGCCACTCAATTTAAAACTATGTCCCCTTGTAATTGCTACCTCCTGGTTTAAGCCATAGGGAGAGCCTGAAACATTCGAGGTGGAGGGATGACCTTGTAGAGGTTTATAAAATCATGAGCAGCATGGATAGGGTAGGTAGACAAGGTCTTTTGCCTGGAATGGAAGAGCCCACAACTAGAGAGCACAGGCTTAAGGTGAGAGGGGAAAGATTTAAAAAGGGACCTGAGGCGCAACTGCTTCCTTGTATGGAATTAGCTGCCAGAAGTACAATTACATTTAAAAAACATCTGAATGAGTATATAAGAAGGATTTAAGAGGGATGTGGGCCAAATGCTGGCAAACAGGACTAAATTTATGTATGATATCTGGTTGGCATGGACGAGTTGGACAAAAAGTCTGCTTCCATGCTGTACAGCTCTATGACTCTACAACGTGGATAAAAGTAATAACAAGTAATAACATTACAAGTTCCCTTCAAAATCATACTCCTGATGTGAAAATGTCAATAACTCCCACAGTTCAACACCATTCAAGACCAACTGCAAAATGCTAAAATAAACAATTCCTCTACAACAAAAACAGACAACATTTATCAGCTTTCATCCAGCGGAAAGGGGTATCAGAAGACCATGAAAATTAAAATCACGCTCCTTTTGTCACCAGCAATCCTCTTGCTTCTGATGCTTGGACTATTGTATATACCTCAAAAGAATGAGCCAATCACAGTCCTGACCTGAAATGTAAACTTTCCTGCTCTCCTGATGCTGTCTGACCTGCTGTGTTCCCCCAGTTCTACACTGTACCAAGCCACCACCAATACCTTCATACATCCCTCTCTACATATTAATGCC
>NC_063362.1:1528943-1539680 GCF_021869965.1 Rhincodon typus
TGCTGCTTGGCCTGCTGTGTTCATCCAGCCCTGCACCTTGTTGTCTCGGATTCTCCAGCATCTGCAGTTCCTACTATCCCAGCCTAATCTTTATTCCACTCTTTGTGTTCAGCCAACTTCCCTTTGAAATGGATCTGTTTAATTTATTCCAGCCGCTCCCTGTGGAAGCAAGTTCCATATTGCCAACACAATCTGTGTGATGAGGTTTCCCCTGAAATTCCTAATGAATTTATTAGTGACTATCATATATATGTCATTAATATTTTAAACTCCCCAACAAGTGGGGAAACACCTTCTTTATCTTAAGCATGTTCACAATGGCAAAAACCTCATTCAGGTCACATCTCATCTTTCTCCTCCCAGTCTTTCTGACGTAACCTCTCAGCTCTTGCAAATATTTTTGCAATTTTTTTTCTTTTTGTATTGTAGAAACCAAAACTGTGTACTACACTCAAGTTGTAGTCAAACCAAGGTTTGCTACAGGTTTAACATGACACTACAGTTCTTTTTAAAGAAAAATACTGTACTGCAGATGCTGTAAATCTGGAAATAACAGTATATTTTAAGGCAGGATGGTGAATGGCTTGTGGCTGACGGTATTTCCATCTGCTGCACTTACCCAGAACCAGCGAGCAGAAACTGATAGACAAGTTCCGCACCCATGAAGACAGCCTCAACCGTGAGTTTGGGGTTCATGTCGCGCTACATGTGACCCCACCGCACTGTTCCGTAAAATCTTCATTACTGTCCTGGTTTGACACCATCGCCTTGATAACTCGTTATGAGCTCTTTACCTTAATTGGTTTGTACAGTTTTGGATGACTTGTTACTTTGGTTAGAACCTTGGCATGCAACACTTATACCTAGCATGTTATTCCAGCCATTTGGTTTGTCTCCAGCACCACTTTATTTTTCATTTTTTGTAATTATCTCTCTGGCTCAATTAATCAGATTATAGGTCATCCCTTCACTTGTTATTCAGACGCTGACACCTTACTCACACCGTCTGACTCTTGATCACCAGCAGAGACCTATTATTCAGCTTGTCAACCCTCCACTCACACCATTTTTATGATCTTTTAGTCTCTCTGAATATAAAGTCTATGCCTGGGTGGTCTCTTCACTTTACGTGACTAAGGGGCAGTGCCATGAAAGCTTGTGATTTCAAATAAACCTGTTGGACTATAACCTGGTGTTGAGACTTTTGGCCTTGTCCACCCCAATCCAACACTGGCATCTCCACATCTTGTCCTTCTAGCTGGTGGAGGTTGCAGGTTTGGAAGGTGCTAAGACAACTCCAGGAGTTACTGAAGTTCATTTTGTAGGTAGTGCACACTGCAGATGCAGTGCATTGGTGGTGGAGAAAAGGAGTATTGAAGCTAGTGGATGTGGTGCCTGTGAAGCAGGCTGTTTAGTGTCAAACTTCTTGTGTTGTTGGGGCTGCTCTCATCCAAGACCCAAGTGGGGAGTATTCCATCATACTCCTGACTTGTGCCTTGTAGATGATGGACAGACTTTGGGGAGTTAGGTGAGTTACTTGCTGTAGTGTTCCCAATCTCTGACCTACTGTGTACCCACTGTATTTATATCCTGTGATTCAGTGGTGGTAATGCCATTGAAAATCAAGAAGTGGTGGTTAGATTCTCTCTTGTTGGAGATACCATGGTCTGGCATTTGTGTGGCATGAACATCATTACTTGCCACTTGTTAGCTCAATAATTTATTTTCATTCAAGCATTTTATCGCTCCTCCCTGGCCCAGTCATATTGAACCATTAATCTCCCTTTTATTTAAGTCTTATTCTATATTCTCATGATGGAGACATGTAATTGTATTACCTCTATATCACTCCCTGTCAAGGTTCCTTATGCAATGCCGAGAGAAATTACCTAGTATTTTAAAATTTACAAATAACAGTCCAATTCAGTTTGGCATGTTAACTCTTTTTCTTTTTCTCCACTTGTTTTGCTAGCATTTTATTTTTCAGTATTTAAAAGGATAGGATTTGGAAGGACAAATTCTTTATGTAGCACAAGTATTGTATTTCAGTAATGAAATTCATACGCACAATTATAAATAAATTGAAACTAGAAACATACACGTTGGCATGTGACTACGTGTGAAATGAAAAGGAAATGGTTTTAAGATAAAAATACTTTTCAAATATATACCTAATAACTTGTAATGACTCTTTTTCTATCTTAAGAGGGGATTAAAGTATTGTCACTTCGAATAAATTTTAAGTGACAAATGAGTCACTATCATCCAACATTGGCAATGATTTTGTTCATTTGTTTAACAGCATAACCACTGGCTAGACCAGCATTTATATGTTCCTAATTACCCTGAGAGTGATAATGGTATCTGCAGATGTGCCATAATGCTGCTGGGAAGGGCATTCCAGGATTTTGATTCCACAATCATGAAGAGACAGTTCACTGTAGACGTTATTATATCTCAACTCAGTCTGACCAAGCAAATAAAGCATAATAATCATCATATTCACCAGTTCTGAGGAAGGGTCACCACACCCAAAATGTCAACTCTGATTTATTCTTCACAGATGCTGCCAGACCTGCTGAGCTTTTCCAGCAACTTCTGTTTTTAATCATATTCACCAGTGTAGATTGATACTATGTGTTGAATCATTTCTTAGGGCAACACCCAGACCAGAGTGGATTGCCTTCTGAGGAAAGGCTAGACAGACTTGGGTAGGGATTCTCTGGAATTTAGAAGAGTCAGAGGCAACTTAATTGAAATATAAAAGAGCCTGATGGGACGTGACCAGGTGGATTTGGAAAGTATGTTTCCTCTTGTGGAAGTTTCTAGAACTTGGGTCATAGTTTAAAAATAAGAGGTTGCCCACCTAAACACAAAACAGAAACAGCAGTAGGTCATTTAATATTATCATGGATGATCACCCGACTCTGTACCCTGTTCCCGCTTTCTCCCTGTACAATTTGATCCCTTCATCTCTAAGAGCTATATCTTACACCATCTTGAAAACATCCAACATTTTGGCTTCAACCATAGGATTCTTATCTCAAGATGATTGAGTCTTTTCAGAACTCCCTTCCTCAAAAAGCAGTGGATGCAGAATCTTTAAATATTTTTAAAGGCAGAGGAAGTGTGGTTCTTCATTACCAAGGAGATGAAAGATTAATCGGGGGATTCGGGAATGTAGAGTTGAGGTTAAAATCAGATCAGCCATCATTCTATTTAACAGTGGAGCAATCTCAAAGGGCCAAGTAGCCTCCTAATGTTCCTTGTTCGTATGTTCACAGTCAACCTGTCTGGTTTAAATTTAAATAAAACCTAGCTATTAATGTCAATCAGCATTAATGAGTACATTCACCAGATTTCACTTGCCAACCACACTCTCCTCTTATTTGGTTAAATGTTTTCCCCTTGAATCTGTGTTCTTGCAAAATGTCCTGATACGTGCAAGATGAAACATTTTGTCAAAACATATCTTTTAAAGGCTCTTGTGAAGATTTGTAGCTCAGGTTATTGGCTTGCTTGCCGAGCTGGCTGGTTATCACAGACGTTTCCTGACCGTGCTAGTTAACATCAGTGCGGCCTCCAATGAAGCGATGTCGTTCTACTTTGCTTGGTATTTATATGATCCAGTCTGTTCCGTTGGGTTTTGTCATTTCTGGTTCTGTTCTGCATGGGTTTGTATATGGGCTGCACTGATGTTACCTAGCACAGTGACGAAATGTCTATACAATAACTAGCCAGCTCGGCGAGCAAGCCAACAACTGCATGTCATTAAAGCTCATAAGTTGCACTCTCTATCCAATAGGCTCTGCCCCTGTCCAACACTCCTGTTTGTCATAATCGTTTTTTTTAAAAAAAGAGACGAATCAACAGCTGACTGATGGAAGGTACCGAAAGGAAAGATTTCATATTAAGAATATTACTGCAACAAACAAATTGAAATCAACTTAACATTAAACAGGCCTTTAATAAAGTCAGGGCAACATGTCAGACAAGAGACATAACAAGGTGTAGAGCTGGATGAACACAGCAGGCCAAGCAGCATCCGAGGAGCAGGAAAGCTGACGTTTCGGGTCTGGAGCCTTCTTCAGAAAAGAAGACCCTCCTGTTTAAAATCCCCCCCACCCACACGGTAACTGATTATTTACCTGCACAAAGAAAATAATTAGCATTTCAAAACTAAAATAAAAAAGGCACAGATAGAGTGCTCGGAGACTGAAACTGCAAGCAGATAAGAGTTTAAAATGACTTAATTGGACATGAACAGATTCACTTACACTCTGAGCTCAACAAATAATTACCTTAAACGATGGAGTTACCTGCGAAATAGTGTCACTAGGTTCTACCAAAGTCTCTAACCAAGATTTGCCCCTTCTCTCCACATATGGGGGGAGTTGATTTGAGGTCTACCAGAAATGACAATGGTCAATGAAATGCTGTTTTATTGCTCAAAACTACTTTACTGTTCCAAAGGAATTGATTTTAGTTTAGCCCTGAGTCGGTGTGGGACTGAGTGAAATCAATCGAATCGCTCCTGCTAGTTATCTCAGATTCTAAAGTTAATGCACATTTAAGCTAACATTCTAACCTTATAAAGCATTTATTTTACAACAGCCTTTGGTTAGGTCTTCTATTGCCATAGTTATCACATTGTTTAATAGTTAAATTTACTGGAACTTGAAGGTTTTAAAATTAGATAACATTTGATGAATGTTTCCTGTGGACTTGGCTGAGTTTCAGCCACAGCTAAAACTGTTTCAGGCCGACAGCAATCAGTACATTTAAAGCTAAGACCTTTTGTGAATTAACTTCTTGATGTCAACTGCTCACCTGTTCCATTCCCATACCGCGTTCCCACCACCAACAACCTCCCCACACCCGCGGCCATTTGTAACAATTACAGGCTGTGCCACTGTTTGTTCTTGTTTCTGCCTCTTGATCCAGATATCCAGAAAGATGGTCAGAATCACACTGTGCAGCAGTCGTCTTCTCATTAGATGCTCAGAGCTTCTCAACCTAGTAGTAAGTGGGAAAATGTGCAGAAAGCATCCAATGCTCCTAAATAAACTGCAAAAAAGAGTTCTTGAATCTACTGAGCTGCTTAAGTTCACTTTGCATTCTACATAACAATATTCACCGAGATCAACATTAATAGCATGTGTACCCCATTACTCAGTGGCGTTTGAGGCTGATAAATTTTTGATGTAATGGGCAAGTGGGAAAGCGGATTTAAGGCAAATCTGAAGGAGGGTCACTGGACTTGAAACGGTAACTCTGTTTCACTCCCCAGAGATGCTGCCAGACCTAAGTTTCTCGAGCAATTTTGTTTAAGATAGATCAAACTTGATCATATTGGCCTAACCCTATTCTGTTTTTATGACAGAAGTAAATCAGCAGAATTCAGGTTTGTTTGATACAAGAAGGGCTGTTTTATAATTTCAATCCTAAATATTCTAGCATTTATATTTGCTGATCTGCAGCTAATGGGAAAAAAATAATATTTTGGAACGATTTTGACATTTGTGTTCAATGTGATAGAAGGGAAATTAAATATTTCAAGCTCAAATTCAGAAAAGACCTTGATTAAAATAAGTGACAAAGAATGAATTTCTTTGAACCTTCTAAAGCAGCTATAACAAGCAAACGCCCCTCAAAAATTTCATTTAAATATCAATGAGGATCACTAAGATGTATAATGGGGATTGGCAGTGGACAGTTAAATGAGAATGAAATACAATATAACGAGCTGGACTTTGGGGCTGTAATAAAAGAGAAGATAACTTGATTGGGGTAGCAATTCTGCAGCAAGGGAGTCAGAGGAAGTGAAACTGATGCAACCGATAATAGAAAACTGAAACGCCTGGTTAATTAACAAACTACTGAAACCACTAAAATAAGTATGTCCCACTCCCCCGCACTATATTTTTTACACCAATCATTGCCAAAACAGAAAGTTAGGTCCAAATGTATTGTAGGAATCAGACATATATAAAATGGAGGAATCTTTCTTAGTTCAAGATTACAAGTAAAAAGGTATGAAACTTACTGAATTCTGTATTCCTCGTGACTCAACACCTTTTAAGATTAAGGACTTAACACATTTAAGGAGCAAATGCACTCACTCAATTCACAAAGGTTCCCTAAAAATTCCATTCTTCAGAAATGTTTGGTAAAATAGATGGAATCCAAGGCAGTTAAAGGCAAACCAAATGGTTACTTGAACTGTTTAAATAATATTTAAGAAAAAACAAATTAAATCAAGTTCTAAAAAAGCGTGATCAATTCAAACAAAGGTTAAATCAAATATCTATTTTAAAATTCCATTTTAAAGAAATCGTAATTGTTTTGTTGGACTTTTACAGAGACCCAGAACAACTTATACCTGGTTTAAATCTCCATCCTCTTTGTAATCTATATGAAGCTGCTGTTTCAAATTTTAGGCATGGATTTTGGGAAAATACTTAAAATGATCATTTTCTTCTCTCACACAGCTAACTCTTTATTCCATTCTACATGAGTTTAGATGAGTTGATGTTACTACAGAAAAGCAGATGGCTGCTTGGCCATTTTCCCCCAAAAACAAGGTCAACCGTGCTATCCTTTCCCCTCACAAAGAACATAAATTGTCTCCACATTTTATTTAAAATGAGGACAAATTTAAAGATGAATACTTCTGAATTGCATATGAAAAACATATAACTGCATCTGAAAATAATATGGCTACTCTCTTACAAGTTTGCTAATACTAGCTTGCTACTTTTGAAAAGTTAATATACACAACATTTCCTAAAAAAGTTACTATATTCTGTAGGGTTTTAATTTATGTTAAACTGATCCTGACTAATTTCACAGATGGAAAAAAAAACTTTCAAAACTCACTTTATACAGATCCAAAGATTATTTCACCCTACCACAAGTAACAATTTCAAATGAACTGCACAGATCAGCTGTAAAATAATGTAGTCTTCCAAATGATGAAACATTGGATGTCGATTCAGAACCACTTTTGAGCACAAACTGGAAAATTTCAACCTGTGGCATTTTTTTCTCACCAAGTTTTCTGAAAGCCAACTGGAGCTGACATTGTACAGCAGGTGCTGGATATTAATAAGTAGTCACTAGTTTGCTGATGTTTCCATATCTTTATGTAAAGTAATGAGGCTTCTTCACATTTATACCATATTCAGAAAGAGCAGGGATTAAATCCTCCATGGTGAGGGTGTATTTTTTATCCTAAAAATAACAAAAATGTATTTAAACAACAATATAGACAGCAGAACATAACAGCTCAGAGCACATGGCTCTCTGAATTCAAATACAAATTATTTCACATTTAAAACTAGAGGGCTTTTTTAATTTTCTTGCTTCATCAACAGTGAACAATGCCAGAAAAGGATGTCGAGAGTAATTCTGGGGACAAATGGTATTTTAAAAGAAATATGAAATGGAAACAAACAGGGGCTGATTCAATGTCGGTAATGTGGAATTGGTATATTTTATTAAGTGAGGGGATGGTTTGCTCAGTTGACTAAGATGGTTAGCCTGAAACTAACAATAATGCCAACAGCACACATTTGATTTTTGTTGTGGCTGAGGCAAACTTGGTGACTGCCTCCTCTATCATGTCCCTAAGAGTAAAAAAAAACTGCTCAGGATGAAGTATCAGTATAAAGAGAACCAAGAATCTGTTTTTAGGAAGAGCACATGAGACATGTGAAATGATTCATGTTGGAAGAACAGGGAGAGAGAAATATAATTAGAATTAAAGGTAAAATTCTAAAGGGAATGCACAGGCAGAGGGACCTGGATGTAACATAAATCATTGAAGATGACATGACAGATTGAGAGTCCGGCTAATAAATCATACAACACCCTTCTCCTTAGGTTCTATGCCTTAAGGAAGGTCCCTAGTGATTAGCTGCTGAACCATAATTAAGCGCCATGAATTTTACAAAGAATAGAGTGAGGAGGCAAGCCCCAAGTGTACCTCAGCCAGAACAGGAATAAAACCTCGAGCTGTTGAAACAAACCTGACTCATGTGTTAGCTGTCTAGCTAAGCCAACCAACTCTACAGCAGAACTCCCACCATTTCCTATGAAGAGCTGACACTATGGGCCAAAAGGCCTCCTTTGGTGGTGTCACAATTCTCTGTGAATTAATGAATGTCTTAGGAAATATATTTTGAACGGATGATGCTGATTGATTTGGAACTGTAGATAGATTTGGGGATTCAAATAACAAATTTAGGGGTTGCAGTGCTGTAGTGTCATGGCAAGTCTCATGGCACACGGTGAAATACAAATTCAATAAACAAAATCTAAGCAAAAGCTAGCCTAATGACAAAGATGTATCTGTTGTCAATTCCCATAAAAATTAAATGGGTCCTTCAGGAAAGGAAATCTGCTATCTTTACCAGGTCTACCTACATGTGACTCCAGACTCTTAACTGCCCTCTGAAGTGGTTTTACAAGCCACTCAGTTGTAAAGGGTAGTTACAAAGTCTAAAGAAAGGAGTAAGATTGGGCAGACCACCTGACACTGACATCAGCAAGTCAACCCTGCAAAGTCTTCCTTACTAACATCTGGGGGCTTGTGCCAAAGTTGGGAGAAATTTCTTGCAAACAGGTATTGCAACAGCCTGACATTGTCTGTAAAGGCTAACTATGTCCAAGACATCATCAGCACCATCCGTGGGTTTGTCCTATTCCACCAGTAGGATAGAAGTGGTGAGACAATGATATTCAGTCAGGCCTTGTCCTGGCAGTCTGCAACAGTGACAAGAGAGAACCCAACAATTGCCCCTTAACATTCAATGGCATTATCATCACTGGATCCCCCACTATCTACATGCTGGAGATTATTATTGTCCTAACCGAATAGGACTAGCCATGTAAATACTATTGCTACAAGAATTGGTTAGAGGCTAGGAACACTGCAGCAAGTAACTCACTTCCTGTCACCACAAAGCCTGTTCACCATTTACAAAACACAAATCAGAAGTGAGATGGAATACTCTCCACTTACCTAGATGTGTGCAACTCCAATGGCTCTCAAGAAGCTTGGCACCATCCAGGACAAAACCACCCACTTGGTTGTCACCATACCCTCAAACATTCACACCCATCAGCACTGACAGTGGCAGCAGTGTGTACCATTCACAAGGTGCACTATGATAACTCACTAAGGTACCTTTGACAGCACCTTCCAAACCTGTGACCTCCACAACTGAAGAACAAGGACAGCAGATCCACAAAAATGTCACAGCCTGCAAGCTCCCCTTCAAAGCACACACTCCATCCTGATTTGGAACTATGTCACCTTTTGTTCACTGTCACTGGGTCAAAATCCTGGAATTCCATTCGTAACATCACTAAGTGTCCCTACACTCAAGGGACTGCTGCAATTCAAGATGGCAGCTCACCACCAACTTGGCCCAATCAGTGATGCCCACATTCCAGAAACAAATAAAAAGTAAATAAGTAGACTACCTTAAGTGGCTAAGGTAATTAGTAAAAAGCTAATGAATTACACTGGGGCCATAAGGGGACAAGAGTGCAGTACAGATCTGCTAGGATACTATCTATTACAAGTGGTACAAATATGAATTTCTTGAAAAATCAGAATCACTCTCATTGGAAGAAGAGATTGAGGGCTGATCAGATGCAAGTATTGTGAAGTGATTGTTTCTAACCACGCGTTTCCAATTATTTGATGTATCTAGAATGATGGACATTTACACTAAATATTTATAACAAAGGAAGAAAAACATTTTTTCTAAAGAGGACATCAACATTGAAATACATTATCAGATATAGTGAATAAAGGAGATACCATCTCAACTTTTAAGAATAGATTAAATTGAGGTTGAAGGAAAAGACAATAGAGAGATTGGAAAAGACAGGCCTATGTGATTAGGATATTGGTCAGACAGAAGATGAATTGAACTGAACTGATTCGGCCAATGAATATACCTTCATTTCTTAGTTTCTATGAGTAGCCTAAGAAATGGACGTATCAACACAACTGTTACTATGGCTTCATACTTAATCATGTTTGTGGACTTCGAGGTTAAAGGATTGCAGAAATCAGCTTTTTTTTAAATAAAAGGTAACAAATGGATAATAGAAATTAGGCATTTTGGTAATCGCTTATGTTGTATAACTCCTTGTTTACTGATGACCTGGGTTTACAACTGCTACGTGGAGGTTTATGCTTTGGATATTGTTTGGAATAGTTGGTGACCAGTCTCCTATCTTAGCCCTGCTGATTCTAAAAACATCTCGTGAATCCTGATTGTCCCCTTGAAGAGCGAAAAGGAGACTTCTTGATCATAGAATCCCTACAGTGTGGAAACAGGCCCTTTGGTCCAACAAGTCCACACCGACCCTCAGAACATCCCACCCAGACCCATTCACCTAATCTACACATCCATGAACACTATGGGCAATTTAGCATGGCCAATCCAACTAGCCTGCACATCTTTGGACCGTGGAAGGAAACCGTGGAAGGAGAACCCAGAGGAAACCCACACAGACATGGGGAGAATGTGCAAACTCCATACAGACAGTCGCCCGAGGCTGGAATCGAACCCGGGTCCCTGGCGCGGTGAGGCAGCAGTGCTAACCACAGAGCCACTGTGCCACCCAATATTGTACTTCTTAAGCAAAGTGCACCTGCCAAAACCCCAAAGACACCTGTCGATGTTTGATGACACCTGTCGATGTTTGATGACACCT
>NC_063362.1:1539690-1541506 GCF_021869965.1 Rhincodon typus
ACCTGTCGATGTTTGATGACACCTGTCGATGTTTGATGACACCTGTCTACACAGGCCTGCACGTCAGATCAAAAGTCATCTGCATTATCTCAAACCTCATTTAGTTTGCCTTCAAGATCTGAGATTTATTGGCCAAAAAAGAGATTTTTGTTTCACAAAAGGTGAATCAGTGCAAAACAACTTTTTTCCCCCTTTTATCCATTGTGCGCGTTTTGGGTTAGGGGGTAAACATTTATATTTCAGCAATACAAAAAAATGTTCTTAACTAGTTTCGCATTTTCACGAAATAGATTTATTTTGTAATAAAATCAATAATTTTATGCTTACTGAAGAAACCTGTCATTAGATTTTAAAATTAAATTCTAATAGAGAGAGAGCTTTGTTTTGGTTATAGCAGGAACTGGATAAAACAAATTAATGCTGTGACACGTGGAGTAATGGGACTTGAGAGCGCATTCCTCTCCTCCCCCAATTTTGGTCAGAACACAACATAACTTCACATGTGCAAACCTTTTTCATTGCAAAATGTGTGTATTTATAAAGTATGTGTACTGAAATCATTTTTAAATATATACAATTTCCTTGGGCTGTTAGCCACAAGAACTAATTTTCCTAAACCTAAAAGGTCAGCAGAGTAAATACTGACAAATGCAAGTTCAGGCCTGATTATTTTTAAAAATGGATCAGAGTCACAGTAATCTGCTAAACTAAATGACAACATTGCAAGTTTGGAACTTGACACAGAGTCTCCTTTACCAGTGACTATTGGAAATACAAATAAGAACAGTCTATATTGTGCTTTTTTTATTATTAAAGTCTCACTGCATGTACTTTGAATTATTTAAAACACAATACCGTTGCTACATTCAATGTGAACAAACCTTGCTTTTGTTTCTGGAACTTCCTGATGCAGTTCCCTTCATTTTACAGTGTTGCAAGGCATCGTTCGCAATATCAGAGATGAACTTTTGCGCAGCCAAAGATATTAAACGAATTCTGATTAGAAAATACAAGATAAAAAACTTGTCAAATGGTCTCTCGGCAGTATGCATACAGCCAGTCTTTTAAATGTAATAAATTGAATAATAAACAATAATTCTAGTCTTTTATATTGCAGAGTAAAAATAAAGTCCTATTTTAAACTGACGGATCTCTCTGACGCAACAAATCTTCAGAAAAGACATTTCATCTGCAAATTCTAGCAATCATGACCTCCACCTGACTACATGCATCTCCTACTCCGATTGCCTAATTACAAGGAGGTTCACGAACAGGGGAAATATCTCCAGAAAATACTTAGGCTGAAGCATATTTGCCACAACTGATGCCAATGACTTGAATATATAGTCTTCAAATAGATAACTATTCGAAACACATGCTACCTGCATTATAGACAACAAGGTGCAGGGCTGGATGAACACAGCAGGCCAAGCAGCATCATAGGAGCAGAGAGGCTGACATTTCGGGCCTAGACCCTTCATCAGAAAAGGGGGAGGGGAAGGGGGTTCTGAAATAAATAGGGAGAGAGTGGGAGGCGGATAGAAGAGGGATAGAGGAGAGGATAGGTGGAGAGGAAACAAACAGGTCGAAGAGGCGGGGATGGAGCCAGTAAAGGTGAGTGTAGGTAGGGAGTTAGGAAGGGGATAGGTCAGTCCAGGGAGGACGGACAGGTCAAGGGGGCGGGATGAGGTTGGTCAGTAGGAGATGGAGGTGCGAGGAGGGGATAGGTGGGAGGAAGAACAGGTTAGGGAGGCAGGGACGAGCTGGACTGGTTTTGGGATGCGGTAGGGGGAGGGGAGATTTTGAAACTTGTGAA
>NC_063362.1:1541606-1543520 GCF_021869965.1 Rhincodon typus
GTGGGGGTGTTGCGGGGTGGGTGGGGGTGTTGCGGGGTGGGTGGGGGTGTTGCGGGGTGGGTGGGGGTGTTGCGGGGTGGGTGGGGGTGTTGCGGGGTGGGTGGGGGTGTTGCGGGGTGGGTGGGGGTGTTGCGGGGTGGGTGGGGGTGTTGCGGGGTGGGTGGGGGTGTTGCGGGGTGGGTGGGGGTGTTGCGGGGTGGGTGGGGGTGTTGCGGGGTGGGGGTTGGGGTGGGGTGCTACCTGCGATGGCGGTGACTCTCCGCACTCCCGCTCCCGGGTCTGCACTCACCAGTCGCCGCCCCCGAGGCTCCTCCTGTGGAGCCTCCCGACCCCAGGCTCAGCTGCACCGTCTCCGGGTTCATAGTGAGCGACCGTCAGCGCCTCAACCTTGGGCCGCCATCATCAGGCTCAGAAACAGCTTCCTTTCCGGTCCCCGGGTAAACCCCTCCCACCGGCACCGGAAATACTCGGCCCCAAAACTCGGTTCCGTGTGCAGTTCGTCCCCCCAACCGCCCATCAAAGGACACATTAAATTACATTAAACCGTCTCCCGCTCTTTTGTGATAGCTGCGTCCCAGATATTAAAATCTGGCAGGTTTCCCCTGCACACATCTAGGAAGAGCAGTTGTTCAGAGGCACTGCAGTCAAAGATAGTTAAGGCCATCCTGACACTGAGTGTGTAAGGAGCCAGGAGTGAAATAGGGAATAGCCTCAAAACCAAGCTCACTCACTGAGCTCAACTGGTTCATTATGATCGGATAATGAGAAAAACTATATTTAAAAAGTGTAAAAGTGATATGAGCAATATCGGTACTTATTCAAGGACCGGCTCTTTCCCAATCTTATCAGACTTCTGAATGGACCTCTCAAATTTTAACTTTGGTGTTAATGTTGCTCTCCGTGCACCTCTGTGTTGTATACTCACTCTGTTCTATTACCTTAATGCACTTTGTATGGTAAGATCCGCCTGTACTGCACGCAAAACAAAACTTTTCACGCCGAGGCCAGGCACCAACTCTCCGACACCTCCTCCTACTGCCCCCTTGATCATGATCCCACCCCCAACCATCAAAATATCATCTCCCAAACCATCCACAACCTCATCACCTCAGGTGACCTCCCACCCACGGCCTCCAACCTCATCATTCCCCAACCCCGCACCGCCCGTTTCTATCTCCTTCCCAAAATCCACAAACCTGACTGCCCTGGTTGACACATTGTCTCTGCCTGCTCCTGCCCCACCGAACTTATCTCCACTTATCTCGACTCCTTTTTCTCCCCCTTGGTCCAGGAACTCCCTACTTACGTCCGTGACACCACCCATGCCCTCCACCTCCTCCAAAACTTCCAATTCCCCGGTCCCCAACACCTCATCTTTACCATGGACGTCCAGTCCCTATACACCTACATTCCACATGCAGGTGGCCTAAAGGCCCTCTGCTTCTTTCTGTCCTGCAGGCCCGACCAGTCCCCCTCCACTGACACCCTCATCCGCTTAGCCAAACTCGTCCTCACCCTCAACAACTTCTCTTTCAATTCCTCCCACTTCCTACAGACAAAGGGGGTGGCCATGGGTACCCGCATGGGCCCAAGCTATGCCTGCCTCTTTGTAGGTTACATGGAACAATCCCTCTTCCATAGCTACACTGACCCTAAACCCCACCTCTTCCTCCGTTACATTGATGACCGTATCGGCGCCGCCTTGTGCTCCCACGAGGAGCTCGAACAGTTCATCCACTTCACCAACACCTTCCACCCCAACGTTAAGTTCACCTGGACCATCTCTGATACCTCTCTCTCCTTCCTGGACCTCTCTGTTTCCATCTCTGGCAACCACCTGGAAACCGATAGCCATTTCAAGCCCACCGACTCCCACAGCTAACTAGAATACACCTCCTCCCACCCACCTTCCTG
>NC_063362.1:1544020-1569066 GCF_021869965.1 Rhincodon typus
TTGGATAAATGAGATTGATATCATGATAAAATAGCAGATAGACAATATCAATCCAAATATATTAACAATTCATCCACCAATGATTGTATCCACTTTAACAAATCAATCAATGCCAAGCTTTCTGGTTGGGGTTGCTAATTGTAAGGACAGGATACAACTATTGATGATATCCTCCGTTTCCTGAAGAAAAGGGGCCCAGAGTTTGTTGGAACAAGGCTGACCGTGCTCTGCATAGTTTTAAAGAGATCAGCTGTAGGGTTACAGGAGTGTATGCTTAAATTGCTAGATTGGAAATCCCAGGGTCTCAATTAATGATCCAGGGATTAATTCAAATTCCTCCAAAGCAGCTACAGAATTTAAATTTAGTTAATCAATTAAATCTGGAATTAAAAGGCTTGCCTCAGTTATGATCATCATGAAACAATTGGATTATTATAAAGTTGGTTCACTAATGTCCTCTGGGAAGGAAATCAGTCATCTGGGTTACATGTGGCCTCAGACCCATGTCAATGTGGTTGGCTCTTAACTGCATTCTGAAATGGCTGAATGAGACACATTATTAGATTCAAAAACAGCTGGATGACCAGATGGACACCAAATGGTGGCCTTGCTAGTGATGTCCACTTCCCATGAAAGAAGGTAATTAAATTTGGCATAACGTGTAGAGCTGGATGAACACAGCAGACCAGGCAGCATCAGAGGAGCAGGAAAGCTGGCGTTTTGGGTCCAGACCCTTCTTCAGGAATTTCCTGCTTTCCTGCTCCTCTGATGCTGCTTGCCCTGCTGTGTTCATCCAGCTCAACACCTTGTTATCTCAGATTCTCCAGCATCGGCAGTTCCCACTAACTCTAAATAAATTTGGCACACTTGCAGGAAAATCCTGTATTCAAATTCAGTAATTAAGCCCTCCTACAAAACCCCAATTGCTAGAAAATGTCAAATCTCTCCCACGTTATGTCTTATCAGATATACCTTTACAAAGAAGTTGAGATAAAGTTTGAGTGTTCACAAGTAACAGAATCAGCAGAAAAGTCATTCACTATGAAAAACGACATGGGAGAGATGCTTTTCTGCATTGTTTTCCTGCAACAGATTGAATCATCTTTTAGCCTAGAACTACTTCATTGCTACTAGTATTTTTAGCATACACATGGGATGGTTGTCAGTTGACATTTAAGAACCCCTCCCAGTCTTTTCTTTTAATATCAGAAGTTCTCTTTAATCCAGATATTTTGTTATTTATGCACATTCAATGCATTGCTTGTCTAATACATGAGTACCTGCATTTATTCAAAAATATATATAAATGAGAGAATGTCATGGTGTCAATCTATTTAACCAAGATATACTTATGGCATTTTAGAGTTCTCTTGATATCAGTTAACACAGAAAACTGTGAGCTTTTATTGGAATAAGCTGAAATTTGTCTAACAGCTACTAACATTTTGCAAATAATACAGTTTATTATCAATAGAGTGTTAGATAGAACCTTATATATTGCATATAATTAAGTAAATAAGGATGGAGACAGGAACAAAGAGAGTGTTGTGCTCACTTCAGTTTTGACCTTGAACAGCCATTAGCAAGAGCTGATCTTCAATGTCTTTCCCCTGGGCTGAGAACTAACATTAGCTCCGCAAAACTGAATACAGAGTATCTTAACCCTTTCATTGGTAAACTCAGATTGTACACAAGCTCCTAGTGCCTTTAAAAATGTTGTAATAATTGTGTGCCTTTTTGTCTGTTCAAATGCTTCTTAATCGTCTTCAGTTTTTTTCATGTTTGCCACAGAATAATGAACCCATAAAATGTGGTAGTGGCAGGGAGCTAAAGTCTAATAACATGTGACATTATGGTTTAGAAATAACATTCTTTCATTCTTTAATAATATCGAAAAGGAATAATGATTATTAAAATTGACAGCTTTTGAAGTGGATAGAAATCTGCAATGTTATATTGAAGGTAATTAATAACCAATTGTGGTTCCATATGGTTTTGTCTTCGCAATCTGTGGAAAGAAATGCTGTAGTGGAGTGAAATACGACTGTAAAACACTCAAATTAATAGCTGTGCTCAGGAACACTTCTTAACTCAACAAGGAAATTCCTGGAATGCAAGGTATAAATAGCAGTGCCCAAGTTCCTCAGCATATAATCCTGGTACATGTGCTGGGGTCACAGTGGCAGATGGATTCTATTGTTGACTGCACCTCAGAGTCTGCAGAATCAGTGAAGGGTACCGTGGGTGGAATTTCAGCAGGACACCACCATAGGAAAATCCGCCTTTATAATCAAATATCATATTCCTGTCAACAGAAAGGGATTTGTCCAAGATCCATTTATCAGACCTCAACATCTTCTTATTGGGTCCTTGTAAAAGGGTCTGAGCAAGACTTCTTTTTCTATCTTCTCCTAGCAGAGGTTGGGAGGTATTCGGGGGCGGGGGGGTGGTGGTTTGAGGGAAGGTTGTGGAGTGGGGTATTGAAGTCACTTCATACAATTGGATCCACTTTCACACAAACTGGAGCAACCACTTTCCAGTTGTACAGCAAGTCTAAAACGAACCTGATGTCGATTCATTCAAAAAGGAAAGCCCATCTTTGACCCTTTCATCTTTTAACTTGTTCCAGTTCCCTGACATCATTGTCCTTTTAAGTGGCAGAGTTTCTATAGAAAATGCCCAAAAATAACAAAGTTTTGATGTTTTCAGTAGGGTTGATTAGAATCTCACCAGAGGTATAAAGTGACAGAGTTTTTACAGCACAGAAGGAGGTGCTTTGGCCCAACATTTCAACATCGGTCATCAAACATCTATCTATCCAAATCCCATTTTCCAGAACGTGGCTTGGATCCTGTCAGCTATGATGTTTCAAGTGTACATCAAAATTCTTATTCAATGTCTTGATGGTTCCTGCCTGTATCGCCCTTACAGAAAGTGAGGTCCAGATAACCACCATCTGCTGGGTGAAAGAGGTTTTCGTCACATCCCCTCTAAACCTCCTGCCTCTTTACCTTAAAACTGTATCGTTTGGTTTTCAATCCCTACCCTAAAGGGAAAAGTTTCTCCTTATCTACCCTATCTATGCTCCTCAGAACTTTTTACACCTCAATCAGGTCACTTCCCCCCAGCCTTCTCTGCTTTAAGGAAAACAATTCCAGCCTATTTAGTTTCTCTTCCTGTCCGAATCGCTCCAGCTCAGGCAATATCCTGTTGAATCTCCTCTGCACCATCACTAATGCAATCACATCTTTCCTATAATGCGGAGACCAGACTGCACAATTCCAGTTGTGGCCTAACTAGCATTTTATATAGCTCCATCATAATCTCCTTGTCTTGTATTTAGCTCCTTGACTAATAAAGGCAAGTAGCCCATATGAGATACTGTGGAGTTGGATGAACACAGCAGTCCAGGCAGCATCAGAGGAGCAGGAAAGCTGACATTTTGGGTTGGGACCCTTCTGCAGTTCTTGCTACCTCGAAGTAGCCCATATATCTTCTTAACCACCTTTGCACCTGTCCTGCGGCCTACAAGGTTCTACGGACATTCACACCAAGGTTCCTCTGATGCTCTGTACTTCCTCAGGTCCTGCCATTTACTGTGTACTCACCTGTCTTGTTAATCCTCCCAAATGCCTCACCTCACACTGAACTGATTGATCACAACCACTAGATTCATGGCTAGTTTATTGATGCATGATGGGAGACCATTCTGCCTCTCTTCAGTGAAGTACAATTTGGAAATGCCAAGCCATGTGCTACGAATGTTTCAATGGAAAAGTACTCATATTTCACTATTTCCTATCTCTCTCAAAGAGTCCAGGTGGTGGTTGGCTTTTGTCATACAGAGTGTCTCAAGATTGGAGTCAATACACAATACACAGACAGTGTCCTTGGACAATCCACTTGACTGTCCGAGAGAGTTGATCCTGACAATCAATGATAAAATGTCTCATTTCATTGATGGCAGAATAATCACTTATTCCATAAGGCCCTCTTAGCCAATAATTTCGAGACATAATTATTTTCCAAAACATGAATGATAGTTTGCCTGTAATTTTAATGTCATTCCTTTGTAGTAACTTAGACCAAAAAGAACAGCGTGATAAATAGATTCAACTGTGTTAACTGTCTGCACTGCTCACACTAATCACCAGAGTTGAAATTGAAATTTATTATCATTTTAAATGTTATTCAGAGTAAATTTAGTGTACAGGTGAGAGTGATTTACTGCCAAATTGTGATCTATTATCATAACGTGTTGAATGGGCAAATTCATCAACAGCCTACCAGTTATTGAAAATAGAATTACAGTCATTAATCATTTTATTAATCATGCAACCGTCCACATTTTCTCACTTCCTAATAAAGAAAAGTTAAAAACTTAAAAATTACAAAGTTTAGTCAGTCACACTTTACTTATATGAGTCTGTGTGAGTTTGTTAGAGTGTGTGTGAGACGGTGTAAGTGCATTAATATGAGTACAGGTGTGAGCAGCTGTGAGTATATGACTGTGTGTGCATGTGACTAGGCGAGTGTGAATCGGTGTAAGCGTGTGAATCTAAGTGACAGAGTGTGTGTGTGTGATGCACAAGCATGTTGGGGGTTTCCACATATATATTTCAAAACAACAGAAACCGTAAATGTGTGGCAGTGATAAATGCATAGCTTGAATTAATATCATTTCATCACCTGCAGAGTTCTCAAAGCATTTTACAACCAAAGAAGTTCATTTAAAGTGTAGTCACTGTTGTAATGAATGAAACTTGGCATTCAATTCACACAGTGCAAGCTCCCACAAGCAGCAAGGTGATAATGAATAGATAATTCAACTTTGTAATGTTGATTGACAAATTGTCCAAGACACTCTCTATGTTCATCATTGAAATAATACTATTGGATCTTTTACACTCACAAGAGTGGTCAGGTGCTGAATGTGGGTGATAACAATTAACATAGAGTCAGGGTCTGAATGACAGCATCACACCCCCATTGAGGCATTTTAATGAGGCCCTCATCTGCTTTATGTGGGGTCATTGCTGGCTTAAATGGGAGACCCTTTAGTTTTAATTTGTCACCTTGGTTCTGGATTTCCAAACAGCCTCTCAGAATTCTTCTGCTCAGAACATTATATATTGCAGTAAGATTTCCTGTCATTGTTCTAAACTGCATTGGCATTTACTAGCTAAAGGAATTAAGATTGAGAGAGCTGACCACAAGCTTAGTCAAAGGAGATGGGAGGAAGGTATGCATTTTGGGATGGAATAGTCTGGATGGCCTGGCTAGTTGAAGACCAGAGACCAACCATGGAGCCACAGGAGAGGGGATTAGACCATGCAGCAGTTGAATGAAACAGGCGTTCCAAGGGAGTTGTGACTCAGGCAATTTGGAAATGCTGAAGAGTCAAATACAAATAGGAGAAAAGAGTGGAATAAAGAAAAAAAAATGAATTCATGCAGAACAGCATGAATGCAGCAGAGTTTTAAATGAGGTGAACTGCATAGTGACATCAAATCTTCATCCCAGATGCCAGTAAAACATAGAACTTGGTGAAATTTTCTTCTCACATTCCCATTGGAACATCCTGGCTGTCAAAGCTCTTCAATTGGATAGGAATTGTTGACATTAGATATAACTGCAAATCTGTAACTGTTTAACACTATTTCCTTTCAAGATAAAAAGATATTGACTACCTGGCAGAAGAAGACAGTATCCCCAATTTAAAGCATGATGATTTCTAAATATTCCCAGCCCGGGGTTGGAGGGTTAGGGGGAAGAACAAAGGGAGATGTTATTTGCTTCTTTAAGCAGCATTCACTTCAGTAAATTCAACAAAAACACAGTTATCCCATTGAAATCCATGAATATTCTTCGATGCTTTGACACTTCTGGCTGGAGAGTCTAGAATAGGGGACATGGATTCAGGATAAAGGATAACCATTTGGCACAGAAAACTTTGTATACAAGGTAATGGTCTGAAAGGGTTAATGTTGACGACTGCATTAAGCTCCACCCAATCTGATGATGTCATACAGTCATGGGTGGAGAATTGAGAAGTCCATCTGGAGATCCTAATGGAATCAAAAGTGTCACCACTGGCTCCTGGTAGTCTCAGTAGTTATCTCTAACTAACCAATAAAACTTGTACATATTGTTATGATGCAATAAACTGCATCTTATTGTTAGGATCGATGCCTCTTCTTGTCAATACTCACTAGTTGTTCATCCTCTACCATTGATAACCAAACAGACCTCGAGAGCCTGTCCAGAAGGAAGATTTGTGGCAACATTTTACCTAAATCATTAACTGGTACTTGTTGGCTCTGCAACTCATGCCAACAGACATGACAAGAAATGGTCCTGCACAGGGGGTGTTATTGAGATTCCCCAGCCCAGAAATCTGGGATATTTAGTCATTGAGAATATTCAAGGCTGGGATTGATTGGGTTTTGGGCATTCATGGAATTGAGTGAGATGATTGGGAGGAGGGGTTGGTGGGGACGAGGGAGTAGTAAAGATGATATAAAGATGGGGTGACATGGTGGCTCAATGGTTAGCACTGTTGCCTCACAGTGCCAGGAACCAGGGTTCGATTCTACCCTCAGGTGACTGTCTGTGTGGAGTTTGCAGATTCTCCCTGTGGCTCTGTGGGTTTCCTTCAGATGCTCCAGTTTCATCCCATAGTCTGAAGATGTGCAGGCTAGGTGGATTGGCCGTGCTAAATTGCCTGTAGTGTTTAGGGATGTGTAGATTAGGTGGGTTATAGGTGGATGGGATGCTCCAAGGTCAGCGTGGACTTGTTGGGCCAAAGGGCCTGTTTCCACATTGTAGGGATTCTATGATATAAAACTTCAGTAATGATCATTGGAATGAAAAGTTAAAACTGTTATATATTAATATCAATTTTGGAATTTGGATTTTAAAATAGAGACTGATGTGTGTTTTCTTTTTCCAAAAGACAGGTCAGAGATTCATCCAGAACAGGCACCAAAATCCAGAAGTTCTCATAGGACATGTGACTGCAATCTCCTGTGAAATTAATGGAAAGATGTTTGTACTGTCGGGTTTAAGACAGTTAGGGTAAATATTTAAGACATTATCTTTGTTTTCAGTTCAGAAGAATCTAACATTAAGCAAGTTTTGGGTAAATAAGTCAAAATTTCCTTTTGATGTTTCTGTTAAAATCGTTCTAACCGTAAGATATATAAAACAAAAAAAAATTGCAACTGCTGAAACTCAGAAATATAAAACTTAGTTTGTTAGTTTTTGTGTAATAAACTTATGTTCTGTTGTTACAGAATATCTGTAGCTTCATGTAATATAATTCAGTGACTAACCACCACACTAGTTATTTAGATAAAATAAACACATGGTCTATCAAGCCAGTGTGTTTTTTTTGGGATGTGATTTGTCCAATGACACCCTCAGCTGGGGTTATAATATATTGTTGAGTGGTGGATCAGGCTCAAGGATACAACTGGCCTACTCCTGCTTCTATTCGCCATATTCTTACTTCCTGCACCACTCTGCTTGGCTCCCATCTAGAGGTTTAACCAACAGCTGAGGTTTGCACAAAATGTAAACAAAATATCATCCCACAATCTACATCAGCAGACCTATTACAACATGAGACATGCATCACCTCTGCCCAATCCTGTGTGAGTACATTTTTGTGGGTTTCTCCTTCCAATCTTATTGGAAGAGACACTGAAATCCCAGCCAAATAGCGAAAACACAGAAGATAGAGATTGGGATGCAGCCATTTTTTGAACAAGTGATTGGTCAAGGATATGTTGCCTGTGCCTGAATGATGAGATTCCTCTAAAGTATATCTTATTAGCATGAAGCTGGTAAAGAATTCACTGAAGATCAGACCAATGCAAGAAACACAGAAGCATTAGATATCTGAGTAATGTTGTTTGAGAGACAGGAAGTAAAGTAGGGGAAGGCCAGAGACTGGGCAGAGGGATTGGAGACATTTTCAAGCTGAAACACAAATATGTTTCCTATTTGCCAGACAGGGAACTGAGCAGGATCATTAGCACTTAAACGACCATTGCGTACAAGGCTAGGACCAAGTGCTGTAAAATGGGATAGAATAGATAGCTACGTGATGAATGGCATGGACATGATGAGCTGAAGGACCTCCATCTCTGCTGTTAAAAAATCTCTGAGTCTGTGAATCTCTAAAGTGACCACAGGGCAGTGAGTTTCATTGGCCATAGAGTTTCCATTGTAGTTGCACCTTGTCTACCATTGACAATTCTCACTTGCTTGTAGATCTCCAACAGATGCAACAGACTTCATTATTTTTTGTTCTTTTATTTAATGGCAATGCCCTGAAGAAAGGTACTTATTAAGGCCTTAAAGAACATCATTACCATTAACTGAAAGGTCACGCAATAGATTCAGCAAAACCTATGAGCCATTTCATTTGTCAAACTGTGAATTTCTGAATATGTAATCCCATTAGTAACACTAAACGGAGACTTGAATTAAATATGACAAGGTAATAAGCAATTTTCATCCTGCAAAGGAAAAATTAATAATAAAGAGCTCAGTTATCTTTCTCTGTTTCCTTCAGGATATGTGTATAACTCACTATGCAACATTTTTTTCTAACACAGCCTGTAATTATTCTTTGTTGCTGTTTTATTACACCTTCTAAAAATTCATATTTGTAACTTCAACAATGAATAATGACAAGTTTAAAGAGGTTAAAATATACCAATCACCCAAAGCCAGTCTGCAAACTGTTTCAAAATTTGTATATCTAACATTGCAATTGGCATTGAAATCAACGAGTGCACACCTTTACATTGGCACCAAGCTCCAATGATGAGGCACTTCTGATAAAATGCTAAATCTCAATTCAGGCACTTTACAGGTGTATTTTAAACAAAATTTGATCCCATTGATACGGAGAATTGTGTCCTGCTCCTGGTGCCACACTTCAGAAAGGATAGGAAAGGATTAGAGAGAATGCAGAACTGACTCAGAAGAATAGGTGCCAGTGATAAGGAAATGCAGCTACATAGACAGATTGGAGAAATTGGGGCTGTTCTCCTTAGAGAAGAGAAGGTTGAGAGGAATTTTGATAGGCGTGTTCAAAATCGTAATTGGTCAGGATAGGGTTAGAAATGAAAAATTAATGCAATTGGCAAAGGAACCAATGGTGACATGAGGAGGAATGTTTTCTCACAGCATGAGGTCAGGCACTACCTGAGAACATGGTGGAGGAAGATTCAAACATTGCTTTTCAAAAGATATTTGGTCATTTGGGAGCTAGTGTAGACCTGATGGGTTGAATGGCCTCTTTCTGTTCAGTGAAATTCTCTGATTCTATAATCTGAAGGACAGCGTGGGTAGCCTCATAGGTAAAATGTTTTCTTCTTCTCCCAAACAATCACTTTCAGGACACATTGATTCCATTAGAAAGTTGAAGTGTAGTTTCTGAGACGAGTATCGGTGTGAATTCCCTGGAAAGGTTTTACATAACAGTCAGAACTAAATATTCATCACATCTCCCAGCCTTGCAGTTCACTCACAAAATGTTCTAAACCAGTATTTTGGCCGAGATGATTTAATCTCCAACGACTTGGAGACTGGACTTACCCCGAGGGGTGAATCTAGTAATCTCTTAGAACTCCCAATGCAGTGACCATGCAGTAATGGCCTGGGAAGTTAATGTTTCTTCGAGGAATTACCTGGCATCTGGAAACTTCAGAAAATATCTCTAACTTTGAGATGGAGTATGAGACTTTAGAGCATTTTGACATTTAAAGGAATTATAACCTGCCCTAACTCCTGGCTAACTATAACACTGTCCCTGCCTAACTTATCACTAGATGCCCAATCGTTCATATTGACCTTGCTGGACTCCTGACTGACCCCTTGCCCCCACCCCCAATAAACACCCGGCAATCCCCAACAACCAAATACCTATACCTACATCCCTGACCCCAACACACACTTACCTGTATCTCCCACCCACCTGGCACTTGTACCCATCACCCACCTGGCACTCTACCACCCACCTATCCCATTACCTACCTTGTACACTTAGCTTCTCCCAGTAGCAGTCAAAGTGGCTTCTTTGGGGCATTTAAACATGGTGTACTGCAGTCACTGCCATAAAAAGGGTATGGCTTCTGCCATAATCTGCACCAATATGTATTTGGTTTATGTATTGCTTCTGTTTGAAGGCTCTGACCTTGAGATTTGGTGGGAAAATTCCAGGAAAGGTAAGTGAGTAACTTTTTCCTCTGAGCTGGGTCTGGAAAAGAGGATTCCAACCCTGTCAGAAAATCTAGGCCAACATTTTATTTACAAAAAATTTGTCAATTTCTGACCTAATTATACATCAGGTTGATTTACACACCCCTACTTTGTAGTAGTCAGTATTTGAATTCACAGCATACTTTTATCATTGAAATATAGCCTGAAGGAACAAAGCTAAGAGAAAAACAAATGTTGATCCTTAAACTCTTTTGTATTGTTGATGGCCACAAGGCTTCAGGGTCATTTCTTTGAAGTCAACTTCTGAAAAGATGTCAATGTTTGGCACATAAAGGCACATATTGCAGCACTAATTACAGCAGACCATTTTAAATCTCAAAGAAATAAGACTTTGCTTTTTGTAGCTGGTATTGCAACAACATCACATGGTGTAGTTTTTGGAAAACAGGAGGCCACGTACAATACTCTACAGAGTGCATGAAATGTGTATCCACTTATGACATCTACTAAACTCATGAATTGGTCAACTCATTCAACATACATGCTTCCCAGAGAACAAGCTAGTTACTTAGTTAGGAGCGCTCTATCAGCAAGGCAAAAAAAAAATTGAAACATCTGTTGCCTGTGATTTTTCCAACTATTTCTCCAATGAACCAGGGACGATATAAAAACAGAAACTACTGGACAGCCTCAGCAGATCTGTCAGCATCTGTGGAGAGAGAAACAGAGTTAACATTTTGAGTTCGGTGACCCTTCTTTACAACTGGGTCTAATGGTTGGTCTGCTGGCCACCTGCACTGGGAGTTGGGAATATTGTAGAAGATTGTATATGAATAATGAAAAACTTGCATTTATATCTCACCTTATATAGAGTAGTGGGGTTGGATGAATATTTTTGAGCTTTATTTGATAAATTTTGGGAAACAGAATAATTATGCAGTGTTGTTCTGGGGAGAATTATTAGGAAAGATAAAATCAATTATATTGTTCATGGCCTTTGGAAACTAAATTGGCTAATAAAAAATATCTTCGTGATCCATTGTTTTTGTCCATTTATTTCTCAATGAATTTCACTTCCCTTTTCTTTAAGATGTTCTAAAAATATAATTTTAAAAATATTTTCTTTAGCTATCCTTATTGAACATGCATTTTGTGCCTCATCCTGAGAGACACAATGATTAGATCACTAAGGTCTCGTTCATAGTTCACTGTCAGGAGTTACTCTTGAATGGATCATAGAATGATATAGTTCAGGAGGCCATTCTCTCCATCATATCTCCACCAGGTCTTTGATAGAATTAACATATGAACATACAAAACCACGAGCCTGCTTGAAGTGTGAATGCATTGGGCAGAGTGCAGAAGCAATTTACAAGAATGGCTCCAGGAATGAGCAACTTCAGTGAATGAGGATGGACTGAAGAATTTGGGACTGTTCTCCTTGAAGAGGAGAAGGCTGAGAGGAGATTGGATGGAGGTTTTCAAAATCATGAGCATGCTGGACAAAATAGATACGGAGAAGCTTTTCCCACTCATAAAAGGAACACGAAGAAGAGGGGCATTGTTTGAAAGTGATGTGCAAATGAAGCAATGCTGATGTGAGTGAAAAAATCTTTCTTGCTCAGTGAATAGTAAGGGTATGGAGTGCATTGCCTGGAAATGTGGTGGAGGCAGCTTCAATGGAGGCATTCATGAGGGAAATGGATGATTAATTGAGGAGAGATAGTATGCAGAGATATGGGGGATAAGCAGGAGACTGCCACAAAATTATAGAGCAGATGCAGGCACGATGGGCTCAATGGACTCCTTTCACACTATCACAGTTCTCCGATTCTCCCTTTCAATAAGATCATGGCTGACCTGTTTGCCACCCAAACTCCATAAATTCTTCTAGCCCTCATAATCTTCCACTCCCCTACCAAACAAGAATCTATCCACCTCTGTATTCAAAATATTCACTGACTCCGCCACCACTACCTCCTGAGATGGAGACGTCCAAAATCGCGCAAAGATTTCTATCCTGATAGGATGACTTCTAATTTTAGAACAGTGCCCCCTAGCTCTGGACTAACCCACAGGCACCTTGAGAAGACCATTCAGGATCTTATACACTTCAATCAATTTTCCAATTCTACATACTCCCCATTCTATCCCCATTTCTTTGCAAATATTTCCCTTTCTATTCTTTATCCGAGACCATTTTAAAAGTTACTGCATCGGCTTCCAAGTCATCTGTTCCAGATCTTAACCATTTGTTGTGTGAAACAATCTCCCCATATGCTACTGATTCTTTTGGCAATTCTTTCTGCAAAAGGATGGGAGAGATGTCAGCTCACCTTGTATTTGAGAGACGCCTTGTGGCCTCCTGAAAGCTCAGACAAAGACTGCTGAAACTGAAGATTGGCAGAGTTAAATGGCAAATGGCTTGAGAACTCACACACATCACACCAGCAAGCAATCTGCACACAAAGCTAATGTCGATAATGTTAAACTGATAGCCTGTTATGAGTAGTCATCTAAAGGTTTACTAATACAGAGTCTAAGCCAAGGGAATAATTTCTAGCTTAATTTAATTACTTTATTCTAGCCTTGTATTTCTTTATTAGATTATTTTGCCACACCGATACTTCTCCATGTTGTGTATCCTCTACTTTAATGCCTGGCCTTGCTGTACTGATTACAGCAGTACTGATTAAGTTGAGCAGCACATAAGTTTGCTTTGGGCGTTACCAGAAGAAGTTGCCTATAAGATATTCATTGATACTGAAAACTGCAAACAGCACAGCACTGCTGAAATTTCACACAACACCAGCATTAAGAATTCCAGCCCAGACAGTGAAACATGCAACATATCAGTATCCGATATTTCAATGCAGCAGTTAAAACTGTTTCTCAGTATGCAGGAACCACTCACTCAGCCTGGTGCATCAGCTACAGATGAGATTATAGGCTCTTTAACCTCATGTTAATGACCCACAAATCATGACAAATCAAACAACTGCACCTCCCAGTCACAAACCATTTCAACTCCCCCTCCCATTCCTCAGACGACATGTCCATCCTGGGCCTCCTGCAGTGCCACAACGATGCCACCCGAAGGTTGCAGGAACAGCACCTCATTTTGCTTGGGAACCCTGCAGCCCAATGGTATCAATGTGGACTTCACAAGCTTTAAAATCTCCCCTCTCCCACCACATCCCAAAACCAGCCCAGCTTGTCCCCGCCTCCCTAACCTGTCCTTCCTCTCAACTATCCCCTCCTCCCACCTCAAACCCCACCCCCATCTCCTACCTATCAGCCTCATCCCGCCTCCTTGACCTGTCCGTCCTCCCTGGACTGACCTATCCCCTCCCTAACTCCCCACCTACACTCACCTTTACTGGCTCCATCCCTGCCTCTTTGACCTGTCTGTCTCCTCTCCACGTATCTGCTCCTTTATCCATCTTCTATCCGCCTCCCCCTTTCTCCCTATTTATTTCAGAATCCCCTTTCCCTCCCCCATTTCTGAAGAAGGGTCTAGACCCAAAACGTCAGCTTTCCTGCTCCTCTGATGCTCCTTGGCCTGCTGTGTTCATCCAGCTCTACACCTTGTTGTCTCATAACAAAGGGACAGCTTTATTTTTAATTCTACAGACCTATACCTGCAGTGACCTTGCATTTCAAAGGCTGAGGATGAAAGGCAGGAATTTTCTGCTCAATGCAAACATAATCAGGGACGTCTCCTTGTTTCAAAAGGAATAAAGGGTAAATTTCAACTCTTCGATAACAGAGGGAGCTGTAATGGGAAGTGAGAAAAAATGAGGGGCAACTCTGTGTGCATTGGTTCCCCATTTTAACCTCAATGGTCACCATGAGGCTATTACTGGATTCCCTCAGGGAACCAGGGCCCCAAGTTGTGTATGGACTGCCCAATAGCAGTTTGACCTGGTCTTAAGGCTGGGCATTGGGGGCAATGGGGTGGGTGTTGGGGCGGGGGGATGTGAAGGGGGTTGCCTAGCAGCTAAAGCTGTCAGGAAGCTAACGTAGGACTCCATGGTAAGTTAACAAAATAACTTAAAAGAGATACCGGAGCAAATTATTGCAGATGCTGGAATCTGTACTGAAAACAAAAAAGTGCTGGAAATCACAGTGGGTCGGGCAGCATCTGTGGAGAGAGAGCAAGGTAACATTTCAAGTCTGGATAACTCTCCATCAGAGCTCAAGTGAAATGTGGAGGGAGCAGCATTTATGCAATAGTGGTGTGGGATGGGGGGGTGGAAGTGGTGAGGTTGGAGTGCTGGGGGAGAAAGGGCGTTGGTAGTGCAGATTAAGGGATCAGAATGAGATGCCCCATTCCAGCAGACAATAAGGAAGCAGCTCAAAAGCAGAAGTTGCTTGAAAAGCTGAGCAGGTCTGGCAGCATCTGTTAAGAAAAATCAGAGTTAACGTTTTGGGTCCAGTGACCCTTCCTCAGGAAGCAGCTGATGGGTAGGAGTCAAATCTAATTAATGTTGCCACCAGCGGCCACCTTGTTCAGACTGTGAGTTAAAATCAGACTGGAAAATTCAACAGAGAATTAAATACTAAAGCTATTTTTTGGGGGTGAGTCATAGGACTTCTAAACCAAAAATGATATTTCTTCAAAATAGCCATAAGAAGAATTATTACATTGCATTTACAGCACAGGAACAGGCCTCCAGCTGAGCTATCAATGAAGCATAGATTTATAATGGACTGTTTTTTTGTGAAATGCCTTCAAAAGATTCAATACAGTTCCCAGAACTAAATTACTTATTTATGATTGTGAAAGCAAAATTAACAACGCAGAATGCAAACTTGAAAACATCACGTCAGGAAATTGCCAGTTCAGTCTACTGTGGGAGAAAGGAAAGAACATCCTGGGGATCTGTTTGTGGGTCTGTTACCAGAAGTTTTGATTCCATTTTTAATCACCTATTCTAATTATAAATCTATGACATAGAGGGAATAATGAGTTACATCAATGAAGGTGTCAAGCATCATCCAAAACACCTAACTCCTGGATAGCTATGAATTGAACAAGTCTCAAAGTGACACTACAAATTAACTTTGGCAACGGATTCATCAATTTAAAATTCACATCCTCGTGTTTAAATTCATCTGCAGCCCTTGCTTCATATGAGCTCCATATAACTATTTCCCCAAACTCTCTAAACTAAAAACAGAAACTCAACAGGTCTGACAACATCCCCAGAGAGAGAAGTAGCATTAACATTTCCACCCAATGAGACTTCTTTGGGACTGAAGACAGGTGGGGAGTCCTGGGATTCCAATTCTCTATTGCCCTGAATCATGTCTCCCATGCATCCTCCTCTCTTTTCATCCCAACACATTGGTGGCTGGGCCTTCAGATGCTTTGGCTCATGTTCTACAATTCTCTCCCTGTTAAAGCCCTTTATACAATCCACTCTCCAACCTCCTCAAACACTGCCCTAAATCCAAGCTTTCCAATCAAATATTTGTTCACTAATCTTCCTTCTCTGCTTCAGAGTCCAGGGTATGATAAAGATACTGGAAAGTGTTCTGAGGCATTTTCCTATGTTAGAGACTTTATGAGTGTAAATTACGTGGTAAATTTTGTTAAAGAAGAATGATTTTTTTTCAGAGTAGGTGTGTGGAACAGATGTCAGCAAGAGATCATTTAGTCATTTATGACCATGTATTTATCTCCCAAGATGGTTGCTGAGTAGAACTCCTCAGCTGGAGCTCATCCATTCAATCCATTTCTTTCCTTCTTATTTCTCTTTTCTTTTCTATTTGTGTCTTTTTATTCCTTCTTTCTCTTTGGCGATGTCCTGAACACCTGGCCTCAGTGTGTGGACCCAGTGTGGCAACGTCTCAGCTCGTGTGGTGGTATCTTGGCTCTGCATAATGTTCCCTTGCTGGCCCGGCGTGGCAGTCTCTCAGCTTAACTTAGCGGCCTCTCGACCCAGCGTGGCAGTCTCTCAGCCTAACGTAGCGGCCTCTCGACCCAGCGTGGCAGTCTCAGCAGACCGGTGTGGCCTCAGCATGGACTTCCGGCTTTGAGATGATTCCACAGCAGTCTCCTGACCTTGAGACCGTCTCGTGAAGCCCACTGCTGTCTGGAGTCAAGGCCCAATACGGACTAGAGGATTAAAAGGATTAAGGGGTTAAAAAGACTGTTATTCTGAACTTTTTATTTCTTTATTTTTCTATTTTGTTTTACCTAAGAATTTGTACTGAGGAATCTGTACCTAGGTTCCTTGTACCAAAGATGGCACCGTAACTGGCAATTTGTAAACTTTTCACTGTACTCAATACAGAACATGCGACAACAAAACTAATTCTAATTCTAAATCTACGTGTGTGTGAACAACTGACAGGACCTTGATCAGAATGGCCAATGGGCCGAGGAGTGCCAGATGGAGTTTAATTTTGACAAATATGAGGTGCTGCATTTTGGAAAGAATTGTCTTTGGAATACAGGTTCATAGTTCCTTGGAAGTGGAGTCCCAAGTAAACAGGATAGTGGAGAAAGTGTTTGGTACGCTTGCCTTTATTGGTCAGTGCATTGATGGTAGGAGCTGGGAGGTCATGTTGCGGCTGTACAGAACATGGGTTAGGCCACTTTTGGAATATTGCGTTCAATTATGGTCTCCGTGCTACAGGAAGGATGTTATAAAACATGAAAGCGTTCAGAAAAGATTTACAAGATGTTGCCAGGGTTGGAGGGTTTGAGCTGTAGGGAGAGGCTGAATAGACGGGGGCTATCTTCCCTGGAGTGTCAGAGGCTGAGGCGTGACCTTATTGAGGTTTATAAAATCATGAGGAGCATGGTTAAGGTAAATAGACAAGGTCTTTTCCTTGGGGTGGGGAAGTCCAAAACTAGAGGGGCATAGGTTTAAGATGAGAGTGAAAGGATTTAAAAGGGACCTAAGGGACAACTTTTTCACACAGAGAGTGGTGCGTGTATGGAATGAGCTGCCTGAGGAAGTGGTGGAGGCTGGCACAGTTACAACATTTAAAAGGCATCTGTACGGGTCTATGAATGGGAAGGGATATGGGCCAAATGCTGGCAAACGGGACTAGATTAATTTAGGTTATCTGGTCGGTGTGGATGAGTTGGACTGAAGGATCTGTTTCCATGCTGTACAGCTTTAAGACTCTATAACTCTATGTGTGTTACTGGCCAAAGCCTCTCAGCTGAAATGTCACAGACTGATGGGAAGCCTGAACGATGTACCCAGTACTGGGGTAGATGTTTCAATATGAACCATATGGTACATCTCTGAATGAGACTTCCACTTAGAGGCCTGAATTGGGAGGAATTGAAGACCAGGAAGATTGCAAAATGTGATGACAGCTCAACATATGTAAAGAAGTTTTTGCAATTAATATTACTTTTCTTTTAATCTGCCTTTGAAGATACGTAATAATTGGAGTTTGTTGCTCACACACTTTGTCAAAGATGTACAAATTGTTTTCCTTTGTTCATGAAGAACTAGATGGAATATCAAACAAAGAACTGCAGATGCTGTACATCAGGAACAAAAACAGAAGTTGCTGGAAAAGCTCAGCAGGTCTGGCAGCATCTGTGAAGGAAAAATCAGAGTTTAACGTTTCAGGTCCAGTGACCTTTCCTCAGAACGGACAAAGGATTCTGAGGAAGGGTCACTGGACCCGAAACGTTAAACTCTGACTTTTTCTTCACAGATCCTGCCAGAAGTGCTGAGCTTTTCCAGCAACTTTGTTTTTGTTGTGGATGTAATATTAATTAGGTGCCATGGGGAAAACGTCTGCTTCCCAGCTAATGGCTCACATACCAGCAATAACTCAATGTGATCATTGCAACCACTTACAGGAAAGATTTCAAAGCTGAGTTTATGAATTTCTTCTGGCTGCACCAGAATGAAGATTCTAATGCAATACAGCTCTGTACTCTCTGAGGGAGCTGCAAGGGGATCAGAGAGGAGTCCAGAGGATCCAGAGGGGTTTGACAAATGCCAGGTGCCAGTGTCCGTGGATGAGGGGTGGGTGAGGTTGGTGCCTCTGGATCATGCCCTGAAATGCTGTTTGGGGCTGAGTGACCAGGAGGTCCCTCACAGCCAGTGGGGAGCTGGAGTTACCAGGTCCCCACTCTGACTGCCATGTCGAGAATTCTCAACATCGAGCTTGGTCAGCTCGTTTGTTACGATAGAAAGCTGCATATTAATGGGGTGAGGTGTGGTTTTAATGAGCTGTTTAATAATCAACAACCCCCCTTAATTGGCAACTGGCTACTGTACAGTGAGAGACTCAGCAAAAGTGAAAAGTGAGGAAGCTAGTGGCTCCTGACGTCAAAATGGGCTCAGGGGGCCTCTCGTTCTAATTCTGCCACAAATCTCACCACAGCCGGAACTCTATCAGATCCAGTGAATCTCCAGCACCAGATCATAAGCCTATCTCACATTCTGGGTGATGAGGTAGTTTTCGTTGCTGTTGTCCAGGCTGACTGTTTAAGAACAGGTCATTGTGAGACTGTGCTGCTGCATCCTCACATCTTTAGACATGTTTTAGCATATTACAACATAAGTTTACATTTATGTAATAATGTTAAAGTACAAAGCAACAAAATAATTCAGCATAGATCAAGGAATAGCTTGTGATGAGAGAATTGATTGAGATCTGAGTTTTGAAGAGGTTTCAAAGGTGGAGCGAGGAAGTCGGTAGGTGCAAAACATGAACTATAGCAATTCACCGATCCCCTAAACAAACACGTTCAAACACCATGTCATTTAGCTTTACCCTTATTTTCACTCATTTACTCGGACAGACAGAAATAAAGGCTCTGTTCTGACAAATGGTCAAACCAGCAACATTTTGTGTGACACTCAACGAAGCATTAAATTAGCATCTTATTTCTGACGCAACATTTTGCCCTAAACGTTGTGCTCGCTGCACTATTATTGTCTTAATAAGCATGTAGTGCGTGCTTAAGATGTTACTGTCTATAGATATTACAGGAAGAAATTATAGTCATGATTTGTTCACAGTATGACTCCAGTTCATCAGATGCCGGGTATCAGTTGCAAATCGCCTGATCGTGAAATCTTTTGGCTAAGGTTTTAAAGTGAGGAGGATCATGTAAATGAAATTGTCTCCTCAGTGATAGTCTGGTTTTACCATGAGCCGCTACATTTTTAAAATTCATTTTGTGGGATGTAGGCATCGCTGGCTGGCCAGCATTTCTTGCCCATCCCTAGTTGCCCTTGAGAAGGTGGTGGTGAGCTGCCTTCTTGAACTGCTGCAGTCCACGTGCTGTAGGTTGGCCCACAATGCCATTAGGGAGGGAATTCCAGAATTTTGACCCAGCGACAGTGAAGGAATGGCGATATATTTCCAAGTCAGGATGGTGAATGATGTGGAGGGGAACTTGGATGTGGTGCTGTTCCCATATATCTGCTGCCCTTGTCCTTCTAGATGGAAGTGGTCATGGGTTTGGAAGGTGCTGTCTGAGGATCTTTGGTGAATTTCTGCAGTGCATCTCGTAGATAGTACACACTGCTGCTACTGAGTGTCGGTGGCGGAGGGAGTGAATGTTTGTGGATGTGGTGCCAATCAAGCAGGCTGCTTTGTCCTGGATGGTGTCAAGCTTCTTGAGTGTTGTTGGAGCTGCACCCATCCAGGCAAGTGGGGAGTATTCCATCACACTCCTGGCTTGTGCCTTGGAGATGGTGGACAGGCTTTGAGGAGTCAGGAGGTGACTTACTTGCTGCAGTATTCCTAGCTTCTGGCCTGCTTTTGTAGCCACTGTGTTTATGTGGTGAGTCCAGTTGAGTTTCTGCTCAATGGTAACACCCAGGATGCTGATAGTGGGGGATTCAGTGATGGTAACACCGTTGAATATCAAGGGGCGGTGGTTAGATTTTCTCTTATTGGTGATGGTCATAGCCTGGCATTTGTGTGGCGTGAATGTCACTTGCCACTTGTCAGCCCAAGCCTGGATACTGTCCAGATCTTGTTGCACTTGAACACGGACTGCTTCAGTATCTGAGGAGTCACGAATGGTGCTGAACATTGTGCAATCATTGGCGAACATCCCCACTTCTGACCTTATGATGGAGGGAAGGTCATTGATGAAGCAGTCGAAGATGGTTGGGCTGAGGACACTACCCTGAGGAACTCCTGCAGAGATGTCCTGGAATTGAGATGATTGACCTCTCACAGCCACAACCATCTTCCTTTGCGTTAGGTATGACTCCAACCACTGGAGAGTTTGTCCCCTGATACCCATTGATTCCAGCTTTGCTAGGGCTCCTTGATGCCATACTTGGTCGAATGCAGCCTTGATATCAAAGGCTGTCACTCTCACCTCACTTCTGGAATTGAGCTCTTTCATCCACGTAGAGTATTATTCATTTAGTCAGTAGAATATGCTGGTTCAGTGGCTGTACACTTGCCTTTGGGTTAGAGGGCTTGGTATGGAACTTTGATCCTCCCAAGCAGAGGTCAATGCATCAATTCAGAATGAGAAAACAGTGCACAACAGGGTAGTGTGTGTCAGATAAATGTCAGTAACTTTCCCCTTTGACGGTGGACTAGGGGAGAGGTGCTCGAAGATTTAAAAAGTGTGAGGAAGCAAATGGGAAAGCACCTCAGCTGCACTTCCAGAATAAGTAGCTCAGGAGCCTCATACAGCCAGGGGCTTATCACAACATCTTCTAGAGCAGAAATCAGCAGATTGATAGAGCATGCTCTGCTGAGAGAAATAAGCAATTAATCACTAAATAAATAAATAATATAGCACTGTTCCTTCACTGTCGCTGGTTCAAAGGGATGGAATTCCCTCCATAAGGACATTGTGGGTCAAACTACAGCACATGGACTGCAGCGGTTCAAGAAGGCAGCTCACCCCTACCTTCTCAAGGGGCAACTAGGGACGGGCAATAAATGCTGGCCCAGCCCACATCCAGTAAGTAAATTTATTTAAAAAGATCTCTTTCCTTTTTCCACTCCTTTATCTATCAAGATTGTCTAACAAAACCATTCTGGAGCTGTGCTCCTTAACTTTCATTTTCCAATGAGCATCACCTTGGTTACCATCAAAATTGGAAAACTCTCCAGCAGTGATGAAATTATTGGGTTCAAAGAGAATTAACTTGCTTTACGATGACAGGAGGATGTAAGAATCACCTTTTTGCCCTCACATGTTCTGATTAGATTGTACTTGTAAAATGAACTGAAATGAGAGGGCATGTATTGAAAATGATTTGCAAAAGCAGCAAAGTTGATATGAGAAAAAACTTTCTCACTCAGCGAATAGTTAGGGTTTGGAATGCACTGCCTGGAAATGTGGTGGAGGCAGATGCAATTCAGACATTCAAGAGGCCAACTGACAATTATTTCAATAAAAATAATATGGAAGGAATGGGGAAAAAGTAGGAGATAGGCAATAGGTACTGATGCTCGTTTGAAGAGCCAGTACAAACAGGATGGATTGAATGGCCTCCTTCTGCACTGTAACAATCCCGTGATTCTGAAAGAAATAAAAAGCTTCACCACGGCAGGACATCCCAAACAACTTTACAGTCAGTTAAGTCCTTTCGAATTTTAAGCAGTGCTACAATGTAGGAAACACAGGATCTGATCTGTACACGGCAAGATTCCACAACTGGCAATGTGACCATGGGCAAATAATATAAATTGTGATGCTGATTGAGCGTTAAATATTGTCGAGAATATCAGGGCTGACTCCCCTGCTCTTTGAAATCATGTTGTTGGACTATTATTTCAACCTCAAGGTCTTGATTTAATATGTCAATTCTCAAAAAAAAATCAGTATGTCCACTCCCTCAGGCCAAATAGATGTATTAACCTGGGTTTATGCACATGGTATAGTAGTAAGAACTGGATTGGTGTAGCACTGGAACCCAACAACCTTCTCACTCAGAGATGGATAGGTTCTTGATTAGGAAAGGAACCATGGGTTATGGAGAGAATGCAGGAAAATGGGGTTCGAGAAGCATATCAGCCATGATTGAATGGCATAGCAGACACAATGGACTAAATAACCTAATTCTGCTTCTGTATTTTATGGTCATTTAGGGGGTGCCAGCTGAGGTCCAGCTTCCAGCGTGGCACCAAAGTGAACTCTGGCTTTATCATCCAGAGAGAATGATCGACCACAAACATTGTCATGGGGACCATTGGAGAGACTGTTCTCCTTCAGACGTGGTATTAAACAGTTCAAACTGCACTGAGTGATCGCTGTCTGCATTTATCAAATCAGGTGGCAATAGTCTACTGAGAATATGAGGAAAGGCTTTGTACTAAACTGATTCTTCACCTGACCCATAGTGATGTAGTTGATAAATTAGCACAAGCCCTTTGGGCCCATGAAAGTCAGAGTGATGGCTGTTTGCGTCAGCTGTTACCCCAAGCAGCTCAACTGAACACACGCTCATTCACTGAAGGCTGTGACTGGAAAACAAATCTTGAAGAAATGTATGTAACATATCAAATGTGACCAGCCATCGCCTGAAGATTATTTTAAAATAAAAACTAAAATATAGCATGTTAAACAGTGCGATTGTAAATATTAACCTTACGTGAAGATTATCAATGTAGGTGAAAGTCATGAAACACTTACCCCATGATGCCTCAAGTGTTTAATTTGGAAGAAAATACTGCTATCAGTAATTATTCCATGAATCTAACAGTTTGGGTGAATTTATCAGGTTGGTTAATCAGGTAGGTTATGTGGCTTCATGGGAGACTTTATCTCCACTAGAAAGAACCTTCGGTGTTCTCACCTTAACTCACAATTCACCCTGAAAATTCACACATACGCATTTCTGCTTTGTAAGGGTCCAAGCTAGGGGTAGCACATTGTGAAAGGTTCCTTGCTGTCACTCACAAAGGCTAAAAACTGAGCGCATGATCTGCCACCAGATCAGGTGTTCATAAAAACAAAGGTATAGACTTCGTGATCAGGTATCTGATTGGGAGGCAGTGTGGGTGGATGCAACAGGAACAAAAACAAAGTTGCTGGAAAAGCTCAGCAGGTCTGGCAGCATCTGTGGAGGAGAAAACAGAGTTAACGTTTCGGATCCGGTGACCCTTCCTCAGAACAACAGGATGCAACAGGACTCTGGCTAACCAATACTAGGCTCACATAGGGAAGGCGATGGCCTAGTGGTATTATCACTGGACTGTTAATCCAGTAGACCCAAATAATGTTCTGGGGACCCGGGTTCAAATCCAGCAGCAGTTGGTGGAATTTGAATTCCATAAATATCTGGAATTAAGAGTCTAATGCTGACCATGAAGCCATTGTCAGTTGTTGGGGAAAAATCCATCTGGTTCACTGATGTCCTTGAGGGAAGGAAACTGCCATCCTTACCTGGTCTGGCATACATGTGACTCCAGACCTACAGCAATGTGTTTGACTCTGAACTGCCCTCTGGGTAATTAGGGGTGTGCAATAAATGCTATCTAGCCAGCGATGCCCTCATCCCATGAATGAATAAAGAAAAACAAAAATGTCTTGAATTTGCACAGTCAGCTTAATTTGTATAATTGAAGGTAATTCCCAACACACATTAGACCTGTTTTAGGGATACACTGAAAATAGAGAAGCTGGATGCCAGAAGATCATGTTTTAAAATGTCCACAAGGATCACTTATCAGAGATGAAGAGTAGAATTAAGGGGATTTGGTCGCTTCAATGTCAGTGGTTATAAAAGACCTTGGTGACAATAGTGGTAAGAGGGAAGGTAGGGAATCTACCCAGCTCCACTCTGACTTGATCCGTGGCCCGTGACACTTTGATGGTTAGGGCTTGCCATGTGCCAGGATGTGTTATAATGCAAGGATTGCAAGTCAAACCTCGTCAGCCTCACCTTCACTAGAATCACAACACAATGAATTTAAAACATTCGAAAACCCTCAAAACTGTTCAATTGTTCCTAACCATACTTTATGAATAACAGATCTTGGACACCATCTTTACAACTTAAACAAAAATTAACAATTTATTATCAGTAAGTTTAGCTAAACACAGATAAACCACGAGGCAATTTAATTAATATCTATGATCTAAGCCTTTGATTATAAACCTCCACTCGTACAGCAACAGACAATCAGGCACAGTTAAGGAATAAATTAAGAATGAAAAAAAAATTGTAATTTGCTAGGTTGATAACCATTTCAAGGAAGGATACCAGGCCCTCATGGTTCCTTGGATGATGGGCTGTATTGCAGGCATGTAGCTCGATATATTTTGCTTGAATTCCGAAGTCACTGGTCGATGTGAACAACTGGAGCCATCAGCCATCGGTCTTATAGATTGAGATTCTTTTCTCAGAATGTTCAACAAGTTGATAACTGAAGAGAAATTAGAGAGCAAAACCAAAACCCAACAGTATGGAAGCTTCTTTGGCAAAAACTGTCAACTGATCCAAACCCAGTCAGCACATTTTCACTGTTTGCTTTGTTTTTCTTTTTCAATCTTCTCTGTGATCGGCTGGCCGGAACTCATCATTCTTTGATTGAACAATTCAATATCCAACCAGCTGCTAAACCCAAGCAGAGCAATATTTTGGTGCCTAATCATCTACAATATCTTTCGAGCAGTAATTAAACTGCATTAGCTTTCCAGGCCAGTTACCAACAGCAAATATCTATCTTTTATTCTCTCCTCTATTTAAATGAAACAGCTGTTCAAAGTTCAATTCTCAATTTCAACACACACACACACACACACATACACACATGCAGAAACAGACCTCACACACACAGACATGAACACATACACACATGCAGAAACAGACCTCACACACACAGACACACAC
>NC_063362.1:1574066-1615529 GCF_021869965.1 Rhincodon typus
TTTCTGATGAAGGGTCTAGGCCCGAAACGTCAGCCTTTCTGCTCCTATGATGCTGCTTGGCCTGCTGTGTTCATCCAGCCCTGCACCTTGTTGTCTCATAAATCTACCTCTTTCACTTTACACATAGATAAGTCCAACCTCTTACTTCAGCATCATTTAATTTGCACTAACTCTTCAACTGCTAATCTCATCCTCATGTATGTCATCATTTTTGCAGAACATGGGGCACAATGTGTGCCAGATGGGTAACATCACATTGCATTCCTCTGTTAAACAGGTACTACTGCCAAACTGGTTCCTGTAACAATGAGACGTATACCACGTGATACTGTTTGAGATGCTTTGTGAGAAAGCATGAAGGGTTTGACAGCATCTGTACGCTCTTTTAATCCAAAACGGTTTAAGTTCCTCTCAAATCAAGTTATTTAATTCAGTTTTATGCAAAATATAATTTTGATATCTCAGCGCACTGAACACATTGAGTAGCCTGCGACTATCTATTTAAACAGAAAAGAACTAACCTCTCACCTATTGGCAAACTATTGCTTTAATTGAACCACCCTGTTCAATACAAATAAAACTGAGCACATTCAATGAATCAGTTTGCAATTTGATTTCAGTTTGCAACCAGCAGACTTTAGCAGGATCAATAGAAGTCAAATGTGTAAGTGTGGAGGCTGTAATAAGCTCCCAGTGTAGGCTTTTGGAAATCAATGGGATGTTTAATTGTCTACATGCCATGATCCATAATCTGCATTAGAGATTGTTTTTCAAACATTTACGTAAAACCAATATCACAAATATGAATGCCACAAAGTTTCATGTTGTCTCTGAGATGAATCCCAATAATCATTTTGCATCAAACTTTGAACTAACCAAACAAAATGAAAGACAGATTTGTTTGCTGATTTTTTTTAGAAATGCCCACGAGCAGTAATGATTCAAAGCACTTATCGCTGACTATGGGCCAAATCTATTAAAAATCTGAAAATTGATGTTTCCTATACAATCTTGACAATACATTGGTGGATAGGAAATATCTTTTGTTGAGGCAGTGCCAACAAGGTTAATATAATCTTATAGTTCAGTGATTGTTTCAAATGCTGGTTTTAGTAGCAAACTTGGAAAATAATTATTGATGTAAGAAGTCTTTTGCTTATCTTATTGTTATTACTCATTGCAGTAATTGCTGAAATTCATGGCCTTTGCTAGTTGCCCTTGAGGTAGTGGCGGTGATGGTGGAACATACTCTGAAGGTGCTGCAGTCTATGCACTGAAAATCCTTGCACAGGGCTGTGAGGGATGGTGCTCCAACATATTTACCCAGCAACAATTAAGTCATGGTATAATTTACCCAACTTAGTAGATGGTGTCTGCTGGCAGACTAGAAGATGATCGTGGTTCCTTATGGCTGTTGCCATTTGTTTTAGGATGGGGGTCACCATTGAAGGAAAATCTGCAGAATGATCCAGTCTAATCCCTTATTCCAAGGCTTCCTTTATCCCAGTCCCTTCAGTGGTGGTCCTGTAGGTAATCCTTACCTGCTGTACTCTAACACTCACCTGGATGTAGGCATGGTCAAATCATTCAAGCTCTTTGCACTGGATTGTAGCAATAGACAGAATATGAAGTGTTGCTTCTCACTCATTCCCCATCTCAGCGTGTTCTTTCTCAGAGTTCTCTGTTTCTGTCATGGTTATGTTATTAGTTACATCACTAACTAATTAATACTAATCACTCACTTGGCACCTTTGTCCTTCCAGGTGCTGGATAATTCATCAATGGGATGCTGTTGAGCATCAAGAAGTAAATTTCCTGGCCATGAAGTTGATTGGAACAAGTACTGGGAGAAATAAAAACGGAGATGTAGGTTCACCATCGCTGTTGCAGAAAGACTTATTGACCCTAGTATTTTGATTTGAATGTGAGAAACACACCTACAAATTTGCTTATAGAGTTCTACAAACAGCAATAAGGAGAACATAGAGTAAGGTGTTTCAGCGATGTCAGTTGAGTGATCAATGTTGATAAGAACTCTAGGGAGAAAACCCTTATGCTTCTTTGAACAATCTGCAGAGAAAAGAAATGGGGCCTCAGTTTAACATCTCATCAGAATGAATCACCTTCTGTCAGGTTACCTCACATCAACACTTCCACTCCAGGTCTACAATCTGCATCCCTTCAGGAGGAATTAGCACCAATCATATTGGATATGCTCCAATCAACCTGAAATGACCCACTTTGTGCCGTGATACTGTTCGCCAGGGAAGTGCACTTTAGCTACGCAGCCTCTGAAGTCTTTGTACTGTCCTCATCCTGGTGGCTGTAAGGACAGAAGTGTTTAGCAATGAGATGTTATCGGTCTAGCACATTGTTCATTCCTGAACATCAAACTGGCATTGGAGACTGGAGAAGTCATCTTCCCTGGAGACCTGTTAATCATTGGGTTCGAGTCAGAAGCAGAAAGCAAAGGAGCTGGGACGCAATACTCCAGGATGCAGCTTAGAGTAAATTGCATCGAGACAATTTTAATTTCCGTGGGCAGGTTTCCATCATTGACCACTTTAATGAGTAGTACACCTCTGTGGAGACCAGTGAATGTGGCTCCAAGCTTCTCTGCAAGTATGATGCGATTACAAACTTAATTTCCGCATCCACTCATAGGCATTTAAATCTACACAGGGATTAAAGCCTATTTTTGAATGCTGTTGATTTCTTGCTTTTTAATCAAGAAATCAAAATGCAGGAGCCGAAAACCATAGGGAAGAACTCCACCGAGGTTAAAAATAAAAGATAAATCTTGGTGCTCCAATTCTACTGCCAGGAGACGACATTGGAAAGATGTATTTTTAAAAAAAAAAGCTCAATTGAGTTTTGTCAATCTCACGGGGCTACATTCACAGAACAGCACAGATACAAAGTGTGGATTGATGTTTGCATGAATTCATTCCCTCAGAAAGTGGATGTTAGTTTCGAAATTCCAGTGAGCATTGACACTTCTTCACTGGGGAGACAGTTTGTTTTCAGGTCAGCGATGCATAACTGCTGAGTAAGGTGCAGGGGAATGGAGCTAGTTTTATTGCCAGGCAGACTGGCGAATCAGTGAAAAAAGTTGTAGGGACTATTCTGTGGTCCAGTGTAAGGGAAAATGTGTAATAATGTCCATAGGAATAAAGGAAAGGCAACATCTATAGATATTGGTTGTGAACCTGCTCGCTGAAAGAGCTTCCACCACGTCTACGGAAGAGAATTCCAAAGATTCACCAGCCTCTGGGTGAAGAATTTCCTCCTCTTCTCAGCCTTAAATGGTCTGTCCCTTAACCTGAGCTAATGTCCCCTCGTTTTAGATTCACTCATTGGGGGAAACATCCTAACCACATCTACCCTCTCACACCCTGCAGAAATTCAACCAGGTTCAATGAGACCACCCTCAGTTCCCAAAACTCAATAGAATACAGCTCCAGTTTCTTCTATCACTCTGAAAGGACAACCCTGCCATGCCAGAGTTTAATCTGGTGTATCTCTGTGGTACTCCCTTGATGGCAACTATATCATTCATTACATATTGAGGCAACTGAGTACTGTACATCAAGTAACAAAGTGCAGTCTCACCTAGGCGGTATGCAATTGCAGAAAGACAAGTTTAATTCTGCATTCAATCCCTCACAATGAAGGCCGACATACCATTTGCCTTTCTAATTGCCTGCTGCACCTCTCACACAAAGTTTTACTGTTTTCTGAGCGAGGACGTCCAGTTCTGTTTGGACATCAACACTTCCCAATCTCTCACCATAAAGGAATATTCTGCCTTTCTGCTTTTTTCTGCCTTCACATTTAGTCACATTATATTACATCTGACACGTTTTTGGCTCTTCTCTTAGATTGTCTAATTCCTCTGAAAGACTCACATTGTCACGTAGTTTTGTGTCTTTGATTTGATTTATTGTTGTCTCATGTACCTAAGTACAGTGAAAAGTTTTGTTTTCTGAGCAGTACAGGCAGATCATAACAAACAAGGACATACAGATTACAGGGTGCTTAAACAGAGCGAGGCTTACAATGTTATGGCTGCACAGGAGGTGCACAAGGACAGACTTAGAATTTAGGTTTAAATGTATGGAATGGTTATAAGAAATGTGAGAATAAGATATGGTGGACAGAGCTCGCTAGGAGTCACCCAGTATTGGAGCCATCTTGAACCAATTTCAGCATGTTTGAGAATTTTACATTTGTTCCTGACATCTAAAACATTTGGGAGCAAATTACTGCAGATGCTGGAATTTGAAAACAAAAAAATGCTGGAGATCACATGCTGTGGGTCAGACAGCATCCATGGAGAGAGAGCAAGCTAATGTTTCGAGTGTAGATGACTCTTCATCAGAGCTGAAGTGAAGTGTGGAGGGGACAGCATTTATGCAATAGTTTGGGATGGGGGGATTGTGGTGGTGGGCTTAGGGTGCTGGTGGAGAAAGGATGTTGATAGTTCAGATTAAGTGATCAGAATGTGAGAATGGCAGAACAATGGTGTGTCTATCTGTCAGACTGGAAAGGGCAGACAGTCCCATTGGGATGGGGGGAGGGCAGAGAGGACATGGTGACAGAGAATGTAACAAATAAAGCTAAAACAAAGGGAAGGAATGGGAGTTGATTCACAATTTGAATGCTGGACTCAATATTGTTATGATCAATCCCGAGGCAAAATTCTCCAAATTACTTCAATTCCAGAGAGGATTCTGAATCATCAAGCTCCAAGTAAGGAGAGGTGAACTGCCTTCTCTTCTTTACTCAGACATCCCCTCAGATGGTAAAAGTTAACTTACAAACCATTCCTTCCCTTTCTCACATAACTTACATTTTTGAAAGAGCCAGTTTAACTGGGCTACCTTGTGTTAACAAAAGGATGAGTTTACTAATTACTAAAACAAGAAAAAATGATATTTAATACTAGCACAGGTTTAGAAATGAGAAGTGAGTCCTCAAAAAGATCAGGACAAGACACATGTTAAAAAATACACAAATTAATTGCTGGGCCTTTCAGGGAGATAGGGAATGCTAATAATTGAGCTGTCAATTTTGAGATTCTTGTCTTCGCAGGGTTAGCTGAAATTCTTTTATCTTATTTCCCTTTGATTAACTCTTTGACTGGTTGCCAGAGCCAGAGGAAGAGAGTCCTTTTCTGCAGTGATGGCTGCATGGTTCTTTCATTGTGACTTTGAGAGCACACTGCAGCTCCATCTCAGGCCAGACCTCACAGGTACCTTAGCCCCCTACTATACTCAGACCAGGGTTCAAATTTGCTTTTAACCCCTGTGCCTGTTACTCTTGAAACAGGAAGTGCAAACTTGTCTCTCATGTAGACATCTGTCTTTTCTGCCCTCATGTTCACAGTCTGAGATACTCACAGGAAAGGACACGTAGGCTGGATAAGAAAGAAGTGAATTTAGTCAGGCAGAGTACAATATATTTTAATGCAAAGAGCCTATGGTGAGACAATGGTGCTTAGGACACAGATAGGCATGTGTTTTCATAGCTATAACCAAGACTTGGCAAGCATTTTAACTTCTAATTCCATCTCAGTTTTTCTCCTCTCTGAAATACTTGTCAGGATTCCATCCCCTTGCTCACCGAGTTTAAATCCATCCTAACAACATTAGCAAACATCCTTGTGAGGATGTTGTTCCTGCTCCAGTTCAGATGTAACCTGTACAAAATATACAGGTCTCACTTCCCCCAGAAGCAGTCCCAATGACTCAGGAATCTAAATGCCTCTCTCCTGCACCATGTCTCCAGCCTCACACTGACCTGTTCTATCACTGTGTTCCTACACTCACTACTCAATGGCACTGGGACCAATCAAAATATTATTACCTTTGAAGTCCTACTTTTCAAATTCTTACCTAACCTCCAGAAGTCTACCAAAGATGACCATATTTCTCTTTTATCTTTTGTCTTTAGTCCCAGTATGAATTATAACTTCTGACTGTTCACCATCCCCCTTCAGAATTCTCTGTTGCCATTCTATGACATCCTTGACCCTAGCACCATCCTGGAGTCACATTTACAGCTTCAGAAATGCCTGTCTACTCCCCTCATTAACAAACCCACCCTCCCCCCCACTTCAATTCCTCTGTCCAACCTCCCCTTCTCCACATCCTGAGCAGCTGGTCCACCCGCAGTACTACTGCTTTAGCTCTGTCAGCCTGCACAGAGAAACCGTTACCCTCACCATTTCCAAAGCTCAAAAAACAATTTACAAGTGAGATGCACTACCAGCCTGGACCCCTCCTTCCGTCTGACTGTCACCCATTCCCTCTCTGGCTGCCCTTCCTGAAATGTGCCGCTATTACAAACTTCACAGTCTCCTGAAAGCCTCATCGTGTCCCTATCTACTGCCCAATCCCCAAAACCCAGAGCTTGTGTTACAGCAGCCAGAGAGACCTCCCTCACATGCTCATCCCGATCACGAGTGGCAACTCGGATTTCCATTCCAGGCTGTACAAATCATGAGCCTGAGCACTCCAGTCATACCTTTGCTCAATCCAATATAGACCTTGGCTTTAATTTTACCCTTGCTCTGATTTAGGAAGAGACAAGAAAAATCTAATACTTGCTTATGTCAGACAAACAACTAGAATTGCTTAACCCTACCAAGTGAAGAATTATCATTTTGAAGCTCTGAATTATTCATTATCTATGCAAATTTATTAAGCTTTATTTTAAATTTTAATTTAAGTAAACTATCCAGTCACAAAAGATGAGAAAAATACTCTCCAATTAGTTCCCTAACTTCTTGTAACATCACAATTTGAATTCTGTGTCTGGGACTTTACATAGCTCCAACCCCAGCCTGTCTGTGTCTGGCACGTTCAGGACTCCCTGCTCCTTTTAATCACATTATCCCCATCCCCCAATACTACACAGCTCTGCTCCCTGTCTGTCTGCTTCAAACAGAAACCATCCTTCCTTCCATGTTCTACCTGAAGGTTTGCAGAGGACCCAAAACTCTGTCATCTCTGCTGCATACTTTTGTCTCAGTGAGGCTGCTCTCTCCTTCTGACTAAAAATGTCCAGCTGCTTCTGTCTTTGTTTTCAGGTGTGAACAATTTGCACCTTGCTCTAAATCAGGCCCAATCTGGACATCAATCTCCATAGTAACCAAACTCTCTAGAACTCATAGCAAAACAAATGACTCTCTTAAGACTGCATTTTACCTTAAAGAGAGGGTTTAAAACATGATATTCTCATAAAGCATTCTGAACATATTATACATGAAAGACATAACATGCAATTTAGATCAGGACTGTGATAATAGTGGGTTTGCTGTTAATTGGAGGGTACAGATGTGCCTTTGATACGAGAGGTAAGGAAAATGCTCATAATCTAGAAAGAATATCTGGAAAGGCCCAAGGATATGTGACACACTCCTATCAAGAAATAAGCTTCATGTCAAAATCAATCACAAGGTTCGGTTCACCTGATAAAGGTAATACCAAGGAATAGCTAGAAAGTTACACCCCATTTTTGCAATTTCAAAAAGCATGCACTGAATATGATCTGGATTTCAGTTGTTCTCTACGAATGTAAACTAGCTTTGTAAAACCTCTTTCCAAGATTACAGAAGGATTAATGTAATTAAAATACAATAATCCCTTAAAATCCTTTCTTTCAAATCTAGATTGTATATTCGCTGATTTTCCAAGTGACTTATTCAGTCACAGTCACTTTATTAAAATCTGATTCAGGGTCTGATCAGGTTTGTCAGTCTCTCAGTGCAGGATAAAACAAGGAAAAACCATCATATTTGCCTTCCTCTCCCTTTCTGTATTGGAGCGGCAGTATAGTCAGTAACACAAGAACACAGGATTAAGACAATTGGCAAAAAAGCCAGAGATGTGATATGGACATTGTACTTTTACACAGCGAATTGTTATACTCTGCCTGATAGGATGGTGGTGGAAAATTCAATACTGACTTTCAAAAGGGAATTGAATAAGGGGGAAGTTTACAGGAATATCAGGAAAAGCAGGGAAGTGAGACAAATGAGGTAGCTCTTCCAAAGAGCTGGCATTATCATGATGGGCTGAATGACCTCCTTCTCTGACTTAATCATTGTATATTTTTATAAAATTGTAGGTAGCAGGCAACATGTCTTATCCTTTAGGTAAAGTCACATGATTTATCGGAAAGGCTGCTTTGTCCCAATTCTAATCAAAATGAATTCCTTATCCTAATTAAAAAATAGTCACCTTCACAATATTGAAAATCAATGATCCATTAACCTCTATTTGGAACATACGTCCCTGATTAAAAACAATACATTACAAACCTTCATTACAAAACATGTCAAAAGGAGCTGAGTCAATTACACAGCATTGCTAGGATTTGAATGATTCCTATCTCTAGCCTTCAATTGACAAGAAAAATGGAAACTAATTGCTCAAATATTTATCTGCTCCCTCAAGAATTTATTTACATAATTCAATTGAATTGTACTGATTAATGTGAGAGTAGTACATATTTTATTCTTATTCTCATGAAACTCATTAACTCTCGTTCTAAACTTGTCTCTGCTTCACACTGTTATTCTTAATAGAGGAATAAAGGAATATTTATCACGTGTGTCTTTAGCATATGTCTGTATCTGTAGTGTGTGTGCGTATCTTTAATTATTTGTGTGTGTCTGTGTCTTTGTAAACCCAAGCACATTGTACATTCACTGCTCGGCTAGGTGTTGTCATTCACACCATTGCAGTGTTCTTCTGCAATGAGCTGACACATTGAAACTGAAATGAGTGAGACATGTGAAAATGGAAAATACCTGCCACACAATCCCAGAGTATGCTCTAAAGGCATGTGTCAATAGCTTTTACAAAAAAAATCTACCTGTTAGCCTTCTGGTTTCGGAACAACTTCAACAGCGTGACATTGATAGTTATATTAAACATATTGATTGGAAATACCAGCCATTTATTTCCACATCCTTTATTGAGTAAGGGAAAGTAATAAATGTCAATTAAATAATGTAATCATGGTAAAATAAAAACAGGAATCACTGGAAATATTTAGCAAATAGGAGGGATCTGTGGAGAGGGAAACAATTGGGTTGTATTTGTGTCCTCCCCTGTTGTGGGTGTGGGGTAGGGGTCATTTAATTGGTAGGATGGAAATGAGAGAAATTCCTCACCTTCCAGTCTCCAACCCTGATAGGGGGCCATTGAGACCCTTCGTTGACAATTAATGTGTAGATGATATGATTTATGACAGACTGGGTGAACAAAGGCTAAAATTCAACCTAGGTCAGATTGAAATGTCTGCTTGACACGGACAAGTTAGTCTGTTTCCATGCTGTATGATTCTATGACTCTAATAGAGAAGGAAGGAAATATCTGATAAATGTACAGAACAACCTTCTTGATTAATAGCAGAGCCACAATATTTATTGGGGCAGAATTTCCAGCAAAGAAAAGAGTTTTGATTTGACAAAGGTTGTGGTATCTGACTTAGCTCACTAAGCGTTTACAATTGCAATAAAGATTACATCTATTACCAATGGATTGTGTAATGAAAACTACACAAAATACTGAGGAAAACAACAGAATGATACAACCAACAAGTTTAACAATATTAACCTCTCCTATACTTGCAGCTCAAAATACCTGGCAAAAAATAAACCTCTTTGCTGACAAATCATTTCAGCTGTGTTTATTTGGCACACATTCTCTCCTCTCACCTCTAAATGTCTCTCAGGATAATGGAACAAACTGACAAAGCTAAAAGAAAATAGATCTCAATACATTTTGACATCATGTCAGAACACAGTTTTCTGAAGGTTTAGTAACTAATACCTGGAATGAACGTATTGCCTTATGAGGAAAGTCAAGACAGGCTGGGCCTGTATCCTCTGGAGGTTAGAAGGGTCAGAGGTGACGTAATTGAAACATAAGACCCTGAGGGGACTTGACCAGGTGGACGTGGAAAAGATGGAACAAAAACAAAGTTGCTGGAAAAGCTCAGCAGGTCTGGCAGCATCTGTGAAGGAGAAAACAGAGTTAACATTTTGGGTCTGGTGGCCCTTCCTCAGAACTGGCGGTGGTTGGGAAAACGCCAGTTTATATGCAGAAAATAGGGAGGTGGGTGGGGTAGGGAGTAAACAATAATATACAGCCTAAAGAAAGAGAAGAACAGCTGGACAGACAAAGGAGTTGCTAATGATCAGGCTGGGAGGGTGAGTAGTTGTTAATGGGGACTGTTAGTGACTAACAACACGGGGTGTGTAATGGCAAGCTATGTGGTAACAAGGCCTGGTGGGGTAGCGGGGCTGGGGGATGGGAGAATTTAGGCCCTAAAATTATTGAACTTAATATTGAGTCCGGAGAGCTGTAGGGTCCTCAAGCGGAAAATAAGGTGTTGTTCCTCCAGCTTGCATTGGGCTTCACTGGAACACAGTACCACGCCAGAGACAGAGATGTTGGCCAGGGAGCAGGGTGGTGCATTGAATTGGCAGGCAACAGGTAGTTCAGGGTCTTTTTTGCAAGTAGACTGTAGATGTTTTGCAAAGCAGTCACTCAGTCTACATTTCGTTTCCCCAGTGTAGAGGAGACCACATTGTGAGCAGCGAATGCAGTAGACTAGATTCTGGGAAGTGCAGGTAAAGTGTTACTTCACCTGGAAGGTACGTTTGGGCCCTTGGATACCGGAGAGGGAGGAGGTAAATGGGCAGTGTTGCACCTTCGCCGGTTACAGGGAAAGGTGCCGTAGGGCTGTGGGGGGTGTAGGTGAAGGAAGCGTGGACCAGGGTGTCCCGGAGGGAACGGTCCCTGCAGAAGGTGGACAAGGGAGGGGAGGGGAATATGTGTCTGGTGGTGGCATCTTGCTGGAGGTGGTGGAAATGGCGTCTGATGATCTTCTGGATGTGGATGCTGGTGGGATGGTAGGTGAGGATAAGGGAACCCTATCGCTGTTGCAGGAGGGAAGAGAAGGGAGGGCGGAAGTCGGGAGACGGGTCGGACCTGGTGAGGGCGTCCGCAGTTCTTTCAGTTTTTATGTGGAAAAGATGGTTCTTCTTGTGGGAGAATCTAGAACTAGTTAGCGGAGTTTAAAAATAAAGGGGTGCGCAATTAAGGCAGTTTTCTCTCTGAGAGGGTTGTGAGGCTTTGAAATTCCCCTCCTCAAAAGGCAGTGGATGCAGAATCTTTAAATATTTTGAAGGCAGAGGGAGATAGATTGTTGATGACCAAGGAGATAAAAGAATATCGGGGGATATACAGGAATATAGAGTTGAGCCACAGTCTTATTGAAAGGTGAAGCAGGCTTGAAGGACAAAAGGCCTCCTCTTTTCCTGTGTGTGTGTTGGTAATTTTATTTGGAACTCTCTCCCACAAATAGCAAGTTATATCGGTTTGAACATACACTTTAAATCTGAAATTGGTGACTTCTGTTAACCAAAAGGAATCAAGGGTATGGGGATATGGAAGGAATGATTACATAGTGGAACATTCTCAAGAGATAAATAGCCACCTCCTGGTCTAGGTCCTAAATAACACAATGGATGGATGCTGTCCAGCAACACTGGATTGTGAAAAGGCTGCACCCTGATTCCATTGATATGATTACATCCCTGATGACAGCAGAGAAGAATATGTTTTGTTAAGAACATGTAGATTGTCGACTTGTTTAACCTCATACGAATTGTTTGCCTGAGAAGATCCCCTGGACTCTCACAGCTCTCTCTTTGTATTATTGCTGATTTAACAGGAGAGAAGGATCATCGTCAATTGGCTTACCACAGAGTATCAATTGTTGGAAAAGGGACATTTGGAAAGCTGCTTTATCCGGCTCTGAAGCTGTGTACTGCCCATACTGTAGTAAGGTATTTGGAATCATTTTCCTGCAGGTTCCTGGAGGTGAGTTCTTTTATTTGCAGTACAGAATGTTCAACATGTCTCCATTGTTGGCTCTGTTGTGGCCAAGATCAGTTACTGGCTCTGTGGTAGCACACTGAGCTCTGGGTCAGTTAGTCAAGGCTGATATTACAGTGCAGCACTAAGGGAGTGCGACACTGTTATAGATACTGTCTTTTAAATGAGATGTTAAACAGACACCCTGTCAGTCTTTGTGGGTGGGTATGAATAAGATTGATTGGCACTATTTCGGGAAGAGCAGTGTCATAGCTCCTATTTATCATCAACAGACATCACTTGAAAAACAGATAATCTGGTTATTTATTTCATTCCTCTTTAGAGGATCTGGCTGTGTGATTTAGCTGCCATGTTTCCTACAGAGACTACATTTCAGAAAACTGAATTGGTTGTGAAGAGCTTTAGAATGTCCTGAGGTTGTAAAACTTTCTACATAAATGCAAGTCTTTTCCCGATTTGGAATGTCCTTCTGTTTTCTATCACAGGTTGTGGGTAGCATTGGCTGGGCCAGCATTTGTTGCCCTTGAGAAGGTGATAGTGAGTTGCCACAGTCCATGTACAGTCGGTAGACCCACAATGCCCTCACCGAGGGAGTTCCAGGATTTTGACCCAGTGACAGGGTAGGAATGGTGACATGGTTCTGAGTAAGCTGTCCTAAGTTTAGATGAAGAAGGCACTAGACTCGGAGAAGGAAATCAAGAACACCTGCAATTTCCAAGCATTTGCTCCTCACCTACATCCAGCCAAAGAATATCCACGTGGCTCTGTGTGAAGAGATGCATTTTCCTCAATGTCCACCTCACAGACCAGTCATAGAATCCATACGGTATGGAAACAGACCCTTTTGCCCAACAAGTCCACACCGACCCTCAGAGCATCCCACCCAGACCCATTCCCCTATAACCCACCTACACATCCCTGAACACTATGGGCAATTTCCCATGGCCAATCCATCTAATCTGCACATCTTTGGACTGTGGGAAGAAACCGGAGCACCCAGAGGAAACTTGCACAGACACAGGGAGAATGTGCAAACTCCATACAGGCAGTTGCCCGAGGGTGGAATCAAACTCGTCTCCCTGGCGCCGTGTGGCAACAGTGCTAACCACTGAGCTACTGTGCCTTTGCAATAAAGCCATCACTGCATTGAATTTTATGCTCCTGAGTCATTTCTGCAGCCACCATTTGGGCTATTACACCGTGGCCCTTTTTCTCACTGCAGGAGACTTCTTAGTTGACGACTGTCATGGTCTATGTGGGATATGGGAGCTTCACTGATGCAATGGCTAATACTGCCATTGTTTCATCACATTGCTACTGTTCTCAGGTTCCCCTCTTCTATATTGAGCACCTGTTACTGCAGATCCTCTTCCAACATGACCCTTTTCACCCAATGAGCCCTCAGTTGCCCCGTTCATGACAGCCTTCCTGCTGCCTTCAACCAGAAGTAAAGTACTTTTTTTAAACTTTCATCTTCAAGTGCTGTAGACCTTAAAGAACAGGGTCACTGGGGGCAGCTGCGTCTGTGGGAATTGTGGCAGATTTTATCTATAATTGGGTAGCTGTGTAAAATGACCCCAAAATAACAACACAGCAAGAGGCCATTCAGCCCTAAAGGCCCATACCAGATTTTATGCTGTACTCAAGCTAACTGCTACCTAACTTCATCTGACTAATCTTTCTGATCCTTCCTCCCTTCTACATTTGTCTACCCTCATCTACAAAACAACTATGCCACACCTTACAGCAAACACTTTGTGCTGGCAAGATCCACATGTATATATGATTATCCCCTCAACGTTAAATATCCTGGAATTCTCAGCCTCACAACATCATGGGAGCATCTTCACAGAACAGAGCACTGGCTTAATTTCTAGGGGAATAAAATACAAAAGCAGGAAGGTAATGTTGAATCTACATAGAACAATTCTGCTCTCCATGTAACAAAAAGACTTGATGCTGTGCAAAAACACCGTGACAATGCACGTGAACATTATCAGAATTGAGAGGATGCAAAAATAAGAAAAAATTAAGAAGCAGGGCTCTTTCCTCCGGAAAAAAGAAGACTATATGACAGGCATTCGAACATGCTTGACCCTCAACAAACCTCTGAAATAGCCTCACAAGCCATTCAGTTCAAAGGACAATTATGGATGTACAACACATACTCGCCTAGGAATTGATGCTTGTAATCCATGACAGAATTTAGAAAAAGATATATTCAAGCAATCTGATATTCATTCTCTTAATCTATTGATATCCTCAGTCAGTTTTCACACTCCATGAAGGTTAAAACCCAAGCATCACGCATAGCAACTTAAGAAGAAAAATAGTTGCTGAAGATCTTTGACCAATGAGGCAAGCCTGATGGACAAGGCAACAGACTGGAAGCAAGATGAACTGAAGCATTAGTAGAGGCTCAACATGTATAATGTGCTGTCCTTTAGAGCTGCTAGGCTCAAGGATCAAGAGGTGCCACAGTCACATTCAAGGCTGATTGATCTCTGAAATCAATTGTCAATCAGCATTTGTGTTTGTACATAACTCTGAAGTGCTCACCCAGCAAAACATATTTTTTAATTCATTGATGGGATGTGGGCATCGTTGGCTGGGCCAGCATTTATTGCCCATCCCTAGTTGCCCTTGAGAAATTGATGGTGAGTTGCCTTCTTGACTTCTGGAGTCCAACTACAGTGAGTTGACCCACAATGCCCTTAGGGGGCGAATTCCTGGATTTTGACCCAGCGGCAGTGAAGGAACAGTGATAGATTTCCAAATCAGGATGGGGAGTGGCTTAGAGGGGAATTTGCAGGTGGTACTGTTCCATGTATCTGCTGCCCTTGTCCTTCTAGATGAATTCTTTGATGAATTTCTTCAGTGCATCTTGTAGATAATGCACACTGGTGCTACTGAGCATTGGTGTTGGAGGGAGTGGATGTTTGTGGATATGGTGCCAAACAAATGGGCTGCTTGTTCCTGAATGGAGCTTCTTGAGTGTTGTTGGAGGTGCACCCATCCAGGCAAGTGGGGAGTATTCCATCACAGTCCTGACTTGTGCCTTGTAGATGGCGAACAGGATTTGGGGAGTCAGGAGTTGAGTCATTCACTGCAGTATTCCTAACCTCTGACCTGCTCTTGTAGCCACAGTGTTTATTTGGTGAGTCCAGCTGAGTTTCTGGTCAATCATAACCCCCAGGATGTTGATAGTGGGGATTCAGTGATGGTAACACTGTTGAATGTCAGGGGTGGTAGTTAGATTGTCCCTTATTGGTGATGGTCATAGCCTGGCATTTGTGTGGCACATATATTCCTTGCCAGCCCAAGCCTGGATACTGTCCAGATCCTGTTGCATTTGAGGGTAGACAACTTCAGTATCTGAGGAGTCACGAATGGTGCTGAACATTGTGCAATCATTAGTGAACATCCCTACTTCTGACCTTATCATGGAGGGAAGGTCATTAGTGGAACAGTTGAAGATGATCGGGCTTGACACTACCTTGAGGAACTCCTGCAGAGACATCTACGAGCTGAGATGAGTGACCTCAAACAACCACGACCATCTTCCAAAATACCAGATATGACTCCAACCACCGAAGAGTTTGTCCCTGAAACCCATTGATTCCAGATTTGCTTGGGCTCCTTGATGCCACACTCGATCAAATGCAGCCTTGATGCCAAGGGCTGTCACTTTCACGTCACCTGACATTGCCACTATCAACAATAACCTTGTTCAATTAGACTGGATTATGATAGCGACACACTGCCATTGGCTGAGACAGGGTAATCATGTGCTGCTAATGACCCCGTATTGTCCCTAGACTGTAACTGAATGCCACGGTTCCTGCTCATTGACTGAAATCTCAACTCATCAAGAGCTACCCAAATTTCAAGAATTTAAATTTTCTTAAAAGCCATCTAATTCTCTCACTTGGAAACAGTCATCTTTCAGAATGCTAAAACCCTTCTTTTTATTGAGAATAATGTACATTCTGGTTTGGAAAGGGAAGCAGCAGTTAACAAGATATTGTGTGATAGCTGAGGATTTTCAGCTGTCATGATGTGATACTTCTGTCAGCTCCTGTAAACATGAGACATGAGTCACATATCACTGAAGAATTCGATGAACCTTTACAACCGCACCTAGTATTTACAAGTGTACATTACTCACAGGCAGTCATACGTCTGCACTCAGATGTGTCTTCAGTGTACTTCCCTTAGTGTGTCATGTTGTAAGAGGACTCAGTGAGATGGTGACTGAGACCTTTATACTATTAAGTCACAAGCCATGATACAGTGATGACATCATGTTCCTAAACATATAGTGGAATAGGAGAGAAGCAAGACAGAGTGGATCGTTATACATGAAACTTAGAGAATTCAATGATGGTCAGAAGATCAGGGTGAAAAACCACCAAAGTGATAAAGAGAAGTACACACTTAGGGTTGATGTTAAGAGACAATACATCAATCTGTGGTGTATTGAACTGAATAAGACTAACACCCATTGAATGACAGGCAGCCATCATGGACCAACTTTATTTCCACCTCCTCAACATTAACAGAGGAGATAGCTCTTACAATATACAGTAGCACTCAGAGGGCTGTTGTGGTGCAGTGGTAGTGTTCCTACCTCTGGCTGAGTAGGCCTGTGTTCAAGTCCCACCTGCTCCTGAGTTGGGTAATAACAGATTCATGCGAAGTATTTATAACAGATCACAACCTTGTGATAGAGGGCCATATTATTTCTGTCAAGGGTGCTGAGCTTTGATGGTTCTCACTACCTTTTACCGATAACCATATGCATTTCCACCATTTCTGCTGTGAGGAACTATCCACAAACATAACAAAGCAATATTTTGTACACACCACAGCACGATTGTGTTATTTCCTTCATTTGAAAATCCATTCAGTTGCATGTTGCAAGAAAGTTAGCATTTGCCACAGAAATTGGCATCAATATAGGACCATTATGTAAAATATACATTGCTAACGTTAGCAAACACTAACAGTCAAACAGCAAAATTAAACAATAAAAAAACTCAGAGTCTTAATTAGAAAGATATCACCATTTGTGGCTGCTGTCTCCATCCACTTCAACATCCTTTGTATACATAATGGCCATAATTTGATGTGAGTTGAGAACAAACTATAATTTAGTGCAGCCAATTTCTGCAATGTTTCATTGTTAGAGTAAGTTGCAGCATCAGCATCAATTCCTGTTAATTTATTTGCACCTTATTATAGTTTAGTATCATTTCCATTCAACCTGGTTAGCAAGAACAGCTAGTACAGCATGTATAGATGTTTGAAGTAGTTCATCTGATGAGCTGTTCAGACCGTACTGACTCTGAGCACAGGAAGATCTTTTACACAATGATTTAACGTGCGTATTTTTAATGAAGTGAAATAGTTGTAAAAGTTTTCTACATTGGTCTACTAATGTTTTCTGAATGAGGTTTGGGCCATAGATTTTAGTTAGTTTTTTCCAGTTTCAAGTACCAGTGCTGCAGGAAAGACAAATTAGTGGGAATATTGTGTAATGATGTATTGTAAAGTCATCATAGACCCATTCTCTCATTAGTGAGAGATGACTGGTGGTGGTCTAACCAGAGGCCAGGGAGAGGGCAACATGGTGGCTTAGCGGTTAGCACTATTGCCTCACAGCGCCAGGGACCTGGGCTCAATTCCACCCTTGGGGGCCATCTGCATTGAGATTTCATGTTCTCCCTGTGTCTATGTGGGTTTCCTCTGGGTGCTCCAGTTTCCTCCCACAGTCCAAAGATGTGCAGCCTACATGGATTAGCCATGGGAAATGCAGGGATAGGGTAAGGGAGGGTGAGATGGTCTTTGGAGAGTTGGTGTGGACTCAATGGGCTGAATGGCCTGCTTCCACACTGTAGGGATCATTATGAGGTTGAGAAGGCTGGACCTTCATAGTAATTCCAGCTGGAATTCAACCTATACAGTCCAGTTACCGAAGCCCCAGAGTAGGGATCTAAGTTTCAATTATTTAGTAATAGTAGTCATCACAACCAAAGTCCCACTCTCTCATCAGAGAGAGGTGACTGGTGGTGGTTTAACCTGAAGATCACCACATCTTAGGTGAGGGGCAAGATCCAAGAAGGTAGGACCTTCATCATGATCTCAGCTGGTGCAGGAAGTGAGCTCACAGTGTTGGCATCACCCTGCACTGCAAACTAGCCATTCAGCCAACTGAACTAACCAACTCATAATGATGCAAACTCTATCATTTACTACACAGTGACCAAGGTCAGAAGTCACACAACGCCAGGGTTATAGTCCAACAGGTTTATTTGAAATCACAGGCTTTCAGAGTGCTGCTCCTTCACTTCATCTGACGAAGGAGCAGCGCTTTGAAAGCTTGTGATTTTAAATAAACCTGTTGGACTATAACCTGGTGTCACGTGACTTCTGATCTGGTCCATCCCAGTCAACACCAGAACCTCCACATCACAGTGACCAGTTCAAACAAAGAAAGTAACATCTATTAAAAATTTAACACATTGCAATAATGTGTTTAATAGCATGATTGCAACTCAACTGAGCTCCCAGTGAAAAATGAAAGTTGAAAATATTCATTATTTTCAGCTATGGAATTAATCCATGAAAAACACCAATAACAAGGAAAAGGATTTAACTCTTAACATTGGAATTAGTTACCTAACACTGCACATACAGCTGAACGATTTGAAGCATTCACATAAAGAAATTTTGATAGTCTCAGGATTATGTCAAACGCCTTGGGTATCAAAAAATTATCAGAAACCAGGCGGTTGTAAAAAGTGAAGCTAAGTCTATTTACACCCCCATCACTCTCCCATCTGGAATAGTTAGGGCACATTAAGGGAGCAGAAATGTTCAGATACATTCAAGGAGACATGAATGCCCGAGAGTTAATGTACTGCTGGATGAGATTTAGTTTTTAAATGCCTGACAGATATTTCTCCTCAATTCACATTGATGTTCCTGATTTGGTAAAAATGAGTTTTTCTAAAACAAATGTGTGAAGATGAATATTCCTAGCTCAACTACTCCATGGGACCACTTTGTGAAGATTTCTAATGGCAAAGCAAGCATTCTAAATTTCATTTTTATGCCCTTCTTGCCTAGAACTATCATCATCCTTGATGCCTTGAAGTAATAATCCAAAGAAGGCACATTAATCTAGAATGATGTACCATAAGCAGCAGACAGATTTGTTTCCTCAGCATCCCATCTGAGTCAATTCAACAGGCCACATATTGAATTGAAGATTTTTGTGAAATTTTAATATAATGCAATTAAAATGCTGACAAATGTAGAATCCCTACAGTGTGAAAGTAGGTTACTTGGCTCATTAAATCTACACCGACCCTCCAAAGAGTATTCTACCAAGACCCACCACCCTACCCTATAACCCTACATTTCCTATCGCTCATCCACCTAACCTGCACATCCCTCAACACTAAGGACAATTTAGCATGGCCAATCCAACTAACCTGCACATCTTTGGACTGTGGGAGGAAACTAGAGCACCCAGAGGAAATCTACACAGACACAGAGAGAATGTGCAAAATCTACACAGACAAGCGAGGGTGGAATGCTGTGCTAACCACTGAGCCACCGTGCTACCCTCTAGCGACATCTAGTGGCATGAGGTTTCTGAACATTTTCCCTGAGAATGAGACCAGTTGACTCATGTGCTGACCAAGAGCCTCAAATCCAATCTCTGGAGCGTGAGCCCATGGTCCCTGGGGAAGCTGGAGGCTGGCAATTCTTTACAGGAATTGGAACAACATAAAGGTGCCACAATTCACCCTTGATTCACCCCTTGAGGAAAGGTGACAGCTGTCAATCTGCAATGGAAATATTCTGGAGTTGAGTAAGACATGGACAGAAGCCCAATGATGCATGAAGCAATGCCTCTTGCTGAAGACCTTGGATTCAGAAGAAGTAGTCACTACTGTATGATAAACACTGACCTGTCAATTCATCTTCACCAATGATAGCAGTCAGCAGCGAAATGTTAAAGCATGCACATGAAGGCAAATTGATGAACAGACAATTTGGAATCAAGATGGAAATTTTGGTCCATTTTTTTGAAAAGCTATCCAACCTTAGTGTGAACATTCCTGACAACGTTTTCTCATCTCACCCCTGGAATACTATTTCTGGACACCCCATGGATCATTCTTTGGTCTTTTCCTCATGTAGAAAGTGTACAGATGACACAAAGCTCAGAAGAATTGTAAACTGTGTAGAGAGCAATGTGGAACTGCAAAAAGATTTTGATATCTTGGTGGATAGGAGGCAGGTGAGACTTACAGTGGAGAAGGGTGAGGAGATGCACTTTGGTGCATTGGAGCACTGAAAGACAGTATAAGACAACGGGGATAATTCTAAAGGGTGTGCAGGAACAGAGAAGCCTAGGTACATCTCTGCGTAAGACTCAGAATACTGTATACTTTATAACAGCTCTCCTAGGACAGGTGGGAGACCTGTTATAAAGTATACAGTATTCTGAGTTGCATAAATAGGGGCATAGAGTATAACAGCAGGGAGTTTATGTATGAGAACAGGGAATATTCTGTACAGTTCTGGACTATAGGAAGGATGTGAACGCATTGGAGAGAGTGCAGAAGAGGTTTATGAGAATGGTTCCAGGGTTCAGTTTATGAAGATAGATTGGAGAAATAGTTTTCTTTACACAGGAATAAACTAAGGGAGGTTTGAGAAAAGTTTTCAAAGTGATGAGAGGTTTGGACAGTAGATAGCAAGAAACTGTTCCCATTTGTAAACTAATTGAGAACCAGACCGATCAGTTTTACTGTGATTTGCAAAAGAAGCAAATGTGAGCCAAGAGGAAATCTTTTCACTCAATGAGTAGTTAGGGTATGGAATGTGCTGCCTGGAAAAGTGGTGATGGAAGCTTAAATAAAGGCATTTGAGACCCTGTGGGATGGTCATTTCAATGGAAATAACGTGTACAAGGAAAAGGCAGGAGATTGACACAAAGTTAAACTACTCACAGGGCTGATGCAGACATGATGGTCTGAATGGCTTCCTTCTGCACAGTAATGATTCTGTGAATTTCAATTACACACTGAGCCTGGAGGTTTGAGTAACTACAAGGCTTGTGGTTCAGGTTCTATTCCTCCCAGTGATAGCTGTCTATCCCTGTCTGCACTCGTAGTTTGTGGCCTGGAATGGTTTCCTCTTGTCTCTGAATGACAGCTGACTGACTCTTCCTGTAGAAGCTGACATTGGTACTGCTTTAAAAAAATGCATCAGAAAAAGACAGAATTGCCATTGCCTTTTAGCAGACATTCATCACACTATTGAAACTGCTCATAGTGCTCAACAATCACATAAAGATTGGCTTGGTCTGCCTAACAGCAACACCATATCAGTCTTTACATTGGACAGAGATAGGAATCAGGAGTAGGAACAGGCTATTCTGCCCCTCAAGCCTGCTTCCCCATTCTATATGAACATGGCTGATCTGATTGCAACCCCAAATCAGCATTCCCGATCAAATGGGAGCAGTTACCGTTTCTGATTGGTGATGAGCTTGATATTCCAGATTAAATTCCACCAAACACTAACATCCTCAGAGCATTACTAATCCAGTGACATTACCACGACAGGAAAGTGGAACTGAGGCTGAGATGAGATGATCATACTGAATGTGATGCAGGCTCAAGGGGCTGAATGGCCTACTCCTGCTCCTAGATTCTACGTTCTAATGTATTCCATCATCTCCCCCAACAGTGTTGCATAAATATTTCACGTTAAGTTTTAATCAGTACCAGGATTGTGGCCTTCGATGATCTCCCAATGGTGTTGCCTTGGTCCCTTGGATGGAAAGAAACATTGCTTCTTCTTTCAACTCTTTTCTATGCTAGTTTTTCCAAAGTTATTGCTCTTTGTAAGTCTCTCATTCTATGCTGCTGGAGGAGGGACACAGAAGAAAAAGTGAAGATCAGTTTGGGATATAAGTATTCATAGAGTATAGGGATTTACAACATGGAAACAGACCCTTCAGTCCAACTCGTCCATGCCGACCAGATATCCTAAATTAATCGAGTCCCATTTGTCAGCATTTGGCCCATATCCCTCTAAACCCTTCCTATTCATATACCCATCCAGATGCCTTTTAAATGTTGTAATTGTACCAGCCTCCACCACTTCCTCTGGCAGCTCATTCCATACACGCACCACCCTCTGCGTGAAAAAGTTGCCCCTTAGGTCCCGTTTAAATCCTTCCCCTCTCACCTTAAACCTATTCCCTCTAGTTTTGGACTCCCCTACCCTGGGCAAATGACCTTGTCTATTCACCCTATCCATGCCCCTCATGATTTTATAAACCTCAATAAGGTCACCCCTCAGCCTCCGATGCTCCAGGGAAAATAGCCCCAGTCTATTCAGCCTCTCACTAGCTCAAACCCTCCAACCCTGGCAACATCCTTGTAAATCTTTTCTGAACCCTTTCAAGTTTCACAAGGAAATCCTTTTTGATCAATATGATGTTCCATCAGCATTATAGGTGTTTGGAAGACAGAATAGATGCTGTCTTTTTCCATCAAGAAGCGGAGGTACAAGAACTGAGTGTAATGGCTGAAATAACTCCACAGAGGCTGGTATTCCATCACCAAGTCAGCCTTTATTTACACATGGAGGGTCTTTGACACTGAGCCATCTCCCTCAGAGCCAGCTTTCAGAGTGAACAGGTTGTCTTACACTCTTGTTTATATCTGTCAGCCAGGGCTCCCTGATTAAACCAGATTAACAGGCCCAATCAGGGAACTCATATTCTATGGGTCCACCTGGCTGACCTTGTTCCAGTCATTACAATGACGATCTTTAATAAATGTTGTCCTTTCAAAGGAAATGGATGCTTGAATTATACATAGAGTCTTCAGGGAAAGACAAGAAATCTGAACAAAAACATGTTTCAAAACTTTGCTGACAACATTGAGTTACCTTTATTACAAAAAGAGAAATCACAGCTTGTCAGCTGAAACTCCATGCTGCAGTCTGAGAGATTAACATAACAAATCTTTATTGAAAAAAATATAATTACAGAGCTCAATAATACAGTTCTGTGAAAATATTTACAAAGCTGATGTTTTGTGCCAGCTGAAGCTATGAGAAAATCAGATTCTATTTTTTATGGCTGGATTGAAAGGAGTAAGCTATAGGACTTGTTCATCCTGGAACGCAATTGTGGGAAATGATGATAACAAAAGAAGGTTCTGTGCAATCTGATTGTATCCAGGTCAGGCTATTCACTGACATTTTCAAACTAATTTATTCCACCTCATTTCACCACTTGTAAAAGAATTAAGAGCAAGGGGGCACAGATTGAAAGTGATTTGCAAAAAGAAGCACTGTAATGTGAAAATATCTTTTCCATGCAGCAGGTAGTTAGTTTGGGTCTGGAATACACAGCCTGGAAAAGTGGTGGAAGCAGGTTCAATTGAATCATTCAAGAGGCCATTGGATGATTATTTGGATAGAAATAGTGTGCAGGGATGGAATGAGAAAGCAGGAGTTTGGCAGTGGATAACAGTGATCATTTGAAGAGCTGGTGCAGGCACAGTGGTCTGAATGGCCTCCATCTATGCCATAACAATTCTGTAATTTCTCCCGCAATAAGATAACAAGCTGGGAAAGTGGATAGTGCCAACAATGTAGAAGGTAAAGCAACAAAATGAGTTTTAAACAGCAGCTGAATGTAGTACATCTCTCAGAAATGTCTGAAACTGCTTTTGAATTACTTCTCATTATAAAAGGTGGCTAACGTAAGGCCATTTGCAGACATCAGGACACCTATAAAAGGCAGAGAGACAGAAGATGCTGAGAGAGGAATGTTATTGGGTACACCATAAATCTCCATTCCTCTGTGAGCATTGTCATGGAAATGTAAATCTCCAATCCATCCATTCGAAGGAAAAAGACATCTGTGTGTTTCCATAGCATCCTTCAGGACCCAAGGGTCTTCCATAAAATATTTTTGCATTTAGTCACTGTTGTGCTTTAGGAAATGAGGCAGCCATTTTGTGCACAACAAGCTCCCACAACACAGTTATGTTCATGTCCAGATCTTCTGACTTTGTATCTTGGTTGAGGGATAAATGCTGATCTGGACTCCAGGAATGTCAGAATATCGTCAAAATATCATGGGATCTAGTTCAGTGGAAGGGAATAATTAGTAAATTAGGTAGAGTAGAGAAATGAAGCGTTCACATTATTATCTTCCTCATTAGTGTTTTCATGAGAAAGTTATCATCATGAGAATTAATGAACTGAAATACTAAACAACATAGGTTTACCATCTGATCTAAAGAGATTCTAATCATCCCAATTCTCACATTATTTGCTCAAAGAGTATTTTTTCATTTCTGATTACTTAGGTGATACATATGATATTACATATATAAATAAATGCATATGATATTTCTAATATCATCAGATCTTCCAGCTTCCATTTCTCAGCTCAGAAGTGAGATTCAACTTCCTAAACTTTCCAAAAACAGGCAAAGTTGGATCCTTTAGAAAGGGATGGAACTAGATTGGATGAATCAATGGATGATAGCATGTTGTTACATTTTCGGAAGAAAGGTCTAGGCCCGAAACGTCAGCCTTCCTGCTCCTCTGATGCTGCTTGGCCTGCTGTGTTCATCCTGCTCTACACCTTGTTATCTCAGATTCTCCAGCATCTGCAGTTCCTACTATCTCTGTTACACATTACTGTTGGCTATTTTACAATGCTTTTTCACTCCTACTTTACACCTGTGACAGGCTCCCCATATCAATGTGATAATATGATGATCACCCTGACAAATAGACCAGAGGATCCAGCCACACTTCCCTCGACAGACAAGGCAAGGGCTGGCATCCCCTCACGACAGTGTGCCTTCAAATTTCCCCGAAACATCCACCCCCTCCACCACTGACACTCAATAGTAGCAGTGTGTACCATCTGCATTGTAGAAATTCTCTAAAGCTCCTTAGACAGCATCTACCGAGCCTATGACCACTTCTATCTCGAAGGACAAGGACAGCAGATACATGGGAACATCACAGCCTGCAAGTTCCCCTCCAAGCCACTCACCAACCTGACTGGGAAATATATCACCATTCCTTTGCTGTTGCTGGGTCAAAATCCCAGAATTCCCTCCCTAAGGGCATTGTGGGTCAACCTACAGCATGTGGAAGGCAGCTCACCACCCCCTTCTCGAAGGCAACTAGTGATGGGCAATAAATGCTGGCCCAAACAGCAATTCCCACATCCCATAAAAGAATAACAAGAAGCCACATCAAGATTTGAAATAAAACATTCCTTGGAGAATGACAGTGTGCAAACCTCCTCTCGGGCCTTCACAATAGGATTCACTTCTACCCCTTGGTCAGACTGGTCCCCCGTGCCAGTTAAACAACAGCTCTGGCAAACGGTGTGGAATGTGTTTTGTTGTGTGTTTAGGACTATCTCTAGTTGGCCTCTGAACATACCACTGTTGTATACAGGATGATTGAAATGAAAATAGACCATTGACATTCAATTTGTTTCACATGACTTTAAGGCATTAGAATTCCATTGACTAAAGATGATTTTACAAGGAGAAGTATTAATCTAAAATGGCTGCCATCTGAAGAAGGGTCCTGAGCTGAAACGTCAGCTTTCCTGCTCCTCTAATGCTGCCTGGCCTGCTGTGTTCCTCCAGCTCCACACTGAGTTGCCTCTGACTCCAGCATCTGCAGTTCTTGCTATTGCTGTGTTCATCTGACTAGGTTGAGCCAAGCTTATGAAACTATCAGCAAAAAAGGATCTGTTGGAACCAAAATTCACAATGTTATGAAGGTAATTGATATTCCTGTTGATTCACACCTTGCTGGAAGTTACACATTCAGATAAAAGGTTGTCTGTGGAATATTCAGCTTGAGACAACAATGAGCAGACTCAGAAATATGCAAACAGCTGCTTCTGAGCTGCAGAATAAATACAAGTATAAATAGATCCACAAGCAATAACTGGAAGGCACTCTCTCTGTTTGCCTCTCCCAAACTCAAAATCAGTACCTGGTTTAAAGAAAACTTTTAAAGAAAAACCACCATTCATCAGGAATCAAGGTCATTTGCAAGCTTTGCCATTCAGGAGAAAACAGGACAACAGCTAAACCATTGGGACAAATGAGGGAAAGGTGTAGGGGGAGAGATAGGGAGAGAGTTTGGGACAGAGATAGGGACAGAGATAGGGACAGAGATAGGGGAGATGTAGGAAGAGAGACTGGGAGAATGATGGGGAGCAATAGGGGAGTTTTAGGGGGAGAAAGACAGGGAGAAGGATAGGGAGAGAGATAGGGGAAATGTAAGGGAGGTGTAGGGTGAGAGACAGGGAGGGGAACGGAAGAGAGATAGGGGAGATGTGGGGGAGGCTTAGGGGGAGAGACAGAGTAGGGAGAGGGACAAAGATAGGGAGCAATAGGGGGGATATAGGAGAAAGTGCATTGTGTGCGAGTTCTTTGAACGTTCTTTCAAAATGTTGCAATAAAACATTGTTAATTTATAAAAGTCAAATGAAGGCATCCATTACATTATTACATGACCTAAGTCAGCAACTTTGCCTGTACAAGTTTAAAGTATATCATTTATTTAATATTTTCAATTATTCACTTTCTCAACCGATTGAACTGAAGCAGGGTGGGAGTACAGACCAGGTTACAATCAGCAACACTGAGATCCCTGATAACCCACCCAATCATTACTGCAATCTGATTATCATGCTGTATGCCCTGACCAAGCCTAAACTGGCATCATCGGTAAAACCAATTACCGAGTGCTGCTCAGTGCCAGCACCAAGGGCATCGCAATCAAACTTGTCAGTCAGTGTTTTTCTTCCTTACAACATTTCAACTATTGTCCTCAAAGCCAGAACTCCCCATGATCCAGTGCACATCTGAAACTACACCAGGTTTCGGTATACCAATGTGCACCTCCTCCTGGGTGAAGGATTCCAGTTGTATTGGTGTGGATTTTCCCATTGGCAGTCGATTATAAATTGCCCAATGTGGGCTCCTGCAGTTGTATCAGAGGTAAGGTGAACAGATGAAAGGCTCGATAAAACTGTAAAGACCACCTTGTGAGCTTGCAATCTCAGGCCTATGTTACTGACAGGTGATGATGGTGTCATGTTGAGGTGAATGTATTTGTTGATGCAAAGTTTCAGATCTGGCTGCCTAAGTTCTGTAACATCCCTCAGCCTCCTGTGGTATTCAGGTTTAGAAATGCCTGCTATCTATGCAATCACAACTACCAAAACATTTCTGCCAATTTGCTGGGAGATTCCATCGTTATTAATCGCCAAGAGCTTGCTGCTTCAGAACAAAGACCTTAAAGACAACGTGAGACAAATACCAGCATTCCCACCACTCTGCCTGTCTGGAGCACCCTAATGGTGTGAGAGAGCTGTTTCTGTCATCGCACAGTGTGCAGCCCTCAATCCAGGAACGCAAAGGGACTATTCCACAACACAGGCAAAAGCTTCACTGAAATTAGCAGCTGATTATTATTCTGCTGAAGCTGAGGTAACAGGTCACTTGGCAGCTGGGGAACGCATTAGACAAAGCACTTTCTATCAGCGTGTGATTATGGGAGGGCCAACAGCTAGAAGCAATACTTTAATTCCTCAGGACCATAGTACACTCAAAAACAAACAAAAACAGAAAGTGCTGGGGAAACTCAACAGGTATGGCAGCATCTGTGGAGAGCGAGAGAAATAGAGTTCACATTTCAAATCCAGTGACCCTCCTTCAGAACAAAATGAGTGGCTCAAAAATTGACTAGATATAAAGTGTACAGTTACAACACTGAGTTTCCCCAGCTAGCAGGACTCCTTTCATAATTACATTTCTTCCCAAACCTCAACTCATTTATGTGCCATTCTCCTGAATTGTCGTAACTTTGGGTTAGTCTATAGCCTGTCATGTCTTTGCTGTCCATTAGGATGACACCTGCTCAGTATCATCATGGATTGCTGCTGTGGGTCTTCAGTGTGACTGAACAGCTGGATTTTTGATTTTCAAATTCTGGGCACAAGGGTTTTCAGAGCCAGAGTGCCATCAGAGAGTTCTTCCAGGTGGTAAATCTAATTCTGTGGATACAACAGTCACTGTCAGCCTTTTCTTTCCATTTGAGAGTGAGTTCCCTACTTCTTCAGCTGCTGTTCATGAGGAAGGCAGATCTCATTGAAAGCGATGATGTCAGTTTGGAGTCACGATAGTTCACTTTGTACAATTGAAGTTCTTGTTTCCAAGCTGTCACTTTTGAAATTATCCACAAATGATCTAACATTCCAGTGTACAAGATTTACTGCCTTGTTTCTTTGGTCATAAGATGGTCACAACCCAGGATTTGATTTGCCGGCCGGGAGAAAGAGGGACAAGCGATTTTCAGGGCACCTTCTCCAAACCTCTCCCCACTGGGGATGGACAGGGGTGGGGGGTGGGGGTGGGACATTCTGAAGTGGATGGCTCAGCCACAGATGCTGCCCAAAGTTACCTCGAGATCACCTTCACTGTTACTTTCTGAAAGCAGTCCAGGAGATTGCTCAGGCTCGATCTTCCACTTCGGAAGCCTCACTGATTATCATTTACTCAATTAATGTTGAGCCTGACTAATAATCATTTACTAGGCTATTGTTGAGCCACAGACTATCATCCACTAGGTTAATGTTGAGCAAATATTCCCCTTATTATGGAATTAAAGAATGGATCAAATTCTTATGAAGATTCCATGTCACAACCCGATAAAATTTGCAGCACAATTTCATATGCACGTCACATCCCATTTCCATGAATCTGATTGCCTTTTATCATGTGGTTTGATGTCACAGTATGTGCTTTGACTTAAGACAGACTGCTCAAGGAGACGGCAAAGTGAAATAAAGGAGAAAAAACAAAGAAGTACTGTCTTTAGGTTTAAGCTTCAGATTAAGACAATGTATTATCCAACATGACTAACTACTGCTATAAATGGTAATCAAGCAGAGACCAGGCTCTGATCTTATTGTTACATTAAGAATGGCCTAATCAATCTTCTTCATACATTCATGTCCCTGTGCTTACTTGAATTTTCCAGAGTGGATGGTGTGTTGTAATGTAGTTTGTCCTAGTGACTGTTCTTGCTCCGACCACACGATTTCAGTATGTACAGTTCCTTGATATCATTGCAATGTCTGACCCGAACCTTATATACAATAGGCTACAGTTACTCAAAAAATGTGATGTTCTTTGTCAAAGTATTGCTCGGGGATACACTCTATCTTCAAACCAACTTCACTCGACAATGTTTTATAATAAATTCCCCAGTTTTATAAGCTGATTTCACACAGAAAAAAATGCACAGTCTAGAGTTAGACCAGGGCTTTCTCACATCATTATTATCACGGACACAAGTGAATTGACATCTGTCTGTCTATCCTTCATGGTATAACTTCTTCTTGTGGATTAAATGTAGCTTTCTGCATAACTTATTTTATTCTGTGTACTACTCGTGATGTCTGCGCAATTCTATTCCTGTCTCCAGCTTATCTGTATCTATGGAACAGCGAGAGTTAATCACTTCAAGTGCACTGTTAGATCCTGTTGCAATATTGCCAGAATGATCTAGATTCTATTGTGCCATCAGCATTTGGCTGAACACGTTTACTCTGCAGATTTATAATTCATCCTTTTCTTACATTATTTAATCCATGCTAGTCACATCTCTCAGAACAGTTCGACTGTTATTTCGCGAACAGCAGATTTTATGAATATTTTATTGGTAAATTCAAATATTCATGAAATATGTTGAACTGGTGAGAGCTAAGTATCTGCAGCATGTTCTGGAGGAAAATAAATTTGAGTTTAGTTCATTGATTTATTGCTAGTCCCCTGAAAATTCCCAACACCTGGAAAGAGGGAGGCAGAGAACTTACCCATGACTGGCAATTGGACACTAGAAAACCAAGAGTTACAGGGTGGCTGCTTAATGTTTCAAATTGCAAATTGCAGCAGTTTAGAGCTTTGGAGAGAAAAGGCCAATCAGGATCAAATTTCTGCTAATGTGTCCCAGATGAAGTGGCACAGTGGTTCAGTGGTCAGCCTGAGGGACCTGGGTTCAATCCCACTCTTGGACAACTGTCTGTGTGGAGTTTGCACATTCTCCCTGTGTCTGCGTGGGTTTCCTCCGGGTGCTCCGGTTTCCTCCCACTGTCCAAAGACGTGCAGGCTTGGTGGATTAGCCATGCCAAATTGCCCAGGGGTGTGTAAGTTAGGTAGATTAGCCATGGGAAATGCAGGGTTACAGGATGGGGTATGGGGAATGGATCTGGGTGGGATTCTCTTCTGAGGGGCAGTGTGGACTTGATGGGCTGAATGGCCTGTTTCCACACTGTAGGGATTCTATGAGGACTGATGTGAAGTCTGATTGTGTGTGTAGAGTGGGAACATCATCAAATTCTGTTCTACAATTCCCTGGTTTTGAGCAGTTTGCTCACATTAAAGAAAGAACTCTAATCCCCATACCCCTCAGGAGAAACCTGTCACTATCTAACACAAACCAACCGACTCAGGAGAAGAAGGCAGGACATTAAATTGGGAGGGAAATGCAGTCTCAGAATAAAGTCATGGAATTGGGCCCAGTGAGCTGAGTTGTCTAAGGGCATGGTGCTTGATCATGGAGAAGGTGCTGTCCCTTTGTAGGCTAAAACACTCCTCCTCTACCTGCCCCATTGTAATCACATTGCATCGTGAGGTGTGAAGAGTGAAATCCAGGCACAAGAAGGGCACTCTGTGAAGTGGAAGAACACATTCTCATACACTTCTTCAAATCATTGTGAGATATTCCTGAGCTGAATTTTAATGTATTTGCTTTGTGAGGGTTTACAAGAAAATTGAAGTTGAAACCTAAAGCATCAATTAAATCATTAAACAAAATTTGAATATTTTTTCTCCTGAAAATGTAGACATATGAATAATCAATAGGTTTACATCAGCAACTGACCATTACATAGATTCACAAGCTTGCAAAAAGTTAATTCATCAAGATATGATTTTTCACCTGAATTATTCAATGAATCATTCAATTTGACCAGGTCCCCATTTTCACACTTACTGGATGCCTTACACAGCACTGTGCCACTACCTGAATCAGCAATCCATCTGAGAACATAATTGAGACGTAATTAGATAAAATTTAGGGAAAAAAACAATCCATAGGATGGGTTAGAAGTGGCAAACATTCTTACATATAAAAACAACTTGCTACCTTTGCTTCATCCAATTGATCCACTGTGCCATTAAACCATTGAAAATAACCAACTGGGGGTCAAAGTACAAGGGTCAGGATGCGAGCTGTTGGAGCTCTGGAATTGTTGAATAATTGGCTCCAACTATCTCCTGCTGAACTATTGCTTGAACAAAAATCAGTTTTGATAAAAGCCATTGTCACTGAAAAAAACCAGGATGATACTTATTTAGTAACTACACAGAACATACAGCCATTATGTCTAGCAGCTATTAAAATGTTAAATAGCCACCCTGAGCTGGAATGCTGGCCAATTTTCAACACTTGTCATCAAGGCTAGCACTGTGTATACTTTACCTTCCATATTTCTTTACATCCCAACAGAAACTACATCACAAAATATCTCATTGGCTGTGAAGTCTGTTAAGAAATGCTCCACTCCCGAGTCAGGTCAGCGGCTGAGAATCACTGTTGAAGCTCATCCATGAGCAGTAACCACCTGAAGCAGGGTACCTAAACATGACAGGGAGTCACAGAACTCTAACCTGTAAAACAGCACAGGACATGACAAGAGGGAAACAGGGTAAGGTCGCAGGAGGAGAGATTCTTCAAAGCAGAAAAAAACTTGCTGATAGTCAGAACTAATGGATTTTAAAATAATTGTTGGCCCCTTCAGTCATTCATAATCCACTTCTTCATAGAGATTCATCAAAGATTACAGTGTAAAAGCAAAACTCTGTAATGGTTACATTCATATTGTCTAATTGATCTCTCTGGTAAGGGATAGACTGAGCCATTTGGTGATCCAATTGATTGGGATCAGGTGATCATGTTGAGCATCTTTTCACCAGCATTTTTCAACATTACAAACAGGAGTAGGCCATTCAGCCCCTTGAGCCTGTTCCATCATTCAATGAGATCATGGCAGATCTGTGGTCTAACTCTATACATTTGCCTGTAGCCCAAATCCCTTAATAACTTTTCTTAACAAAAATTTATCTAAGATTTAAAATCAAATACTGATCCAGCATCCACTGCCATTGTGGTAGAGAGTCCCAAACATCTACCATGCTTTATGTGTAGAAGTGCTTTTCCTAACGTCTCTCCTGAATGGTCTGACTCTAATCTTTAGACTATGCTCCCGAGTTCTAGAATCTCCAAATAATGGAAATAGTTAATCTTTACCTATCCTGTCTGTTCCTGATAATATCTTAAAGACTCTAATCAGATCACCCCTTAACCTTCTAAATTCTAGAGAAACCAGACATAATTTGTATAGTCGCTCCTCATTACTTAACCCCTGAAATTCAGGTACTATTTTTGTAAACCTACATTGTACTCTCTCCAAGGCCAATATATCCCTCCTAAGTCATGATGCCCAGATCTGCCCACAGTACTCCACATGGCGTCTAACCAAGGTTTTGTATAGCTGCAGCATAACTTCTGCAGTAGCACAGTGACTCAGTAGTTGGCACTGCAGTCTCAGAACACCAGAGACCCAGATTCAATTCCAGCCCCAGGTGATTGTGTGGAAGTTGCATGTTCTCCTCGTGTCTGCGTGGATTTCCTCTGGGTGCTCTGATTTCCTCCCACAGTCCAAAACTGATTGGCCATGCTAAATTGTCCATAGTGTCCAGGGATGTGAAGGCTAAGTGGATTAACCATGGGAAATGCAGGGTTACATGTATCAGATAGGGTGGTGGGTGTAGGTGGGATGCTCTTCAGAAGGTCTGGCAGCACCTGTGACGAAAAAATCAGAGTTAACGTTTTGGGACTGTTGACAGATGCTGCCAGACCAGCAACTTCTGTTTTTTTTCCTGATTTACAGCATTTGCAGTACTTTCGGTTTTTATGCTCTTCAAAGGGTTGATGTGGACTCAGCGGGCTGAATAGCTTGCTTCCATACTGTATGATCTGCATCCTTGTACCCCAGTCCTCTAGACATAAAGGCCAGCATTCCATTAGTTTTCTTGATTAGTTTTTGCATCTGTTTTTGGCATTTTAAAGAAGCATTAGAAGCAATTTTTTGCCTCTTCTATCTTTTAGAGAATAAATTGCATGAGGCATATTTCAGCAAATATTGTAACACATTTGGAGCATATTCCCCATTTCACACTGTCCAGTCTCATGTATTTACTTTAAGTGAAGAAAGCGGATTTACCTTTGTGAATTATTAAAATCAGTTTGATTGGAATACTGGAGCTGAGTTCATGGGAGAAAGACAGCCCTGAGGAAACACTGGAAAACACAACATTGCAAAAACATTTTTCTTTTAAACATCTCAATATCTCAAAAAACCAAGGATTGGACCAAAAAGAATATTGATTTTGAAGTAAAGACAACAATTGTATGCGCATTTTCCTAAGAACATTCAAAGTTTTCATCCTCACTCTCTGTGTGTACTGTCAGTGTATTGTACGTTGGTCTAGGCTGGACTCTGATCCCTCTTAATGTAGCACCATGGTCTGTATTGACTTTGTATGATGTGGAATGGTTGAATTTCTTAGAAACCTTTGTTGATATCCAGGTCTGTGTGTTTGTATTTCTAATTCACACTCTCTCTCCACTGGGCTGTTTTGATAGCTCTCATGCTGCATCTCTTTCTTTCTCCTCCCTTTATGAAGAAGAATGTCCTGTCTCTCAGAATTGATTGCTGTTCAACATCATTCATGTTTGCCTTCCAGCAGGTGCTGTATGCAAGAGGGAAACCCTCTCTCCAGTGCTGTTGTATGAAAATGCAACAATGCAATGTGAAAATCTTGTGTTGTTGCTCAACACTTGGTGATCATTGATTTGATCATACCTAACATACATTCTACTTGACTGCTTGAGCATGGATAACAGGATGATGATGTGATTAGGCGTCACTCCTCACTTACCACATGTCTTGAAACAGTTACCAGTGAACTGCAGTCCCTCATCAGACACGATCTGATCTAGGATGCCAAATAAGATGAAAACAGCACTCATCTTGACAGTAATGGTCATATTCAATCTGCTGCTAAGTCGACCAACCACGGGAATGAGGCAAACTATGCATCACAAGAGTGTAATCTTCCCCATGCACTGTGATTAATTCCATTACTATTTTTATCCAAGGGTAGATGGAACATTGTGTGGAAGTTGAAGTCCTTCTGCTGCTGGGGTGGATCCTTTTGGCATGTTTTGGCAGTTCTAGAAGGATATTATTAAGCTGGACAGGGTTCAGAAGAGATTTACCAAGATGTTGCCAGGTATGGAAGGTTTGAGTTATAAAGAAAGGGATAGGCTGGGACTATTTTCAGTGGAGTATAGGAGGTTGAGAGGTGACCTATATGAGGAATATGGATAGAGTTAATGATAGTTGTCTTTGCCCTAGGATGGAAGGTTTCAAGACCGGGGGCATATTTTTAAGGTGTGAGGAGAGAGATTTAAAAAAAACTTGAGGGGCAAATTTGTTACACAGAGATTGGTTCAAATGTGGAATGAGCTTCCTGAGGAAGTGGTGGATGTGGGTACAATTACAACATTTAAAAGACATTTGGATAAGTACATGAATAGGAAAGGTTTGGAGGGCAATAGGCCAGGAGCAGGCAGGTGGGACTTGTTTAGTTTATTATGTTCGGCATGGACTGGTTGGACCAAAGGGTCCACTTCTATGCTCTACGACTCTATGTTTCACATGCATTCACAAGTGATTGAATATCCTGATTCATCTCTGGCCAATACACAGATTCACATGCTAGCCATTTTGTATGTTCAATACTGTATATCCCTGTGCAATATGGACATGATACCTTAGCAAAATGATTTGGTATGAAGACTTGCTTGCCCTTGAAATTTGCATGTCGAGATATCCCAGTTTTGAATCCAAATGGCCAAAGTAGAGTCATGGAGGATTTATGGCATGGTAAGATACTGTTAAGCCCGTCATGAACAATTGAACACCACAGACAAGATTTTAATACAGTCAGGCCATCACAGGATGATGATCTTTTATAACACTTGTAGTTCCACATCTTCTGTAGTGGCCAGCATTTATTGCCCATCCCTGGTTGCCCTTGAGAAGTGGTGGTGAGCTGTCTTCTTGAATCACTACAGTCCTCCTGCTGTAGGTTGATCCACAATGCCCTTAAGCAGGGAATTCCAGAATTTTTGAGCCAGTTGGCCACATTAAATTTGTCCTACTGTGTGTGTACAGGACATACCTGGGCAATTTTCCACATTGTTAGGTAAATGCCGGTGATGCAGCTGTACTGGAACAGCTTAACTAAGGATGGGGCAAGTTCTGGAATCTAAGTCTTCAGTACTATTGCCAGAATGTTTAATTAATTAAATTATGTTTAATTCTATTGCTTGATTGTCCACCACCATTCATGATTGGAATTGACAGAATAGCAGAGCTCAGATCTGATGCTTTGTTTGTGGGATTGCTGCTTTCGCTGTTTGGAGTGCAGATAGTCCTGTTTAGCGGCTTCACCAGATTGATACCTCATCTTCAGATATGTCTGGTGCTGCTCCTGGCATGCCCTCCTGCACTCTCCCTTGAACCAGAGTGGATCCCCTGGCTTGATGGTAATGATTGACTGGGGCACATGCCGGGCTCTGAGGTTACAGATTGTGCTGGAGTACAATTCTGCTGCTGTTGATGGCCCACAGCGCCTCATGGATGCCCAGTCTTGAGTTGCTAGATCTGTGCGAAGTCTGTCCCATTTAGCACGGTGATAGTGCCGCACAACACGATGGAGGTTGTTCTCAATGTGAAGGCAGGACTTCTTCTCCACGAGGACTGTGCAATGGTCACTCTTACTGATATTGTCATGGACAGATGCATCAGCAACAGGCACATTTCTGAGGGTGAGGTCAAGTATGTTTTTCCTTCTTGTTGGTTCAGTCACCACATGCTGTAGACCCAGTGTAGCAGCTATGGCCTTTAGGAGCCGACCAGCTCGATCAGCAGTACTACTGCTGAGCCACTCTTGGTGGTGGACATTGAAATCCCCCACCCAGAGTCCTTTTGCGTCCTTGCCACCCTCAGTACTTTCTCCAAGTGTTGCTCAACATGGAAGTGTACTGATTCTTCAGCCAAGAAACATAATAATCAGCAAGAGGTTCCCTGCCCATGTTTAACCTGATGCCACTTCTTGCAGCCCTGAGTCAACATTGAAGATTCCCTCCTGAATATATGCCGCTGTGTCACCAATTCTGCTGGGTCTGTCCTGCTGGTGCTTGGGTCCTCATCACAAAGTCTAAAGGAACATGAAGGAAACTGAAGTAAAACATCTATCGACACCTGTAATCCAGATTGATGCAAGGACTGTGCTTCACTGTCTTTGTTTCTTGTTTCTTTCCCATCTCTAATAGTTGCAACTTGTCTTTGTGTATCTGTGTGTATGTGAGAAATTTTTCAAAGGTTATCATTACAATTTTAGAGAGTTATAAGTTAGTAATTTGTGTTTCTTTTCTGTTTTCGGTTAAAAACAAACTGTTTGCATTAAATAGCTGCTTTCTTTTAAGGTACAGAAACCCGATAGATTTTTTTTCACCTGGATTTGTCAGTCAGGGACACTGGGGGCATTTGACATTTTGGTTACAATTTGGGGGTGGCATGGTGGCTCAGTGGTTAGCACTGCTGCCTCACAGCACCAGGGGCTCAGGTTCAATTCCACCTTCAAGTGATTGTCTGTGTGGAGTTTGCATATTCTCCCCATGTCTGCGTGGGTTTCCTCTGGATGCTCCAGTTTCCTCCCACAGACCAAAGATATGCAGGCTAGGTGGATTGGCCATGGGAAATTGCCATAGTGTTCAGGGATGTGTAGATTAGTGGGATGGGTCTGGGCAGTATGCTGTAAGTGTCAGTGTGGACTTGTTGGGCCAAAAGGCCTGATTCCACACTGTAGGGATTCTATGATTCATGAGTTACAAGGCTTGATTTCCCTGTGCATTGCCCTAGATGGGGTTAAGAGCTTTAGGTTACATGCAGTGATGATGTCCTGAGAATGTCACTTAAAGGCTATTTTTCTTTATTTGTTCATGAGATGTACCCATTCCTGAATGATCATTTCACGGGGTGGTTAAAAGCCAACCACATTGTTAAGAATGGGTTTGGAGACACATGTTGGTCAAATTAAATAAGGATTGCAAAAAGCACTAGTGAACCACATTTATGACCATTGATGCCAGAATGCTTTATTAATGAAATTCAAGTTTTACCACCTGCAACAGTGGGATTTGAACCCATGCACATTAGTTTAGGGTTGCTGGTTTACAGAGCTAGATACAATAACTGTGCCACCAGCACCTCTGCACAGCCACAGTATAATATTATAATCTCTGAGAGGTGTAACACAACAGTATTCACAGTCAGGTAGCTGTCAACCAGAAATGCTTCAGAACAAAGCCAATCATTCTCACAATTGAACAGGAAGAAAATCTATTTCCCCTAAAAAAATACAACTTGTAAAGCCTTTCTCCCCTCCTTCCTACATCCAGGCGCTGAACATCAGGAAGTCAGAGTGCACATTCATCTCGTGGGTGTGAGATACACACAACTTGAAACTTGATCTTTGATAAGAGACCATGGAAAGTTCTGGAAGGAGTCTTAATCAAATTCAAGAGACAATCTATTTCTAAGAATCCATTACCCAAACAAAAATGTCTGGAATTTATTTTGAACAGTGACATTATATGTCTTCATTAATACTATTCTAACTTACTCAAGTATGCAGGGAGTGTGTTAGTCTGTAATTTTAGAGTGGAATGGGACTAACTGAATTGTCTATCAAAGAGGCAGAACATATTTGCAATGGCTTGAATGGATTGAATCACTCAATGATTCTGACGTCTGTTTGTTTGTATGAAAATGGAACAGAAATTAGGTCACATCAATAGCTTGCTACTTAGTTTGCGCTGAAAATGATGTCAGATGCACAGTTTATTTGGAACCATGGCAACATGTGACGACTATGATACCTACACCTCAGAGGCATCGGTTAGAGTTGATCCACAGCTTTTAAAATGTGTTACTTTGATCCAAAATATAAACAGTTTCTTTCACCTCCCAGTTTCAATTAGACTCGGCAAAGTTCTACAAATTATATTAACATCCAGTTAGAAACGAAACAAGTGAAATCAGAAAATGTCTGAAACCATGACAGGGATGTGGAGTCTGCAAATGGCTCCGGATTTTGAACGATAATAGATGATGCAGCCAACTGAGTGTAATTCAATCTCCATTTCATGTGCACAAAGCTTTTGATTTACGTGAGATTTTTTTTGATATCTTAGCTACAAACAATTTCAAAGTTGTGTGAATGCAGTGTTGTTTTTTTGTGTCTGTGATGTGGTGCACAGCTAGTGATACTGGGGATCCTACATGCACTGTTCCCAATAATCAGTGCTCAGGACGTAGGCCTGAATTTGATTACATCAGGAATGTGGCACACAAACAGGCCATTCAGCCCAAACAGTCCATGCTGTGTTCAGGTTCCATTCCCACCTGCTCCCATCTTTTCGCATCATCACCTTCTTATCCCTGCTTCCTCACATGCTTTGTCTGGTTACCCTTAAATGCATTTATAGTACATTTTTAGATAAAGAAGTTCCTTCTCAATTCCTTATTGGGCTTCTTGGTGATTATCTTACATTATCTTAAGAGTCTTATTAAGTCTACCTTATTTTACCTCTAGTCAAGTTTAACCCCACAAGAAGAAACATTTTCTCTGTACCTATGCAATCAAAAACCTTTCACCATTTTAAGGAGCTTGAATAGGTCTCCCCTTAGACCTCTTTTTCTCAAGAAAAGTGATCCAGGATGTCAATCTTTTCCTAATATATGGACCCCCAATTTCTGATATCATCTTGTACATGTTCCATTAATGATTAGGTTACTAAAAAGTTTCTGTCTTTTTGGGGTCAGAACTCTTGATCATATTTCTCGAGTCCACTAAGGATCTATCAGAGACTCCTTCCGAATTCTCACCATAGAGTCTGACAGCACCCACCTGTACATTACCAATATCTCCCTCACCTCTCCCATGGTTTCAGATTTATCTGGCTGCATGACTGACAGCCAGGACTAAACCAAATATTGAGCAAATTAGTGTTGAGAAGACTGACTGAATCCATTGTCTTCAGTCCCATCATCTCAAACTCCATTCCCTATCAACCAGATCCACTTCTCTCTCTGGTAACTATGGAAAGCTAAACCAACTTTGGTGTTGCGGGTAAGCCTGAAATGAGCTGACAATCACTTTCCTAATCCGTCACTAGAGCAGCCTGAAATGAGCTGACAATCACTTTCCTAATCCGTCACTAGAGCAGCTTATTTCAACTTCCATAAATTATCCACCTCTTCCTTGGCCTCAACCAATCTACTGCTATGACTTTCAACCCTCACCCAGGAATCTTTAGCCTTGACAATGCTTTCCAGACTGGTCTCCCATTTTCCATCTTCCATAAACTTCGAAGTGTCTAAAGCTTCACTTGCTGACAAACACTGATTCTAAGTCCAACAATGCCTCAATTTTACAATTCTCTTCTTTGCTGGCAAGATCCCTCCATGGCCTTGCCACTCTCTATGTGACCAAGACACACCATAGAATGGTTTACCTTCTTTGAAGGGGCTGCACAACTGCACATTTGTGTTATAAACCAAGGAACTGTGGATGCTGGAAATCAGAACCAAAAAAAGAAATTGCTGGAGAAACTCAACAGGTATGGCAGCATCTGTGGAGAGAGAAACAAGACAGTGACCCAAGGGTTGGACTTGCAACACGAAGTCTGCTTTCTCTCCACAACTGCTGACCTGACAGGTTCTCCAGCAATTCCTGCAAATGGTTGTTGCATTTTTCTGTTATTATAGATGCCATGCAATACAAAGCAGGCTCTCTGGAAGTTATTCAAAGTCAGTGGGAAAATGAATGAATTGGGCAGGTCCAATGGAGTTAGTCTTTCAGCCTGGAGACAGCTTGGGACATGAAAACAGATGGAAAACAAAACAAATGGTGGCCTGTCTTGTGCAAAGGGTGTTTTCTGATTCCAGCTGCCAGCAATTTAATGAGCCCATTTCATCAATTCTGGAAACCTCAACAAATGTAAAAATAAGTTTCTCTGGTGAGGAGAGGAGGTGTGGTTCATGTGATATTTAATTTTGTAGCATTTATCACTCAACACAGAGTTGGGTTTCAAGTTCCAAACACACTTAAACCAGCACCCAAGATCAGGCAAGAACACTTCCACCTCCGAGGCTGAAATCGACAGGTTCAAATCCCAGCCCAAGAATTTAACATCCAATCCAGGTCGATATGCCAGTGCTGTTTTGACAAGAATGCAATATTTCTGCAACGTAAGTACCTCACCAAACTGATCTGGTGTTTCATTATTTGAAAGAGAGCTGGGAAAGTATTCTGTCTGTGTGCTAGTTAACCCTTCTCTTATAAGATATCACCTATAAACAGAACTGGCCATTCATTTCATTGTTATTTCTGGGCTGGTGTTGCATTCAATCATTTTGTAGTAGGAGTGGAATTAGGACTAGCTTTATTGTCACAGATGCTCACATGAGTGCAGTGAAAAGTTTACAAGTCACCACCCACGGCATCATCTTAGGTCCCAAGGTAGCTAGGTATAGAATCTTAAGTACAAATTCTTACAGAAAAAAAATTAGAAAAATAAAGAAATAAAAATTCCAGCAATAAATTAGAAAAATACATAAGTAAGAGTTCAGAAGATGATAGAATCCCTACAGTGTGGAAACAGGCCCTTTGGCCCAACAAGTCCACATTGAACCTCAGAGCATCCCTCCCAGACCCATCCCCCTATCTACACCTCCCTGAACACTATGGGCAATTTAGCATGGCCAATCAACCCTAACCTGCACATATTTGCACTGTGGGAGGAAACCCACACAGACACAGGGAGAATGTGCAAACTCCACACAGACAGTCACCCAAGGTGGGAATTGAACCCGGGTCCCTGATGCTGTGAGGCAGCACTGTGCCACCGTGCCACCCCAGTTCTTGCAAACCAGACCGTGCTAGGCATCACCTCAAGGCCGGGAGTTCGAGCCCACACTGAGGCTGGGAGTTCGAGTCCGCGCTGAGGCCGGGAGTTTGAGTCCACGCTGAGGCCGGGAGTCTGAGGCCGGGAATTCCAGTCCACGCTGAGGCCGGGAGTTCGCGTCTGCACTGAGGCTGGGAGTTCGAGTCGGCGCTGAGGCCGGGAGTTCCAGTCCAAGCTGAGGCTGGGAGTTCAAGTCCGCACTGAGGCTGGGAGTTCG
>NC_063362.1:1615629-1633878 GCF_021869965.1 Rhincodon typus
GGGAGTTCAAGTCCGCACTGAGGCTGGGAGTTCGAGTCCACACTGAGGCTGGGAGTTCGAGGCCACACTGAGGCTGGGAGTTCGAGTCCGCGCTGAGGCCGGGATTCTGAGTCCGCGCTGAGGCTGGGATTCTGAGTCCGCGCTGAGGCCGGGAGTTCGAGTCCACACTGAGGCCGGGAGTCTGAGGCCGGGAATTCCAGTCCACACTGAGGCTGGGAGTCCGAGTCCACGCTGAGGCTGGGAGTTCGAGTCCACACTGAGGCCAGGATTCTGAGTCCGCGCTGAGGCCGGGATTCTGAGTCCACGCTGAGGCTGGGAGTTTGAGTTCACGCTGAGGCCGGGAGTTCGAGTCCGCGCTGAGGCCGGGATTCTGAGTCCGCGCTGAGGCCGGGAGTTCGAGCCTGCACTGAGGCCGGGAGTTTTAGTCCGCGCTGAGGCTGGGAGTTTTAGTCTGCACCGAGGCCGGGATTCTGAGTCCGCACTGAGGCTGGGAGTTCGAGTCCGCACTGAGGCCGGGAGTTCGAGTCCACGCTGAGGCCGGGATTCTGAGTCCGCGCTGAGGCCAGGAGTTCGAGCCTGCACTGAGGCCGGGAGTTTGAGCCCACGCTGAGGCTGGGAGTCTGAGCCTGGGAATTCCAGTCCGCGCTGAGGCCGGGAATTCCAGTCCACGCTGAGGCCGGGAGTTCGAGTCCGCGCTGAGGCTGGGAGTTCGAGTCAACGCTGAGGTCAAGTGTCAGCACTGGCTTTCACCCTGGACGTCGCTGATGCCTCCCAAGCTCAGGAAGTAAAAAGAAAAAGAATAAAAGTACAATAGGAGCGAGGGAAAAAAGAAAAGGAACAGACAGAGTGGATGAGGTCTGGCTCAGGACTTCTACTCCACCGTCATGTTGGTGGTCTTTCAGAAGTTGGGAGTTGCATTCTCTGCTGTGTCTCTTAATGAATTATGAATAAAATGACTGCCTTTCACAACAACTTCATCATCTAACATAGTGATAACACATGTATTGTTATATCACATAGCGCAACAAATTCCAGAGCAGAATGTTCCAAAATTTGTCCATTTTCAATTCTTTCAACTTTTTCAACAAATCCCAACACAATTTCCTTTGTTAAAAAATTCTTGTATTAGGTACAAATTGCATTTTCTTTTTCATAGAAGCTACTTTTCTGTTCTGACTGTGGGATTATTTGATTGCTTTTCTGCACATAAACATACAACAGGAGTAGGTCACAGAGAAGACAGAGCCAATGTAAAATCTTTGAATTACCCATCACTTTCAGAATGAGTCAGATAATGAGTTTGTAATTTCCACTGCATTACTGGTGACTGTAGGGGCGAAAGTGACTGTGAACTTTTTCATTTACAACTCTTTCAAATGATGAAGGAATTTATCAAGTCTGTTAAATTGCTTCAAGGAAATCGAGGAGTATTTATTCAAGAGGGTTATATAATCAATGTGATTTCCTACAATGCAGTAACTGCAAGCCACTGAGGTTTACAGAGACAAACATATGGGACCAAAGGCAGCAGGAAGGATCTAGGCCCGAAACGTCAGCTTTCCTGCTCCTCTGATGCTGCTTGGCCTGCTGTGTTCATCCAGCTCTACACCTTGTTATCTCAGGATCTTTCTGCAGATCTGGATTCTGCTTCACAATCAAGTCCCCTACAGGATCAAGGTAGAGCTTGAAGTGTCGTCCTTTACCAAGATATTTAACATTTGCAAATCAGAGGAAAATACAGGGAGACAAAGTGTAATTTTGGAGTGTGTAATTATTTTCCTAAATATCCTTTCTATTGATGACAAATATCGGACGTGAGATCGATCAGTCAGGCTTCTAGGGGCTGTGTTCTAGATGCTGTTCCAGTACAAAGTTACTTTTGAGCTCTCAGATATAAATTCTTAGAACATAGAACATAGAACATTACAGCGCAGTACAGGCCCTTCGGCCCTCGATGTTGCGCCGACCTGTGAAACCAATCTGAAGCCCATCTAACCTAAACTATTCCATTATCATCCATATGTTTATCCAATGACCATTTAAATGCCCTTAAAGTGGGCGAGTCTACTACTTTTGCAGGCAGGACATTCCACGCCCTTACTACTCTCTGAGTAAAGAACCTACCTCTGACATCTGTCCTATATCTATCACCCCTCAATTTAAAGCTATGTCCCCTCGTGCTAGCCATCACCATCCGAGGAAAAAGGCTCCCACTGTCCACCCTATCTAATCCTCTGATCATCTTGTATGTCTCTATCAAGTCACCTCTTAACCTTCTTCTCTCTAACGAAAACAGCCTCAAAACCCTCAGCCTTTCCTCATAAGACCTTCCCTCCATACCAGGCAACATCCTGGTAAATCTCCTCTGCACCCTTTCCAATGCTTCCACATCCTTCCTATAATGCGGTGACCAGAACTGTACGCAATACTCCAAGTGCGGCCGCACCAGAGTTTTGTACAGCTGCAACATGACCTCATGGCTCCGAAACTCAATCCCACTACCAATAAAACCTAACATACTGTACGCCTTCTTAACAACGCTATCAACCTGGGTGGCAACTTTCAGTGATCTATGCACATGGACACCGAGATCTTTCTGCTCATCCACACTACCAAGAATCTTACCATTAGCCCAGTACTCTGTATTCCTGTTACTCCTTCCAAAGTGAATCACCTCACACTTTTCCGCATTAAACTCCATTTGCCACCTCTCAGCCCAGCTCTGCAGCTTATCTATGTCCCTCTGTAACCTGCAACATCCTTCCGCACTATCCACAACTCCACCGACTTTGGTGTCATCCGCAAATTTACTAACCCATCCTTCTACGCCCTCATCCAGGTCATTTATAAAAATGACAAACAGCAGTGGCCCCAAAACAGATCCTTGAGGTACACCACTAGCAACTGAACTCCAGGATGAACATTTCCCATCAACCACCACCCTCTGTCTTCTTACAGCTAGCCAATTTCTGATCCAAACCGCTAAATCACCCTCAATCCCATGCCTCCGTATTTTCTGCAATAGCCTACCATGGGGAACCTTATCAAACGCTTTACTGAAATCCAAATACACCACATCAACCGCTTTACCCTCATCCACCTGTTTGGTCACCTTCTCGAAGAACTCAATAAGGTTTGTGAGGCACGACCTACCCTTCACAAAACCGTGTTGACTACCCCTAATCAAATTATTCCTTTCTAGATGATTATAAATCCTATCTCTTATAATCCTTTCCAACACTTTACCCACAACCGAAGTAAGGCTCACTGGTCTATAATTACCAGGGTTGTCTCTACTCCCCTTCTTGAACAAGGGGACAACATTTGCTAGTCTCCAGTCTTCTGGCACTATTCCTGTAGACAATGACGACATAAAGATCAAAGCCAAAGGCTCTGCAATCTCCTCTCTAGCTTCCCAGAGAATCCTAGGATAAATCCCATCCGGCCCAGGGGACTTATCTATTTTCACACCTTCCAGAATTGCTAACACCTCCTCCTTATGAACCTCAATCCCGTCCAGTCTAATAGACTGTATCTCAGTATTCTCCTCGACTACATTGTCTTTTTCCTGTGTGAATACTGACGAAAAATATTCATTTAGCACCTCTCCTGTCTCTTTGGACTCCACGCACAACTTCCCACTACTGTCCTTGACCAGCCCCAATCTTACTCTAGTCATTCTTTTATTCCGGACATACCTATAGAAAGCTTTAGGGTTTTCCTTGATCCTACCTGCTAAAGACTTCCCATGTCCCCTCCTGGCTCTTCTTAGCTCTCTCTTTAGCTCCTTCCTGGCTAACTTGTAACCCTCAAGCGCCCTCACTGAGCCTTCACACCTCATCTCTACATAAGCCTCCTTCTTCCTCTTGACAAGAGATTCAACTTCTTTAGTAAACCACGGTTCCCTCGCTCGACCACTTGCTCCCTGCCTGACAGGTACATACTTCTCAAGGACACGCAGTAGCTGTTCCTTGAACAAGCTCCACATTTCAATTGTGCCCAGCCCCTGCAGTTTCCTTCTCCATCCTATGCATCCTAAATCTTGCCTCATCGCCTCATAGTTGCCTTTCCCCCAGCTATAACTCTTGCCCTGCTTTATATACCGATCCCTTTCCATCGCTAAAGTAAACGTAACCGAATTGTGGTCACTATCACCAAAGTGCTCTCCTACCTCCAAATCTAACACCTGGCCTGGTTCATTACCCAGTACCAAATCCAATGTGGCCTCACCTCTTGTTGGCCTATCTACATTCTGTGTCAGGAAACCCTTCTGCACACATTGGACAAAAACTGACCCATCTGAAGTACTCGAACTATAGCGTTTCCAGTCAATATTTGGAAAGTTAAAGTCCCCCATAACAACTACCCTGTTACTTTCGCTCCTATCCAGAATCATCTTTGCAATCTTTTCCTCTACATCTCTGGAACTTTTTGGAGGCCTATAGAAAACTCCCAACAGGGTGACCTCTCCTTTCCTGGTTCTAACCTCAGCCCATACTACCTCAGTAGACAAGTTGTCATCAAACATCCTTTCTGCCACCGTAATACTGTCCTTGACTAACAATGCCACACCTCCCCGTCTTTTACCACCTTCCCTGATCTTACTGAAACATCTAAACCCTGGAACCTGCAACAACCATTCCTGTCCCTGCACTATCCATGTCTCCGAAATGGCCACAACATCGAAGTCCCAGGTACCAACCCATGCTGCAAGTTCACCCACCTTATTCCGGATGCTCCTGGTATTGAAGTAGACACACTTCAAACCACCTTCCTGCCTGCCGGTACACTCCTGCAACCTTGAAACCTTATTTATGACCTCACTACTCTCAACCTCCTGTACACTGGAGCTACAATTCAGGTTCCCACCCCCCTGTTGAATTAGTTTAAACCCTCCCGAAGAGCATTAGCAAATTTCCCCCCCAGGATATTGGTACCCCTCTGGTTCAGGTGTAGACCATCCCGTTTGTAGAGGTCCCACCTACCCCAGAATGAGCCCCAATTATCCAGGTATCTGAATCCCTCCCTCCTGCACCATCCCTGTAGCCACGTGTTCAACTGCTCTCTCTCCCTATTCCTCGCCTCGCTAGCACGTGGCATGGGTAACAAACCAGAGATAACAACTCTGTTTGTTCTAGCTCTAAGCTTCCACCCTAGCTCCTTGAATTTCTGCCTTACGTCCCCATCCCTTTTCCTACCTATGTCGTTGGTGCCTATGTGGACCACGACTTGGGGCTGCTCCCTCTCCCCCTTCAGGATCCCGAAAACACGATTCGAGACATCACGGACCCTGGCACCTGGGAGGCAACACACCAACCGCGAGTCTCTCTCGTTCCCACAGAATCTCCTATCTGTCCCCCTAACTATGGAGTCCCCAATGACTAATGCTCTCCTCCTCTCCCCGCTTCCCTTCTGAGCAACAGGGACAGACTCTGTGCCAGAGACCTGTACCCCATGGCTTACCCCTGGTAAGTCGTCCCCCCCAACAGTATCCAAAACGGTATACTTGTTTTTGAGGGGAATGGCCATAGGGGATCCCTGCACTGTCTGCCTGTTCCCTTTCCGTCCCCTGACTGTAACCCATCTACATTTTTCCTGTACCTGAGGTGTGACTACCTCCCCGTAACTCCTCTCAATTACCCCTTCAGCCTCCCGAATGATCCGAAGTTCATCCAGCTCCAGTTCCCTAACGTGGTTTCCAAGGAGCTGGAGTTGGGTGCACTTCCCGCAGATGAAGTCAGTGGGGACACTAGTGGTGACCCTTACCCCCCACATTCTACAGGAGGAGCATACAACTGCCCTAACATCCATTCCCACTGTTCTGAATTCCCAAACAGACAAAGTAAAAAAAAAATATGCTAGTAGCCTTACCAAATCAGCGCTCAGAACCTTTTTTTTTGGTTAGAGGAGGAGGATGGGTGGGAGACACTACCTAGGTAGTGTTTCGGGTAAAGCAACCGCCCAAATATATTACCTCACTTACTCCAAAAATGGACTCACGCGAGGTAAGACTTTTATAACCAAAAAGCTCACCTTCCCAGGCTGCCCTCGCGCTTCCTCCCGGACTCCCGCCGCTGAAACAACTGAAAACCTTGGGAAAATTCTTGGGAAAATGGTGAAATGATAAAACAGTAGTGTTGATGTATATTTTTTGACTCTGAGACCCAGTTCCCTATTTCCAATCCTATTTCCACTTTCCCTATCCAATCCAACCCCTTCCCTCTGTGTTCATCCTTTGTGCCTGTCTTACAGGAATCAGAGACAATCTGTAGGAGGCAAGCTGAAAGGAAGACTAACGGGAGTGGAGTTGCGCCCCTTAACACATTCCGCTTACCTTAGTGATAACATTACTTTCTGATTTTACAGTGTAATGTCATTGTGCTGTTCAATTCAAGGCTTTCCAAAACAATTCCAATTGTTGGAATGGGGATCTGAGCCAGAGCAGGATAGACCAGTACAGTGGGGGTAGTGGGGGTTGGGTGGGTGGTGGGAGTGGGCAGTGGGCAGGGGATGAGGGTAGGGGTGGGGTTGGGTGTTGAGGGGATTAACACAGCAGTGGGCAGCCACATAGGTATCTCTCAATGAAGGGTGATTGCTCATCAGTAGAGAATGTACCTGATCTGGAATGTGCAGAACTGGAGCAGTTTTCCAAATTACTGACATGAGGGTAAGTATTGAGACAGAACTGAGGGGAGTATTTTGAACACTGTACGAACTAAAACATTGATGTGGAGGAGAAAAACAAATTAACAGCCAAAGAAAACGTAGATGGATCTGAATAATCACAGTGTAGAGACTAAGGATTTGTGACTCAGTCACTTTGCTCTTTTAAACAAAAACAAGTACGCAGTCCCACTTTAAATAACGTTTCAACACATTCACAGTTACAGCTTGAATAGGTTGAACCTGAATTAACCACCACAATTAGAAATCAGATATCACTGAACAAATAGCAATAAACAGTCAATTAAACAAGAATATGTTCAGAGGAAGACACAAACAATACTTGGAGCTCACTCAATACATTGTTTTAATGAAATTATTTCATGTTTCATTCCTTTCTGCTGTGTGCTTTTTTTTTAGCATGTTTTGAATGTGCCAAGATGAAGGCCAATGAAGATTGTTCTCTCGGCACTACAGTTACATTTTCAAATAATGAGACAATTGGCTTCTGCTGCACAAACTGACATAATAAAAGTTCCATTCTCCAAATGGCTGATTCTCTTCCGATATGTGCATGTTACTGGAAACGTTCACCCATAAGATAACAACCCCAACACACAGTATTAAAATAATAGGCACCATCTCACTAACTTGATTGAGTTTTTGAAGAAATGATGAAAAAGATTGATAAAAGCAGAATGGTGGACGTTGTCTATATGGACTTCAGAAAGGTGTTCAACAAGGTTCCACATGGTAGACTGGTTAGCGAGGTTAGATCACATGGAATACAGGGAGACCTAGCCATTTAGATACAAAATGGACTCGAAGGTTGGAGACAGAGGGTGGTGGTGGAGGTTTGTTTTTCTCACTGGAGGCCTGTGTCCAACAATGTGCCACAAGGATCAATGCTGTGTCCACTGTTCTTTGTCATTTATATAAATGATTTAGGTGTGAATACCAGAGGAATGGTTAGTAAGTTTGCAGATGACAATAAAATTGGTGTTGCAGTGGACAGTGAAGGTTATCTCAGATTACAACAGGACCTTGATCAGATGGGCCAATGGGCCAAGAAGTGGCAGATGGATTTTAATTTAGATAAATGTGAGGTGTTTCATTTTGGTAGGGAAAATTAGGGCAGGACTTATACACTTAATAGTAGTACTGGTGTGTTGCCAAACAAAGAGATCTTGGAATACAGGTTAATAGTTCCTTGAATGGGGAGTTGCAGGTAGACAGGGTAGTGAAGACGGCATTTGGTATGTTTGCCTTTATTGGTCAGTGCATTGAGTATAAGAGTTGGGATGTCATGTTGCAGCTGTACAGGACATTGGTTAGGCCACGTTTGGAATACTGCATGCAATTCTGGAAAGATGTTATTAAGCTTGAAAAGATTCAGAAAAATTTAAAAGGATGTTGCTAGGGTTGGAGGGTTTAAGCTACAAGGAGATGTTGAAGGGACTAGGGCTTTTTATCCTGGAGCATCAGAGGTGGTGGGGTGACCTTATAGAGGTTTATAAAATCATAAGGGGCATGGATAGGATGAACAGCAAAGGTCTTTTCTCCAGGGTAGGGGAGTCCAAACTAGAGGGCATAGGTTTAAGGTGAGAAAGGAAAGATTTAAAAGGGACCTAAGGGGCAACATTTTCAAGCAGAGGGTGGTGCATGTATGGAACGAGCTGCCAGAGGAAGTGGAGGAAGCTGGTACAGTTACAACATTTAAAAGGCATCTGATGGGTACATGGATAGGAAGGGTTTAGAGGGACATGGGCCAAATGCTGGCAAATGGGACTAGATTAATTGAGGATATCTGGTCAGCATGGATGAGTTGGACCGAATGGTCTGTTTCTGTGCTGCACAGCTTTATGACTGTATCTCACTCTCTCTGGAGATGGCAAGAGAGGAGGTGAGAAGGCAAATAACTGGGCGATTGGATCTTGCCAGTTATGTATCTCAATCTCACTATCTGATTGATTAATTTCTGGGAGAGAAGATCTTTGGGATCATCTCAACCCATCACCAATCAAAGTCCTTAAATAGTCAAATCATATCAACTTATGGTCCTCATCACACCATCTCTGTGATCCATTACCTCCTGGACTGAGAAACCATTGCAACTTGCTTATTGTGGTAGGAGGATGAGCGTCCAACTGCCCCAGTCTGGCATGGACAGGGGCACAGAGGGTGACATCTGACAGACCTGCAATATCAGGCTTCCTCTGTTTTATATTCTGTGGGTATTTGCAGGGTGCCCTCTGTTAACTGGGCAGATATGTGACCTGCTGTAAGAGAGGGTGAAAATAAGGCAGAAGACAGAGAGCTGGTGATGGAGCAGGGGGACATGAATGGGAACGGGTCCTTTGTTGAAACTCCACCATGCCACTGTTTCTAACATCACCTGGACCTGAACAGAGAATTGACAGAGGGGATTGGTGAGGGTGGAAATGATGGCATTCGCCACAGCCCAGTAAGGAGGTCAGGTCCTTCACACACTGACTTCTTTTCAAATTGTCACAGGGTTAAACCTTCTGAGCAGTTTCCTGATGCAGAATGTGCCTTACAGTGTTAAGTGCTCAGAGTTCATGCAATGTGGAGAAGGTGAGATGTGCAGAAAAAGGCCTGAACAACGGCAGTTCCATTTGGTAGAGAGGTGGTATATTTTTGAAAGTTCATTGTGAAAATAAAGCTTTGACTGGCAGGAGGGTTTCATAACCAATATAAGTGATGTAGGCTTTAAATATCAGCCCTTTTATACAGGTAAATACAGCCAATTACAGGAAAATATAGATCTCTGTACACAGGTACATATAGACCCATGAATACAGTAATAACAGATAAATATAGGTCTATATATACTGGTAAATATAGATCTATATACACAGGGAAATACAGGTACATATAGATCCTCACATATTGATGATAGTAAACATTCCCCAGGCACATTGCCAAATGTTGATGGGCTCTCCACTAAACAGGTCATCTCATCCAATCCATGCAGTGCCTCGGAAACCGACAAAGCAAATCTCAGTCTCAGCAAATTGAAGACTTCGTTAAAAAGTCAAAAGTATCGACGCAAATGCAGGTGTTTAACACTGTGTTGCTCAAGATATCAGTCTATAAGTCCAGGATATTAAGTATTACAGAAGAGAAAGAGTGAAGGTACAGGTGAGCCCTAATCCAACTGAATGATGGAACAAATTCAATGGGCTGAATAGCCTCCTCCAGAAGCAGAAATCACTAATTGCAGAAAATGGACAATAGCAGTGAATGAAATACGATGACCCTGCTGTAAATCACGGTCAATCACGGGGGCAGTTGTGAGACTGAATGCAGGACTGAATTTATACGAATGGTCCATTTTGATGAGGCTTGGTGATATCAAATTACTAGATGCACCGTGAGGTTAGAACAGGAGAGGTAATGCTGAGCATGCAGCCAGCACACCCTCTGAGACTGCAGAGTTCTCTGCCCAGGTCATTCCTCCAAAACACCAGCTCATTCCTCATTAAACTGGAAACAGACAACACTCTTTGTCTTGTCAGTTTCTCTGACAATCTGCTACCCTGCAGCAAATTGCAGGCACGCTTTCCCTGGTCTTTAGACATGTGGATCTTGGCTCAGTCATAGAATCTAAGTTTCTGAAGCTCCCACATTAAAACAGCCCCCATCACGTGGATTCCAGCAGTGAGGGCCCTAGTATCATAAAGAATAACAACACTGACAATGATTAGCATTCATATAGCAGTTTTAGCGTAGCAAATCATTCCAGGACTCTTCACAGGGATGTATCATCAAAATTTGACAGTTAAACACAGAAGGTGAGATTAATGTAGATGTCCAAAAACAAAATCAGAAACTCAGCAGGTCTGGCAGTATCTGTAGAGAGAAAGCAGAGATAACATTTTGGATCTAGTGATCCTTTCTCAGAACTGATTGTAGCTGGGAAAAGGTTGGTACTTAGCCCAGAGTTTGGGTGGGGGGAGACAGGAGACATAACCAATAGGTGGGTATAGAGCCCAAAGAGAGAGAGAAAAACACAGTTGGGCAGACAAAGGGCTGGGAAAAGGTCAGCCTGGGAGAATGAATAGCTGATAATTGGGAGCATTAAATGATTGCATGTGGTAGCAGCACATGTGATGACAAGACCTGGTGCGTGGGGTTTGGGATAAGAACATAGGAGAAGATGCTCAGGCTCTAAAATTGTTGAACTCGATATTGAGTCCAGAAGGCTGTAGAGTTCCCAAGCAGGAAATTGAAGTTCTGTTCTTTCAGCTTGCACTGAGCTTTGCTGGAGCACTGCAGTAAGCCTGAGATGGAGAGGTTGTCCAGGGCACAGTGGTGTGTTGAACTGGCAGGTAACTGGAAGCTCAGGGTCATTTTTGCAGACAGAATGTAGGTGTTCTGCAAAGCAGTCACCCAGTCTGTGTTTTGTCTGCCCAGTGTAGAAGTGCTCTCAGATGTCTAAAAACCATGCCTCTAGAAATAAGTTTTAAGTAGTGCCTTAAAGGGGAGATGGAGGGAGGGAGTGGGTCCCAAGACAGATGGTTTTGGGGGGATATTTCTGGAATTTTAGGGTCCTGTAAGCTGAAGATGGAATGAGGGATCAGAAAGACCAAAACTGGAGGAGCACAAACATCTCAGATCTTTCTGATGCTGGAGGAGATTCCAGAGATAGTGAGGGGTGAGGCTGTGGGGAATTTAAAAAGAGAGTGAATATTTTAAAATCTAGGTTAACTGGGACCCAGTGGAGACAATGAGTGCTGGATTGTGGGTGAATGGGTTACTGGAGTTATTGATATGAGTTTGGACACATGTGGTAAGACCAGTTTCTTGCCGTTTATTGTCAATGACTTGTAAACCACAGTTTGTGGTGTTAGCCAGAAATTTACATCATTTCCATAAATTCACAACTAACAAAATGATCAAATGCAATCACTTTATAAGTAGGATTCTTCCATTGGGAAAGTGAACAAACATTGAAGCAGTGAGTAGCCAGTGAATGGCCAGAGGGTTGACAGTGAGTGAGTAGTGAGTGCAAAGTGAGTAAACAGTGAGCGAATAGAAGATTGACAGTAAATGAACAGGATTATTACTGTTTTCCTGTTGGTATATTGCAGGTGGATATCTTAATGACAATGATTCATAGAATCCCTACGGCATGGAAGCAGGCCATTCAGCCCATCAAGTCCACACTAACTCTTCAAAGAGCATCCCACTCAGACCCACGCCCCCTACCCTATTCCAGTAACCCCACATTTCCCACGTGGAATTCACCTAACCCACACGTCTTTGGGTAGTGGGAGGAAATCAGAGCATCTGGAGGAAGCCCATGCAGACATGGGGAGAACATGCAAACTCCACATAGACAGTCGCCCAAGGGTGGGATTGAATCTGGGTCCCTGGCACTGTGAAGCAGCAGTGCTAACTAATGAGCCATGCCACCCAATGGTGTTTATAATGATGGAATTTTGACATTAACACCCATGCCGTGAGGGGAGGAGGGGAAGAGTTGTATCAGACAGAGCTGTAATCACTTTGCAGTATATTAGAACATAAAGAAAGAGTTTGACAAGGCATACTGAGAGTCAGACAATAGTTACTCCTAGATCAGGTGAAGACGAAGGAGCAGACCAGGTTAAGGACAGTCTAGTTAAGCAGAGCTGTCTTGAGAGTGCAATCCAGACACTCAGCCTGGTGCCCATGGAGGGCAGAGCCCTAAGGGTAGAACAATGCAGACCTGAGTCCAGTTCATGGGGACAGCAACATTAACACAAATCAAATCATCAGCATCGAAATATCCACAAATCTAAACCAAGGCCTCTCATTAATTATAAAGCCCTGAGCGTAGCTACCGGCAACAATTGGCAAATTGTAGAAAACAGAAAGTATGATGACAGAAGATCAGGATTTTAATGTTGAAATGTGTGAACAAAGCTGATGTTTTTAACATTTGAGCTTGAGGTGTACAACAAAGTAGTTGTGAGGCAGTGTCCTCTGGTGGTGATTTACACTGGCATTTGCTTTCAGTGAAACTGCATAGTTTAAGGGTCTTGTGGTGCAGTGGTAGTGTCCTTACCTGTGGGCCAGAAGGTCAGGCTTCCAGTCTCACTTGCCCTAGAGCTGAGTTATAACCAGCCCAGACAGGGTAATTAAGAATACTTACTGACTGTTAGTGAGATTAGCAGCAGGGACAAGAGTACAGTGCTGGCTGTGTCTGGGAACTCTACCTGGATGTTTGGTCCTGTTACAGTCAATGAGTTGGTTTGAATAGGTTTTGGTTTACAGAAGAACCTCTATAGGCTAAAGGGGAAAGAAAGACACAGTTCATGCCAATCAATCCATAATAGTGTTTACACTCCTGTGATATGGCTTTATGAGGTGTATTTTGTCCTGGTTTCTTTTGAAGAGAGTTTTTGAGCCAAGGGCGCTGAATTGTCTCTCCTAAGCTAATGAAGTGAACAGCTTGTGAGGACCATTTTTTTAAAAGTTGGAATAATAAAAGCAACATGAATGGGTGGAGTCAGGCTCCCACAGAACCAGGGTTTTAGTTTAGCTTTCAGTTGTTGCTAGGGTTTTGACGTTGTTTGTCGAAACTGCTACGTCTCTCTCTACTACAGCTAAAAGCTGGGGTTCTCTGCCTGCTGCTAGAATTGCATGTGACATAATCTGTTTTACTGACTTTGCCTTTGCCAAGGGTGTGTTTACAGGATGTTACTATATTTAGTATTTACATAATCTATTACCCTCTCAAGTGTTTTTTTATTCCTTCACCATAGGAGCGCATCACTGGATAGACAGCATTTATTGCCTATCCCTAATTGTCCAAGGGGCAGTTAAGAGCCAAACATATTGCTGTGGGTCTGGAGTCACATGTAGACCAGACCGGGTAAGGATGGCAGATTTCCTTCCCTAAAGGACTTTAGTGAACAAGATGGTTTATTCCCAAAAATCAGAAATGGATTTATGGTCATCATTAGACTCTTTATTCCAGATTGTTATTGAATTCAAATTCCACCATCTGCCATGTCGAAATTTGAACCTGGGTCCCCAGAATATTATCTGGGTCTCTGAATTAATAGGCCAACGATAATGCCATTATGCCATCGCCTCCCCTTGTTTCCCAGTAGAGTTAAAGTTAGACCAATTCTTCTTTCTTTCGTATTTTAACTGTAGGGTAAGAATGAAGTGTGTTTTGCTTAAAGCCGAGTAATGTACCCAATCGAATTACATTGGGAACACAACACTTTAAACCTCCCTTTAAATAAGAAAATAGCTAGGGCCTAGGTTATCTCATTGATATATTTGAAGGGGGTCTGGCCTGGTCCATAACAAATTGGGGACTCTTGTCCAAATTGGGTTTGGAATTATTGGACTCAAAGGCAGTGAGTTGTGAGTGTGGATTTCTTTTGAGTGTTTCTCTTGTTTGGTTTAAACAGGGTGTGCCTTGTGTAGTGATGGCTCTTTCAGTCACTAAGAGTTTCCTGGGGATGGAAGAAGTCACTTTGGGGGGTTTGTGAGCAAGGCAAAGCTTTCGGAATTGGCAAACAAGTTGAAGTTGGAACAAAAACAAAGTTGCTGGAAAAGCCCAACAGGTCTGGCAGCATCTGTGAAGGAAAAAACAGAGTTAACGTTTTGGGTCTGGTGACCCTTCCTCAGAACTGTTGAAGTTGGAGCTGCCTGTGTCTGTGAGGAAAGGGGAAATAATTGTATCAACAGCTCTACATTTATAATGGGCAGGAATGCAAACAGAATCATTGGAAATGGCTAAAATTCAATTGCAAATGAAACAGCTTGAATTAGGGGCAACGGCACAGAAAGAAAATAAAATCAGACTGTTTAAATTATGATTAAAAGCAGAGAAGAAAAGGAAAAGAAAGAATAGCCCTGGCAAAACGAAAAGAAAATGAAATGATGGCCCTAGCAGAAGAAAGGGAGAAGGAGAGAGGGTTTGAACTTCAGAAGTTGGCAGTGAAAGAGGAAAGTTGACTTAAAATGGCAGAGGTAAATGTTGAAGGTGGGAGTAGTGATGAGGACAGTGATGGAAAGCAATCCCATTGTAGCCAAAGGCCTGGTGGGAATCTGTTTAAATATGTCCAAGGGTAACCTAAGTTTGACAAGAAGGACATAGAAGCCTTTTCCACTTCATTTGAGAAAGTGGCTATACAAGTGAAATGGCTGGTGACCATGTGGGTATTGTGGATGCAAACAAAGTTGGTAGGTAGAGCTAGTGAGGTATTTGCATCACTATCAGAGGAAGTATCTGGGGAGTATGAGGAGGTGAGGAAAGCCATTTAAGTCCATATGAGCTAGTGCTAGAAGCCTACAGTAGCACTTCAGGAATCGAAGGAGGGGCCCTGGTCAAACATAGTAGAATTTGAAATGATCAAACACAGTAGTTTTGATAAGTGGATAAGGACATTGAAAATAGATCAGACATATGATGCCGTTAGAGAGACAATTATTTTGCAGGAGTTCAAAAATTCACTTCCTGAGGTACTGAGAACTCATGTGGAAGAGCAGAGTTAAAACTGCAAGATTAGCGGCAGAAATAGCAGACAGTTATGAGTTAGTTCACAAATCAAAGTTTGGCTTCCAACATTATTTTCAATCTGTGAGGGGTAGAAATTGAGGGAAAAAAGAAATCCTCAGGTGGTAAGGGTTCTGAGTAGTTCTGAGGAAGGGGCACCGGACCTGAAACGTTAACTGTTTTTTCCCTTCACAGATGCTGCCAGACCTGCTGAGCTTTTCCAGCAATTTCTGTTTTTGTTCCTGATGTACAGCATCCGCAGTTCTTTCGGTTTTTATAAGGAAGTTAAAGTTCAATTATCAGAAACTATGTTTGATCAAATAGTTGAGAGAGATTAAAAAAAAACAAGAACAGGTGGAGGACAAAGTGGATATGTTTAGTTCAGAGAAGCTAGTATAATTACAAGAAAAAAAAATTAAAATGAAACAGTTGCATCAAAAGACAGGCCCAGAGGAAGAATCTGAGAGTATCCCAGAATGTTACTGTCTTAAAAATGACATTTTCAGGGAGATGAGAAATGGGCAGAAGTGTTCATCAAGTTGTATTACTGATGGATTATAGAAAGAAAGTGTTGCAGGTAGCACATGAATTACCAGTATGAGGTCATTTTGGAATATGGATAACTCAAGCCAAATACAAAAAACATTTTTATTGGCCTGGACTGCATAAGGATCTGGTTGAATTTTGTCAGACACATGTTAAGTAATAGGAAAACCTCAGACACAGTGATAAAACCAGTGCCATTAATGCCTGTCCAGCATTGGAGAAACTTTTACAAGAGTCTTAATTAGTTGTGTAGGACCCCTCCCTAACACAAAAAGTAGGAACCAAAATTTGTTGACCATATTGGATGTGTCTACTAGACTTTACAGCTAAAATGTTTTACTAGATACAGACTACCCATAGAAATGCAATCAGATCAAGTGTCAAATTTTACATCAAAATTATTCAGGGAAGTTATGGATAGCTTAGAAATAAAACAATTCGAGTCCACTGCATACCATCCAGAATCACAGGGAGCTTTAGAGTGGTGGCATCAAACTTTAAAGACCATGTTGAGGGCTTATAGTCAAGGTTACCCAGATGACTGGGATAAAGGAATTTTATTTGTACGTTTTGCAATTCAGGATGCACTTAATTATTCAACTAAATTCGTTCCATTTGAATTAGTTTTCTGAGTTGAGGTGAAAGGACCACTGAAATTAATTAAGAAAAAAATTGGTAAGTCAGAGGTCAGAAACCACATATTTGGACTGTATCACAGTTTAGGGAAAGATTAAATACAGCAGGTGAGTTAGCTAGACAGCGTTTGAAAATAGCACAACACGTGATGAAACAGGAGGCAGACCAGAAATCAAAACTTCATAGTTTTTTTAGAGGAGATAAAGTGTTAGTGTTACTACCAGTGGTAGGTGAATCTCTAAAAGCAAGGTTTAATGGGGCTTATCAAATTGAAAGGGAATCGAGTGAGGTGAATTATTTGATAAGAATGCCAGATAAAAGGAAATCTCAAAGTGTTTCATGTGAATGTGCTCAAGCGGTATTTTGATATTGGAAGGAAAGCAAAAGGAGAATGTAGTACTTGTTACAACTGAGTGAAGAACAAAATCCAGATAAATTTGCATTTCATTTTCCTCAAACTAAATTGGATAATGAAAAAGATCACAAAAATTGGGATAAATGATTGAGTTAACTTCCAAAGGACAATTGAAGTGACCTGAAAGAGTAATACAATCCCGTGGAGACATACGTGGGAATAAGCTGGGGAGTACTAACATGATTACACATGACGTAGATTTGAAAATGCTGTTCCAATTAAGCAACATCCTTTTAGACTTGAACCCCTAAAATTGGTTCAAAAAAAAGATTGAAAGCATGCTCAAAGACAACATAATGGCAGTGAATGGAGCTCACCGTTAATGATGGTGCCAAAACCAGATGGTACCCAATGCCTGTGTTTTGATTACCACAAAGCCAAACCAGTGACAAAATCTGATTCATACCCTAGTCCTGTGCTGAGAAGGAGGGACAAGCAAATTATATTTTAAAGCTGGATTTACTCAACGGATACTGATTCAACAGAGACAGCAAACAAGATTTTGGCTTTTGTGACACCGAATGTGACGTTTGGTATGAAAAATGCACCAGCTATGTTTCCTAGACTAACCAATAAAGTCATTTCAGGATTACCCAATTGTGTGGTGGATGTTGATGATCCGGTGATTTTTTAGTCACACATGGAACGAACATTTGCAGCATCTATCAGAATTATTTGATTGATTTCAGGAAGCAGGCTTGGTGATAAACCTGGCTATGAGTGAGCTCACAAAGGCCCAAGTCACATTCCTAGGCCACGTTATTGGATATGGACAGATGGACTCAACAAAGAGGAAAGTACCACGATTTCTAAGACTGACCAGATTTTATTGACAATTCATGCCAAAATTTAGCAGCATGATTATCCACTGTCTGACTTGTTGAAGAACTGCAGAAAATAAAGCATTTGACAGCCTGAAAACTGTTAACCACGACTCCAGTGTTAGCCACACTTAAAGGGGGAGGTGACAGGCCAGTGGTATTATTGCTGGACTGCTAATCCAGAGATACAGGTAATGACCTGGGCATCAGGGTTCAATTCCTACCACAGCAGATCGTGGAATTTGAATGCAATAAAAATCAGGAATTAAGAGTCTAATGATGACCATGATTCCATTGTCAATTGTTGGAAAAACCCATCTGGTTCACTAATGTCCTTTAGGGAAGGAAACTGCCATCCTTACCTGTTCTGGCCTACATGTGACTCCGGACTCACTGCAATGTGGTTGACTGTTAACTGCCCTTTGGGCCATAATGTTGGCCTAGCCAGCGATGCCTTTGGCCCATGATTGAATACATTTTTAAAAATACACAAAGCCATTCAAGGTGGTTGCCAATGCAAGTGAAGTGGGTGTCAGTGCTGTACTCTTGCAAGAAGACAATGAGAAGATAGAAAGACTAATTGGGTATTTGTACAGAACACGCACACGCACACGCACACGCACACGCACACGCACACGCACACG
>NC_063362.1:1633888-1642368 GCF_021869965.1 Rhincodon typus
CACGCACACGCACACGCACACGCACACGCACACGCACACGCACACGCTATTTACTTGTGACCAGCCAGCTCAGAGTCAGTCCCCTGAACTGAGGAGATTCTAAATCTGCTGCTTATATTGGTCAGCCAGGGCTTTCCTGATTAGTCCAGCTTAACAAACCCAATCAACAACCTCATAGTCAACAAGGATAGCCTGGTTCCAATCACTACAGTTGAATATAATCACCAACAGAAATATCCCACAATTGAGAAAGAGACCTTGAGTTTGGTGTTGGCGTTGCTACACTTCAACATTTATGTTGCTAGTAATGTGTATGAGTCAATCTATTGATCATAAACCCTTAACATTTTTGGATAAATTTAAAAATACAAATGCCAGATTTGTTAGATGGAGTTTATAGTTATAGCCATGTAATTTGAAAATTATACACGTGACAGGACGAGAAAAGGTAATTGCCAACGTGTTGCCATGACTTTGATGAAGGAAGACGGAAGCATATGGTGGCAGGAAAAAAACAGACTGAAATGGACTGTAGTAATGAATATGTGCATGCTTAGAGTCAATGTACTGTATGTGTATCGTAGTGTACTAATAGTGTAAGACTAAGGGCTTTTAAAAATGAAGCCATCTTTGTATATTCATGTTTTTAAGGGGGGAGGAATTATGATACTATAGCTTTAAGGGGTGGATTTTTTCCTGGTTTTGTTTTGAAGAGAGGCTTTAAGATAGAGGTGCTGAGCTGGCTATTTGAAGCCAATAAAGTAAACAGCTTGTGAGGCCCTGAGTTTCTTTCAAAGTTAGAACAATAGAAGCAGCCTGAATGGGTGGAGTCAGGCTCCCAGAAACCCAGGGGTTTAGTTTAGCTTTCAATTGGGGTTTGAGAGTTTGTTGCGGAAGCTGTTATGTATCTCTCTGTCTCTGTTACAGCCTTTAAGCTTGGGTTCTCTCTGCTGTCAGAATTGCATGTAAGAAAATTGTTTTACTGACTTTGCCTCTGCCAAGGGTGTGTTTATTGGATGTTACTATATTGGAATAGATACTGTTTAGTAGTGACATAAAATATTATCATCTTGAGTTGTCCATTACAGTTAAAATTTACCAATATTTCTTTTGTTTGTATTTTTAACTGTAGTGTAAGAATAAATGTGTTTTGCTTAAAGCCAAGTAGTGTAACCAATCGAATTATATCTGGAACAGGCACCTTATACATGCCTTTGAATATGATAAAAATTAGGACCTAGGCTATCTTCTTGACATATGTAAAGGGGGTTTGGTCTAACACATAACACCCCACTTCAGCCTGCTCCTATTCCTATTGCATCAAATTTTATCAAACTTTATCAACATGACCCTCTATTTCTCACTCTGTCTTGTTTTTATCCAACTTCTCCAATTTTCATTTAGAAAGGAGGTTTTTTGCTGCAGGTGAACAGGGCTGAAGGGGAGAGTTGGTGAGCGGTTTCTACAACAAGGGGCCATATTCTGAGATTGAGGGACAGAACGTTGAGACTGAGATGATGAGGAAATCCTTCTCCAAGAGGGTAGTGAACCTCTGGAATCCTCTACTCCAGAGAGGTGTAGCAGCTCAATCACTGAGTAGGTTCAAGACAAAATCAACAGATTTCTAGATACACATCAAGGGACAAAAGGGGTAGTACAGGAAAACAGCATTGAGATTGATAACCAGCTCTGATCTAGACAAATGGCAGAGCAAGCAGATGGGCTGAATGGCCTACGCCAGCTATCCCATTCCGTCTCAATACATCAAGACTATTGACTTCCCCCTACACTCTAGTGGCAGTGTGTTCTGCCATCTCAACCCTTCTGAAGGAACGAGGTTTCTCCTGAATTCCCAATTGGACTTCTTGGTAACAATCTTCAATCAATGGCCTCTGGATATGCCCCACCCCACAGGAGGAGGTCCTGTCACTGAGGTGAGCTCCTACTCTGGGGCTGCTACCCTGATATTGGGAGCTTTTTGAGGTCCCAGATTTTGTAATGTGAACAACAGTGACAGCCAGTTTCAACACAGTACGTTCCCACTGTCAGTTGTCAGATAATAAGCAGATTGGATGAGCGACTTGAGGTTAAGGGATGATATTTTTCCAGGACACCAGAATTCCATTCCTGTCTTTAACTAAAGCCATGGGAGGTAATGGATAAGTTCTTAAGGTGCAGGATGTCACCATGATGAAGTGTCAATTGGCATTTAGAGTCATAGAGTCATAGAGCTGTACTGCACAGAAACAGACTCGTGGTCAAACTCATCCATGCTGACCAGATATCCTAAGTTACTCTAGTCCCATTTGCCAGCATTTGGCCCATATCCCTCTAAACCCTTCCTATTCATGTACCCATCCAGATGCCTTTTAAATTTTATAATTGTACCAGCCTCCACCACTTCCTCTGGCAGCTCATTCCATACACGCACCACCCTCTGTGTGAAAAGGTTGCACCTTAGGTCCCTTCTTTATTTTTCCCTTTCTCACCTTAAACCTATGCTCCTCTAGTTTTGGACTCCCCCACTCTGGGAAAAGGCCTTGTCCACTTACCTTAACCATGCCCCTCATGATTTTATAAACCTCAATAAGGTCACCTCTCAGCCTCTGACACTCCAGGGAAAATAGCCCCCGTCTATTCAGCCTCTCCCTATAGCTCAAACTCTTCAACCCTAGCAACATCCTTGTAAATCTTTTCTGAACCTTTTCTAGTTTCACAACAACCTTCGTATAGCAGGGAGACTAGAATTGCATTCAATATTCCAAATGTAGCCTAACCAATGTCCTCTTCAGCCGCAACGGGGTCTCCCAGCTCCTATACTCAATGCACTGACCAATAAAGGCAAGCATACCAAACGCCTTCTTCACCGTCCTGTCTACCAGCAACTCCACTTTCAGGGAACTATGAACCTGCATTCCAAGGTCTCTTTGTTCAGCAACACTCCCCAGGACCTACCGTTAAGTGTATAAGTCCTGCCCTCATCTGCCTTTCCAAAACGCAGCACCTCACGTTTATCTAAATTAAACTTCATCTGCCACTCCTCGGCCCATTGGCTCATCTGATCAAGATCCCATTGTACTCTGATGTAACTTTCTTCACTGTCCACTACACCTCCAATTTTGGTGTCATCAGTAAATTTACTAAGCCATACCTCCTTTGAAACCTGAGGATGGAAATCGAACCTGAGATAGCTAACAGAGCAAAACATATTTTACAATTACTCTGTATCTGTGCAGATTTACTCTGATCACTAGAGAAGTGCACTCCGCTGTTAGGAAAATTTTGAAGTTGTCATAGTTTGGTTAAAGATTGAGCTCAGGTTTCAAAACTTTATTAAATAATTCAAATCAGCCATACATACAAACTTAATCAGACTTTCAGAAATACCAGCAATCATTATTCACATTAACCAGTTACACAGAAAAATTCCACCCGATTGGCCAAAATGAGACTCAGAGTCTCCTCCCAATCTCCCACAATCATTGTAGCAGAAGATTGGAAAGCAATCTGTAGGGATCCTGTTGATTCCTGGAGTAAGGGGTAATGGTGGAGGATTGAGGGACAGTGGGAGAGAGGGGTACTGAGCCCACTAGAGTAGGTGTGGAGGAAGAAGGCAGTGTTTTTTCCAGGGTTAACATTGGAGGGTCCCTGTCCACACATGGCCTGGCAGCTAGGTAGTCTGTACATTACAGTCGACCTGTCTTCCCGGGTCATTATCATCTGCTGTTCAGCTGTAATCTCTCACACCTCCTCAATCGCCATCCCTTGTTTCCCTGCGCAACCCTATTACTTCCTTGTGTCTAACACCATCATCATGTTGATTACTGATTCATTGCTACCTCGTCCCCTTACTATCTCATCCACACTACCACAAACCTCTCTCTCTCTCTCTCCTTCATAAATGCAAAATACCAAGGATGCTGGAAAAATGAAATAAAATAAGAAGATGCTGAATTATCTCTGGCAGCACCAAAAATCCATAATCTCTTCCCATTTCCTCAGTTGAGGACGCCCCGACTCCCTGATGAACCGTTCCCACAACCACATGTGACCCATTTCCCACACTTGCACTGTCTCATTGAATAATAATAGGGTTCCCATTGGCCTCACTTTCTAACCACCAGTCTCCACATTCGAAGGTTCAAAGTTATTTCCATCCCCTCCAGCATGAAATTACCAGTAAATACATCTTCCCTTCCCCTCCCCGGGCTGTACTCCATAGGAAGCAAACCCTCCGTGACACTCTGGGCCACTACTCAATCAACCTCAGCTCTTCATCCCTTTCCAACATAATCACAAGGATTATAATAACTGCCCTTTCATTGCCCAAGGCCCCAAACACTCCTTCCAGGTGAAGCAGCAATTTATTTGTATTTCTTTCAGTCTGGTCTACAATATTTGCGGCTCTTAACACAACCTCCTCTACGTCAGGGAGATGGAATGCAGACTCGGTGACTGTTTCGCAGAAGCCTTGACTCTGTCCCCAAATAGGACCCTATCCTCCAGCCACTTGCTATCTCGCTCTTGTGCCTATGTTTGAGCCCACAGCCTGGTGCAAGGCTCCAGGGAAACACAGTGCAAGATGTAGAAACAGAACCTCTTTCTCCAATTCGCCATTTCACACTGTTTAGGATTCCACATGGAGTTAAATAATTTGCAGACTGTGAACTTTGCCCTCCAGTTTGATTCTGCTTTGTTTCTTCACCACAATTATAACCACATCCTTTGCCTTCTGTTCCATGGCATCTTTCTCGTTAAATCTCTTCCACCCTGTACCGTCACCCAGACCTTCGCTCCCTCCCCCACACCCACCTACTCTCTGCAGCATGAAACCCACTCCATTCCCTTCAGAGGTGAAGAAGAATCTTTACTGAAATGTATTAAATGATAAGGGGCATAGACAGGGCAGACAGGGATTAATGTTTCCTCTTGATCCAGAGATCAATGACCAGGGGGCATAGATTTAAGGTAAGGGGCAGGAGATTGAGAGGAAATGTGAAGAAAAATATTTTTCCCTCAGGATTGGTAAGAATCTGGAACTCACTGCTTATAGGGGTGATAGAGACAGAAACCCTCATAACATTGAAGAAATACTTAGATGTGCAGCCGTGATGCCAAGGCATACAAGGTTACAGACCAAGTTTTGGAAAATGGGATTGGAGTAGTCTTAAATTAGTGTCCTTTTATTCTGTGACCACGCACTCTTGTACTAGAGTCTCCCACAAGGGCAAACATTTACCCTGTGAAGCCCCTTAAGCATCCTATAGGTTTCAACGTGATCCCCTCTCATTCTTCTAAACTCCAGAGAGTAGAGCCCCAACGTGTTTAGCCTTTGCTCATAGGACAATCCCATCATACCAGGGATCATCCTAGTGAACCTTCTGTGAACTGTCTCCAATGAAATAATATCTTTTCTTAAATAAGGGACCAACACTGTTCACGGTCCTCCAGATGTGGTCTGACCAACACCTTGCACAGTTGCAGCAAGATTTCTTTGCTCTTACACTCTAAACCCCTTGCATTGAAATAGGGCCAACATTCCATTAGTCTTCCTGATTATCTGCTGCACCTGTGTGCTAGCATTCAGGTTTTTGTGTACAAGAACCTTCAAGTCCTTTTGTTGCAGCTTTCAGCAGTGTTTATCCACTTAAATAATATCCTGTTCTTTTGTTCTCCCTTCCAAAATGAACAACTTCACATTTTCCCACAATTAGGTAGTTGTTTTTGGCCAGTGTAGATTCAATGGGCTGAAGGGCCTTGTTCTATGCTGTAAGAATCTCTGACTCTATGACAATATATTTAACTCAAAACAGGAATTCTGCCTCACACAGATGATTTTTCTGAAGAAGGGCCTAGACCCGAAACGTCAGCTTTCCTGCTCCTCTGATGCTGCTTGGCCTGCTGTGTTCATCCAGCTCTACACCTTGTTATCTCACACAGATGTCTCACCTTTTGCTTTTATTCCTTCACTTTATATTTGATTTAAATTTCTTGAATTACACTTTCAGTTCTGAGAAAAGGTCATTGACCTGACATTAATTTAGCTTCTCCCTCCACAGTCTGACCTGCTGAGAGTTTCCAAACAATTACTTTTTCTCATTTTAAAATGAGTTCAGAATTATTGAGCATTTTTTATTGTGCAGTTTGTGGACAAACCCAGCAGATGGCAACAGCTGCTTGTGTATCCAACACTGTGCACTTCCAGGGCTGTACGTTAAAAATGTTCAAAATTTTCATTCATCCATTAACAATATTTTGAAAGGAATTTGTTGGTTATACATTGATGAACTTGTTTAAGTACAATAACCTAAAGATTTGTAACATTGTGAAGATGACGCAATTGAGACGTTTTGCGCTAGTTAAAAGCTGCAACATTGAATGAAGGTAAAATGCAGACAGATTAAAATGCAACAAAGAGAGGTGAAGATCTCGAGAGTAAATTATGAAGTCCTCCTCTCCTTGTAGGGATTGAACTGAGTTCAATGAGTGGGAGCTGCAATCCATAATATGCTGTAATTTAGTTTCTAACTGTCCTTCCAGGGAGAATCCTCTTCCCTGGGATTAAAGGATGGATGAAATCAACCTGACATATAACACACACAACATATATAACATCTTTACATATAACACACACAACATATATAACATCTTTACATATAACACACACAACATATATAACATCCTTACATATAACATATACAACATGTAACAGAAACACTGCACTGAGTCAATCGCTAAGCTTCTGAACAAAATGTTACTTCTTCAGAAAGGAATTTTCATAAATTGTTCAGGCAGCTGATCCAAAACTTCCTCAAATAAGGAAATCTATGTATTGCTGGAACTCTGTCCAAAACATTTGACTAAGGACGTAGATATGATGTGCTCATTTGTAACCAGGAGCTGTGCTAACTAGGTTTTTATTTGGTAAATTTGACTCTCCAGTGTCAGCTGAAAATATAGTTTTTAAAAGGTATTTTAAAAGAAATAATATTAGGGTATGAAACTCTATATATCCATATAAATCAGGGCAAGGCCGTGGGAATGTCACTGGACTAGTAATCCAGAATTGCAGGCTAATGATCTGGGAGTATGGCTACCAATCCCATCCTGGCAGATGCTGAAATTTGAATTCAGTAAAAAAAATCTGGAATAAAAAGCGAGCGTACAGGTGACCATTGGAGGCAATGTCAGTATATATAACTGACGGGGGACCACCCTTAGTTCTGGCTGTGACTGACCTTGCTAATAAATTGTGCACTCAGCACGTTACAGAAAGCATTCCAGCCCCTGTATTTAAAGGAGGGACATATTTAGATTGAAGGCAGACCAGAGAACGTTCACTCGGCTAATTCCCAGAATGAAGAGGATTTACCCTATGAGAAAAGATTGGGCAAGTTGGGAAGATACTCATTGGACTTTAGAAGAAGGAGAGGTAGCTCTTTTATAAATATTTTCATACTATGGATGTTTAATGTCCCATATTTATACCCCATCCCTAACTATCCTCAAGAAGGAGCTAGAGCTGCCTTCCTGAACATCTGAACTGCCCATGGAGTGCAGACAGCCACTGTGCTGTTAGGAACAGATTTCCAGAACGTTAACTCAGTGACATACAAGGACTGATGCTATTGGGGGGAATGGCCCCAGCCTGCCCGAGGAATTGCACTGGGCATACGGGAACCTTGCTTCACAACTCACGGTCCAAACAATCATGATCCCTGCTGCAAACCTAACCATCATCCAATTGCAGATGCTCCTGTGGGACTCAACTCATCACTTCCTGCCAATCAGAAAAAGACCTCCTTATACCAGCCAGCCAATCTTCTATGTTAATGTTACCACCAATGCCATGGGATCCTCCTTTGTACAATAACCTTTTACATGGTACCTTATTAAATGCTTTCTGGAAATCCAAGCACAGTCTCCCCTTTATCCACAGCAGTTGTTACTCCTTCAAAGATCTCCAATCATTTGGTTAAGCCTGGTTTCCCTTTGATAAAACCTCACTGACTCTACAGGGTTGCCTCGAGTTTTTGTAATTGCATCATTATGACCTCTTTATGAGCAATTCTAACACCTTCTGCACGACAGACATTGAGTTACCTGACCAATAGTGGACCACATAATGGATGTGGATAAAAGCTCTCGCCTTCAGCACAGGTCCTTGCTCTCCCACCAGCTCAGAGTCCAACTGTTCAAGGAAGGCTGTCGGGAGGACTGTTAGAAATCCCCACCAACTACAGCACCCCCCATCCCCCAAACCTCTCCTCACCCCCACTGCTGCACAGGCCCCATGCCCTCCTCACCCCCACTGCTGCACAGGCCCTATGCCCTCCTCACCCCTACTGCTGCACAGGCCCTATGCCCTCCTCACCCCCACTGCTACACAGGCCCTATCCCCTCCTCACCCCCACTGCTGCACAGGCACTATCCCTTCCTTAACCCCACTGCTGCACAGGCCCTATCCCCTCCTCACCCCC
>NC_063362.1:1642468-1680168 GCF_021869965.1 Rhincodon typus
CCTCCACTGCTCAGGCCCTATTCCCTCCCCACCTCCACTGCTCAGGCCCTATTCCCTCCCCACCTCCACTGCTCAGGCACTATCCCCTCCCCACCTCTACTGCTCAAGCACTGTCCCCTCCCCACCCCGACTACTCAAGCACTATCCCCTCCTCACCCCACTGCTGCTCAGGCACTATCTCCTCCTCACCCCCACTGCTGCTCAGGACCTATCCCCTCCTCACCCCCACTGCTGTACAGGTACTATCCCCTCCTCACCCCCACTGCTGCTCAGGACCTATCCCCTCCTCACCCCCACTGCTGTACAGGTACTATCCCCTCCTGCAGAAGAGGAGATGCATTAAGAGACATTCACAAGAGCACACGAATACTTTGCCTGATTTGATTGATACAGTGAGAGATGTGATTGCCCATGTGTGATACCTGGAAGAAGAATGTTCTAGGGCAAAAGGTAAGATTTAAAGGGTTCAAAATAAAGGTGAGTTCAGTGCCATCAAAGAGCTAACAGGAATTCTTTATTGAAAAATAATAAAGCATCACGTGCTGTGTGTGACTGAGATAGCTCTGAGGTGTTTGTCCCCGGAGCATCGTTTATGGCTGTATCCTTGTCCCACACACACCTTTGTTGTAAAGTTGTTAGATTGTCCTGGTTGTAACAAAAGCTGAGCGAGCTGACAGTGTGGGAGCTGGAGTGAACTGTAGCAGATGTATGAGAAGCAGTATCGCTGGGTACTAGGAGTATCACTGTGGCACATGCCAGCCATTGATTATACATGAGACAGCTGATGGAGATATTTGGCACCCAATCTTGTGGTGTGCCAGTCCTCTGTTGTGGCTTCCTCATAATGCTAACTCGGGAGCACATATCTTCAGTACTATTGCTGGAATGTTGTCAGGGCCCACAGCCTTTGCACCATAGAAAGCATCCTATCTGATGCATCACAGCCTGGTATGCAACTCCTCTGCCTAAGACCACAAGAAATTACAGGGAGTTGTGAACACAGCCCAGTCAATCACAAAAACCAGCCTTCCTTCCATTGACTCTGTCTTTCCTTGCCCCTGCCTCGGAAAAACAACCAACATAATCAAAGACTCCTCCCACCCCAGTTATACTCTTATCCTCCCTCTTCCATCAGGCAGAAGATATAAAAGTTTGAAAACACATACCAACAGATTTAAGAACAGCTTCTTTCTTGCTGTTATCAGACTTACAAACTGACCTCTTATTTATTGGAGTTGACTTCTCTCTGCACCTTCTCTGTCACTGTAAAACTATAATCTGCATTCTGCTCTAAAACCCTGATGTACTTATGTAAGGTATGATTTATCTGATAGCACACAAAACAATACTTTTCACTGTATCTCGGTAGATGTGACATTAATGTGATGCAAATTTCAAAGAACTATGTAGCTGAACCTCTAGGTTTCTTTTTTCTACAACACTACCCAGGGCCCTGCCATTAACTGTGTAAGTCCTGCCCTTGTTTGTTTTACTAAAACACAATACCTTGCATTTATTCAAATTAAACTCCATCTGCCTCTCCTCAGTCCATTGGCCCAATTGATCACAATCCCTTTATAATTTTAGATAACCTTCTTCACTGTGGACTATGTCACCAATTTTGGTGTCATCCGCAAACTTACTAACCATGTCTCCTAAATTTTCTTCCATCCTCTTGCAACTTGCCTTTCCACCTTTTAACAGCTGTGGTCCCAGCACTGACCCCTGTGTACTCTTATCTTAACATTTTGAGAGCTAACTTGTCAAATGACTTCTGGAAGTCCAAATATAAATCCAGTTCATAGGGCTATTTTTAGAGATAATTGGTGATTGAAATAACCCCACAGAGGCTGGTATCCCATTGTGGGGAGGTGATAGTGTAGTGGTATTATCGCTGGACTGTTAATCCAGAGACCCAGATAATGTTCTGGGGACCCGGGTTTGAATCCTGGCAGATGGTGGAATTTGAATTCAATAAAATATCTAGAGTTAAAAGTCTAATGATTCTTGGAAAAACCCTTCTGGTTCACTAATGCCCTTTAGGGAAGGAAACTGCCATCCTTACCTGGTCTGGCCTACATGTGACTCCAGACCCACAGCAATGTGGTTGAATCTGAACAGCTCTCTGGGCAATTAGGGATGGGGAATAAATGCTGCCTGGCCAGCGACACCGTCAACCCATGAATGAATAAAAAAAATCAACTCCCCCTTTATTTACATGTGGAGCATCCTTGACACTGATCCAGCTCCCTCAGAGCCAGCTCTCAGAGTGAACAAGTGTCTGACTCTCTTGTTTATATCTGTCAGCCAGGGCTCCCTGATTGGATCAGATTAACAGCCCCAATCAGGGAACTCACGTTCTATGAGGTTCACGTGGCTGACCTCCTTACAATCACTACATCCCCCTCCCCCTCTGAATCTGAGGACCTAGGCTAATTCTTTTTCAGAGTTAACGTTTTGGGTTGAGTGACCCTTCTTCAGAACTGCACCAGGTTTGGAAAATATATTTGTATAAGATTTGCAATGCTAATCCACAAGGATGGTGGTATTTTGTAAATATGGTGCGCATATTCACTGGACCTGAAACACTAACTCTGCTTTCTCCCCACAGATACTGCCAGACCTGCTGAGCTTCTCCAGTAATTTCTGTATTTGTTTCTGATTTCCAGCATCCATAGTTCATTTGGTCTTTTTGGTGCATGATGGCCCAACATGTTCCATTCATATTTTAGTCCTGTAGTATAAAGTTTCAGGGGCACAAGGGTCTTCCAGTGATTGGTCTCTCACATTAAGGCAAAACAATTGTTACTGCCCTGTACAAGGATTTCACAGATCTTCTTCCAGGGCTGTAGGCAATAATATGTAAAATAAACACTATTGTGGGGCAACTCAAGATCTACAGGAATAAAATTTTACCGATCAGTAGCTTTGCAAATGAAAGGATCTTTAGTCCTCATGTTCCCATGTGCCACTGACCTAATTTACTTAGGAGCAGACAAAGCTGGGCCTCTGGCCCTTGTCCCAATTATGGCTCATATTGGCACTTAAGGATCACTTCTGTCGGGCCACCAATATTTCATCCAATGTTGGTTGGGGGGTGGTGGAGCGGGGAGAAAGAGGAGCTGAACCCAGCTAATCATGCTGCTCCAGCCTCTGGCAGGAAATTCTTTTGAGCAGGGGAGTTGGGAGGATGATGTGAGCGTTCCCACATTTCCGTGTACACATTTCTCCATCACAAAAGGCCACCCACTGTATCCTGCACTCCCACCCTCCTTTCTGGACTCCAAAGTTTAGAATCTGCCTATAGTTCCAACATAATTAGACCATTCAGCCCATTGAGTCTGTCCCACCATTTGGTCATGGCTGATATGTTTCTCAACCCCATTCTCCTGCCTTCTCCCCGCAGCCTTTGATTTCCCCTTATTAATCAAGAATCTCTCTGTCTTAAATACACTCAAAGACTTGGCCTCCACAGCCCTCTGAAGCAATGAGTTTCACAGATTCACCACCCTTTAGCTGAAGAAATTCCTCCTCATCTCAGTTCCCAAGGGTCGTCCCTTCACCAGGAGGCTGTGCCCTCAGGTCCTAGTCTCTCCTACTTGTGGAAATATCTCACCACATCCACTCTATACAGGCCTTTCAGTACTCTGTACATTTCATTGAGATTCCCCTTTTATCCTTCTAACCTCTATTGAGCAGATGGGACCTGAACCCAAAGCACGCAGAGGTGACTTCAGTTTAATATTTGTCTAAAATGCAAGTATTTATGGTCTCATGGCATGTTGAGGCTTGAGGCTTAAGTCCCTAATCTTACAAATCAAGAGGTAAACTTGTCACTAACTGAATAAGACAACCTCTTGTTTTGTTTGATATCCTCTAGTCCTAACCTGATATCAACTGAGTTTCCACAGATAGACATCTAACTTCAGTTTGTATTGGTATGTTATTGCTCTGTAATTACATTCGGTACCTTGTGCACTTTGAAATTAATCTTGAATTTTACAGAAGCTGCATGATCTTGCATTGTTTGCTGCACTGACCTATCAGTATATTATTGGTTCTTGTGTGTAGATTTAATTTGCTCTACACGCTTAAAATTGCAGTGGAAAAACATATTTATTGTCAAGAATTAGCTGTATATTTAAGAATACTAAAATTCATGTTATAGTCTATTAGCTACACTCCTATGTAAAATTGCTAGTATGAGTTCAGTTAACAGGCTGACTAATCCTTTAAAGAACAATATTTTCACAAGCCCATAAGTTACATGTTAAATTGGATTTTATTTTCATCTTGTGATGATACTGATGAGGGACTTGAGGCTGTTTTCGTTAGAGAGAAGAAGGTTAAGAGGTGACTTAATAGAGACATACAAGATGATTGGAGGATTAGATAGGGTGGACAGCAAGAACCTTTTTCCTCGGATGGTGATGGCTAGCACGACGGGACATAGCTTTAAATTGAGGGATGATAGATATAGGACAGATGTCAGAGGTAGGTTCTTTACTCAGAGAGTAGTAAGGGCGTGGAATGCCCTGCCTGCAAAAGTAGTAGACTCGCCAACTTTAAGGGCATTTAAATGGTCATTGGATAAACATGTGGATGATAATGGAATAGTGTAGGTTAGATGGGCTTCTGATTGGTTTCACAGGTCGGCGCAACATCGAGGGCCGAAGGGCCTGTACTGCGCTGTAATGTTCTATGTTCTATGGTGACTCTTATTTACATTGTACCTTTAACTTAGTTAAACATCCCTTCACAAAGTGGTAGATGCAGGTACAATTATAAAACATTTGGACAGGTACATGAATAGGAAAGGTTTAGAAGGATAAAGGCCAAATGCAGACAAATGGGGCTAGTTTAGTTTGGGAAACTTGGTCAGCATGGACGACTCAGACCAAAGGGTCTGTTTCTGTGCTGCATGACTCTATGAATCTACATGAAATCAAATCAAGTCAAATTAAATCAAATCTAAACACAATGGCTACAAGAGCAGACAGAGGCTAGGAATACTGCGGCATATAACTCACCTCCTCTCTCCCAAATGCCCGGTCCATCAGCAACAAGGCACAAGTCAGGACTGTGATGGAATACTCCCCACTTGCCTGGAAGGGTGCACGTCCAACAACACTCAAGAATCTTGACACCATCAGGGCATGTTGACATCATGTTGCAGTTGTACAGGACATTGGTGAAGCCTCTTCTGGAGTACTGTTTGCAGTTCTAGTCATCCTGTTATAGGAAGGATATTATTAAACAGAAGAGTGTTCAGAAAAGATTTACCAGAATGTTGGTGGGAATGGAGGGTTTGAGATATAAAATAGACTGGAAATACTAGGAATTTTTTCACTGGAGCATACAAGGTTGAGTGGTGACCTTATTGAGGTTTATAACATGATGAGGGGCATAAATAAGGTGAATAACAAGGATCTTCCCTTGGGTGGGGATATTCAAAACTGGGGGGCATATCTTTAAGGTGAGAGGAGAAAGATTTAAAAAGGACATGAGGGCAACTTTTTTATACAGAGTGATTTGTGTGTGGAATGAATGATGGATGTAGGTACAGTTACAATGTTTAAAAGACATTTGGATAAGTTCATGAATAGGAAAGGCTTAGAGGGATGTGGGCCAAGCATAGGCAGGTGGGATTAGTTTAATTTGGGAATATGATCAGAGTGGACAACATTGTACACTTCTCCCTGTACTTCTGTAGCCTGTACTTGAGTACACGTTACAATAACACCTAAATCTAAAAATAGCATTCAATTTCTTGTCATAATTACCTGCAGATTAATCTTTTATGATCCATGTAGTAGGACACCCAGATCCCTCTGAAACCCATCACCATTTAGATACTTTTCTTGTTGAAATGGACATTTTCACTTTCTCCCACCTGTATCAACATATGGTGGAATGAATTTGGTTAAAACTTCCATTCAGCAACAGGGGTTACTGATTATCCAGGAGGGTCAGGACCACAGGACATAGCAACCTTCAGCAACAGAAAGAAAAACTGAAACCACGTATATTTAACAGCTAGATCATTAACGTCTTCATTCAGACAGAAAACCACACATCTTGTTGTTCAGATTTCTTTTTATTTTCAACTTGCCACTAAGGTGAGCTTCACAAGAAATCAGTCCAAAATCTGTGCACAACCTCTATTCAAACAAAGCAGGGGTATCACTGGAAATGTGTGACCAGATTCACTGCTTGTGTCCATCTGTTTGTTTTCACTTTCTTACTCTAAACTTCCCAAAAGATGTTTCTGAAGGAAATCCAGTTACAAACGTAAAAGAAAACATATTATTAAAAACAAACAACAGATTTGTATATGCTTATTCAACCATGGGGAATATTTCACCTTTCAGAAAGAATGGTTATCTTCAACAAGATCTCAAAGTGTGATCATGATTGAGGGTACACAGCAGCTGTTTTCAGTCAGATCTGGTTGAAAACTGGCCAACACAATGCATTAATAGCTGGGAGTGCAGTAACAGGATCAGTTTTGATGCTAGTTTACCAGCTGGTTTTGTCTTCATTGAAGTCTCTGGACAGTACTATTGAACAGGGTGTGCCACTAATGTCCCACCCAATCCCATGGTTCTGCTTCATTTGTATCAAGTTAAAATTAATGTTATTTTCACACATCTCAAGCACTAAACTGCCACCATGCGAACTAATGGTTTAAGTTAACCACCTGCAGTTCAGCAAATCCGAACGGCAATAAACCAGTGGGGACTTCTGCAAATGTTCAGTTCAACTTCACTGATATCATAGGCCTCCTGCTCCCAGGCCTCACTGGCCCTGTCATGTTTGGTCCTCCTTACCAAGATAAGCCTCAAACATTTACCTGACTGTCTCACAACATCCACCCAGCTCACTCTGCCTGCCAACTCTCCTAATGCTGGGATCACCTATTCCTGGTTCACTTCCTGATCCACCTTTCTGACTTCAATTACCGATGGCAACATAGTTTCACCAACTCCACCTCTTTGAGCTCACAAAGCCCTCCTGGTATATCCCCCTCCTCAGCCAGGCTCCCAAGGAACCAGAAGCCAGGGTGGCTGATCGATTTTCTGTAAATTGATTGACTTAATCATCACTGCCCATGAAACGATGGATAATTTCCAAAGGAATTTGGCTGGTCACCCTAGGGAAATCTCAGGTACACAGCGAGTTTGTGGTGTGGGAGCAGGGGTTCTAACTGCGTTGCTCTGTTGCAAGTATGGGTTTGATATGTGGAATGGCCTACTTCAGTGCATTACTGTTCCATGAATCTTAGACAGGAGCATGTGAGCTGCTAACAAAGTCAGCTGTTGTCAAGGTAATGACCTTGGAGGTTCAGAATGAACCTGAAGCCTGATCTTGAGCAGTAGCAAAGTCTCAAAACTGGGAATGAAGGAAAACAAAACCTGTTCGATATTTTTATTCACTGGTTTAATCTCATCTAACCCCCATCAGTCTCCTGTTAACTGCTGCACAGGCTATTTTTGTACTACTTTTACTTATATTATTGAAAATACAAAAAGAATGTTTTGAGCAGACGTTACCTATAGAAAATATATTTTATATAATTTTCTTTCAGTTTACATCTCTTTCTACTTTTCTTTCCCAGATTAAAATATGTATAAAAACTGCCTAAACTAAAATAAAGTAATTCTTTATTTATTCTTTATTATTGATGAATAGTTTGCTTTACGGTTTCTTTTAGAAAAAAAGAACGAGCCTCCAGCTGCTGGTGAGGGGTTCAAACATAGTGGGAGGTCTGGGTTTGTCAGATTCTGTAAAATGTTAACTTTCCTTACAGGCCTCCTGCCCTAGGTGAGGCAATAATAACAGGGAGAGATGGAAAACAGATGCTTACTCCCTAACAACCACTCTGCAATCACAGGGTCCACAGCCACATAAAGCACTATCTGAAGTATTGAGCTTATACAGTTAGGATGCTAGTTTATCAAGAAGATTTTACAGGAACATTGAATGGAGGCAAAGGTCACAAACAGCTTGGAAATATGAATGGGAGGTTTCAGAAAGGAGCAAAGAGGTTTCATAGAATCCCTACAGGGTGGAAGTAGACCATTCAGGCCATAAGGTCCACACCGACCCTCTGAAGACAATCCCATCCAGACCCACTCCATCCCTGTAACCCTGCATTTTCCATGGTTAATCCACCTCGCCTGCACACTACAGACAATTTAGCATGTCCAATGCACCTAACCAGCACATCTTTGGACTGTGGGAGGAAACTGGAGCACCCAGAGGAAACCCACACAGACACATGCAAACTCCACAGAGATAGCCACCTGAGGCTGGAATTGAACCCAAGTCCCTAGTGTTGTGAGGCAGCAAATGTTAACCACTGAACCACCATACCACCCAGCTCATAATGATCTGTTTGACATCTATCCTTGGCAAAGTACTGGACATTAAGGAATCTACAATAATACTCGAGCAATGAAAGAGGGTGAGGAAAAGCAAAGACACCAAGAAATCCAGAAAGTCTATTAATTCCAAAAGAAATTATTTTAAAGTCTTAAAATTGATTACACAAAAATCAGTAAAAATGAACAATGAAAGGCCATGTATTGGGAGCTCATGCGACCAATATTTGAACAGGTGACACAGGTCTGAAGAGGTCAGCTGTGGTACCCAACAGGTGAGTGCTTCACATTACATTTTATAATCAAACATTCTGACTTTCAAGAAGAAATTAATACATTCGTATGAAAATGGGGCCCTGGACAAGTACTTTGAGAGGAAAACAAACTCAAATTCATTTTGAAAGCCTCCACACTTTAAACAATTGACCTATCAAAGTGTTCGGAGGTGGGTGGAGGGGTGGAAATATTTGCTGGATTAGGTAGCAACACAAGCAATTGCCCTCACCAACCTCTCCATCAACATCACAGAGGTGTGTGTAGGCTGAATTCAGTGGATATGTTGCACCCGCTGCAAAAGCGATGTTTGGCTCGTCCTTTAATAAGTGATAATGGCTCACACCAAACTCTTTCCAGCACACACATTATTTACTGTCAGTGTTTCTAAAAGTTACTTATAAATTACAGTACTAAAGTATTTTGAGTTGTGTAGGAAATAGGTGGCTGGTAAGTACAAGCGTGGACACTGCTGCTAGCCATTTTAGTGTGAGAATATCTTCACTTGCTGGGTTATCAGCTGTCCTGCAATAACACACAGAGAAACTGCATTCAAATGAGGGAAACATTCACCCACTAAACTATCATGGGGATTTCTAGGTAATTTAAAATGCTCCCCAATAATGACAAAAAAAAACTTTTTTATTAAAAAATATTAAGGGCTGACCTGGTGAACCGGGAGCAGCTCTCTACAATGCAAAGTGTACAAAAAGTAATTCTAATCATTTACAACTAGCCATTACTAAAGAAACTAGGCCACATTCTACATTTATACATTACATGTGACATATAGCTCATTATATTTACATTAACTTTACCTCTATAATTTATTTCCTATAAACACTATGAACATATTCAACATATAAATATTTAATGCTATACATGGAAAGCTTTGAAACACTAATTAATAATTATGTCAGTCAACACATAAGATATTCAAAAAGTTAGTTCTGCTTACTGACCATAACATTTTATACAAATGGAGATGTGTACTGGTAAACAATCAGAGCTTGGTTCCTACACAATCACAGGAATCTGCTGACAGGCCAGACACTCCACCCTGTTACATATTTTGTCAGTAGTGTGGGCATAAGCTAGTCCCGTTGGCTCCTATTTGGCTGCTCCAACACTGCTCCCACTTAAACCTGTGAGTCTGCTCCCAGGCTGTTGAGTTCCTCTGGGCCATGCTTCTCTGGTGAGTTAGCGCCCACACCCTGGCGGAAACCAGAGGCAATCTCATCAAATGTCCTTCCCTTGGTCTCGGGGACTTTGAAATAGGTGAATACGAAAAACAGAACCAACAGCACGGTGAAGATGATGAAAACGTAAGGTCCGCAGAGTAACTGTTTGAAAGGGAAAAGAAATATTTTGAATGAAAACGTTCGACACTTTTTGATACAATAATCACCAGTTACTGTTTATCAGGAACAACCTCCATATCAGACAAATAACGCTAACAGTTTTCTATCTCCATGGTAACAACTGTACAAAGCAAGATGGCTATTTTGTGTTGTTCGGAATTTACCCAACTTGAAAACTCAGCTGATTTCAGACAAGGTCACATCACTCCTGCAGCTTTAATTAAACTCTTCAATTTCAGTCTCCTGTTAATAGTGCATACAGACAGCTGGAAATGCCTGAGCTTGGTAACAGCCCCTCATATGAACAGCAGTTACCATGTGGAGACTTTGGGCAGCTGGTATTATTCACTTGGCAGGTAAATGGTGTCAGTGATGGCTATGCCAGGTTGGTATTACCACTGGGTTCCTTTGTTACATTGAAGCCCATTCTGCTAGATACACTTCCTCAGAGCTCCCCTGGGGACAGTGTAAAGCCTCACAGAATGAGAGGCCTAAACTGCACAAATGCCCTCTCAGGTCAACAGGATTGAAGCCACAAGTGTTCCAAATTGCAGTGAAACAACAGTGGTTAGCTCTGCTGCCTCACAGCACCATGGACCCAGGTTTGATTGCAGCCTCGGGAGACTATCTGTGTGGAATTTACATATACTCCCCGTGTCTGCGTGGGTTTCCTCCGGGTGCTCCAGTTTCCTCCCACAGTCCAAAGATGTACAGGCTAGGTGGATTAGCCATGGGAAATTGCCCGTAGTGTCCAGGGATATGCAGGCTAGGTGGATTAGCCATGGGAAATTGCCCGTAGTGTCCAGGGATATGCAGGCTAGGTGGATTAGCCATGGGGAATACAGGGATAGTGTAGAGGTGTGGGTCTGGATGGGGATGTTCTTCAGTTGGGTGGTATGGACTCGATGGGCCGAACGGTCTGCTTCCCCACTGTTGGGATTGTATGAAAATATCATGTGTAATCAATATATTTTTGTGTTGTGTTCGGCTTCACATCACCACCTCAAACTAGCGCCAATACTCCTGAAGCCATGACCAGCTTTAGGTGGCTATTTGAGTGCCTTCTCCAGACAAGTCCAGAGTTTTGAGCATGTGTCACTGATGGAACACTTCACCCCCCAGAGTTACATCATCTGCAATTCCCTTGCCAGCGCAACCTTCACTCAAGGTTCCCTGCTGATGCTAATAACAGCAATGCACCAAAACCGAGAAGAATTTGGTGTTATTTTAACTTGTGTTTGATTAGCTCAGACAACAATCCTGTTTTTTATTTACTACAGCATTCCTTCCCCTCCCTGTCATTTGCAATTAAACAAACACAGTGCACCCACCTCGACATACTGGAAACACATGCCAACAATGAAATTTGCTGTCCAGTTACACAAACCAGAGACAGCAATAGCAGCTGGTCTTGGTCCTTGACTGAACAACTCAGCGACAATAAACCATGGGATTGGGCCAGGTCCAATCTCAAAGAAGGCCACAAAACCAAAAGTGGCAATAATGCTGATGTAGCTCATCCAAGTCAGCTGGTCCTGCACAACAACAAAATATTGCATTTTTAATATTTTATGCTCACAACAATCAAACTCTTCAAATATAAACTGGTACAAGTTCTCCCAGGTGATTTTTATTTCACATCAGGATTGATTTCTTTGTTGTGTTTCTGTGATCTCCTTCTATTGTGAGCCTTGCCAAGTGAAACCATGGAGCTGGGGCTCTGTGCAATAGCACTTCAGTTCCTGGGAACAAGGCTTTCATCAGTAATCATCCCTCTACGCACTTCCATCTGACAAACTTGGTAATGTACCAATGGATAAGTTTCACACTCAGCTGATACCAAGAATGGAGGGGTGTATTACAAGGAGAATAGATTGGGCCTGTACTCATTGGAGTACAGAAGAATGGGAGACAATACACGATTCTTAGGGGAGTTAACAGAGTCGATGTAGAGAGGTTGTTTTCCCTTGTGGCAGAGTCCTAGGCCAGGGGGTATCATCTCAGAATAAGGCAGAGATGAGGAAAAATTTCTTCCCTCAGAATGCACTGAATTTATGAAATTCAATTCTGCAGAGGGCTTTAGAGGTTGGGTCATTAAGTATATTCAAGGCTGAGACAGACAGATTTTTACTCAGGAAGGGAATCAAGGGTTATTGGGAAAAGGCAGGAGAGTGAAGTTGAGGAATTTCACATCAACCGAGATCTCATTGATTGGCAGAGCTCAGTGACCAGCTGAATGGCCTCCTGCTCCCATGTCTTATGTAAAAACTAACAATGAAAGCACAACTGTTGGCACATTCAGTTACTATGCTGGTCACGTCAACAATCCTGCTGGATTCAAAGTTTCTTTTCAAAAACCAAAATAACCTCAGAGATTCTTCACGTTTTCAATTCTCTGCAGCAGTTTCATTGGATCTCTGCCAGTGGAACCTTTTCCAGTTCATGTAAAATTAATCAACATCTGGATCCTACTTTTAGTTTCTACTTTTAGGAACATGGGAACAGAAGGAGACCATTCTGCCCCTCAAACCTGCTATTCCATTCAATAAGACCATGGTTGATTAGGTTATGGTAAGATTTGTAAAATCTGCATCTCCATTCCAATTATCACCCTGGCTCCTTAGGAGCCCCTCACCCAACATTAATCTATTTTGTTAAATTTTCAATTGATCCACAATCTCAAAATGGAAGGGGAGGACTTCCAGATTTCCACTCCCCTTGATGTGAAGAAATTCTTTAGATGTCACACTAAAGACCTTGCTCTAATTTTTAATGTAATGTCTGTTCATCACCAGACAAACAGTTTCTCTCCATCTACACTATCAAATCCTTAATGATCTGAAATGTTTCAGTTTCATTGCCATCTACTATCAATGGAATACAAGCCTAGTACATGAGTCTGTCTTTATTATCAAGTTCTTTTAGCCCTGGGATCATTCTTGTAAATACCTTCCTGAATAGTCAAAGGTCTAAGCACAACCGCTCTGAGCCACAACTATTGCAAACTGGAACTAAAAAAACTGGTGAGTGAAGAAATGTAGCAGCCAAGCAGTCTCTCAAAATGATTTCAAACATTTTACATCTCATGATTTATCTCACAGAATACCAATTTTCTTCATATCATAGTACAGGAGGCTACTGTGCACTTCCTGTATGTGCCAGCGTTTTAAAGAAGCTATTCAATCATTACAATCACCCCCCAACCCCATCCAGTCTGCAGTTCATTTCTTGTGGATTTACCTCATTGGTCTTTTCAGGAATATATCCAGTTCCCTTACTGTATTAAATCTCAGCAGTATTCTTATTTTACAGAAAGCACTCAGAACACTGAGGATTTGTATTCTGTAATCAATCATTTGGGTGTTTGCTAATAAGGAAACAAAGACTTTTACAGAGCTTTATTCCTGAAAATTCAAGGCCACTGAACAGTTAGTGAAATAAATTGGATAAAATCCATTATTGGATAAGTGCGTCACATTCTGTGCAAGGAGGGGATTTGATGGGTTTTATGAGCTTTGTTTTGTTCCATATTTTTTATCTCCTTTCCTTGAAGATTACTTGGAACATTATCCCACAACTGAGCAAATTAGTCAAAAACAATCTCTTTTGATGTGACAGCTAACTTATAGTGATCATTTATTTTTTTAAAAAATACATCTGTCAAATTAATTTCTGTTAATTGCCTCTTGTTAGCCAATACAGAGAAACAACTCACAAACTCTCAACACGCATGCACTCACTCACACACAGTTATTCACACACACATACAAACACCCTCACATTCAAACACATATTCACACACACACACCATGCGCGCACACACACACACGCAATAAGTCTCTTACCAGAAGGACAAGTGCAATGGTCATCAGGATCGCACAGATGGCCATGCCTGCCAGGCCAATCAGGTGCAGTGTGCGTCGTCCAGCGCGCTCCACCACAAACAGCTAGAGGGAAATAAAGACATCACAATGAAAACAGCGGCCTAGAGAAACATTGGGTTTTGCCTTCATTGTAAAGAGAATTCGAGTACAGGAGCAAGCATGTCTTGCTGCAATTATACAGGGCCTTGGTGAGACCACACTCGGGTATTGGGTGCAGTTCTGGTCTCCTTACCTGAGGAAGGATGTTCTAATAATGGAGGGAATGCAGTGAAGGTTTATCAGATTGATTCCTGGAAACAGCAGGATTAATGTATGAGAAGAGACAGGATCAGCTTAGACTATATTCACTGCAGTTTAGAAAAATAAGGGGGATCTCATAGAAACCTATAACAGGACTAGACAGGGTATACACAGGAAGGATGTTCGCAATGACCAGGGGAATCCAGAACCAGGGAGTCACAGTCTAAGATACAGGGTAGGCCATTTAGGGCGGAGATGAGGAAAAATGTCTTCACCCGGAGAGAGGAGAGCCCATGGAATTCTCTGCTACTGAAAGCCATTGAAGCCAAAACATTGAATGTTTTAAAGAAGGAATTAGATATAGTTCTTAGGGCTAAAGGGATCAAAGGGTACGTGGCAAAAGTAGGAACAAGGGACTGAGTTGGTTGATCAGCCATGAATGGTGGAAGGGGTTTGAAGGGCTGATTAGCTTACTCCTGCTCCTAGTTTCTATGTTTCCACGTTACAGATGCAGCATGCTGTACAAACTGGCAGAGCAGACGGAGGCACACAGCCTGAATATTGAGCCAAATCTGTCCTCGGTTCTCATCAGCGTATCTTCACCACAAGCTACAAGTAACACCTGGTTGCCAGAAGATAGACAGTGCCTAATGTGAGTCGACAATAATCTCCAGGGAGGTGGGCAGAGTGTACCAGTTATGACCATAGTGGTAATGCCTGCAGTAACAGTACCACCCCGATACCACATGGCATTGAATACAGACCAAGGTGTTTTGCTGTAGGCTGACACACCCCTGCACATTTCCAGAGAAGGAGCTGAAAAGCCTAAAATGTGCTGCCCTGGGCCCCTGCTGCTCAGTCCCAATGAGTTCCCACCCTGAACCAGCTGCTAGCTGAGAATTCAGTTTATAAAAGGGGGCAAACACCTGACTTGGGAAAGTCGTTGGGAATATCGAAGCTCCACTGGACCTAATACAGCACTGGGTACAGGACACAGGTCACAACACTGATTTCTACACCCATCCTATTCTCCCAAAAACATCACAGAGGGAGCCAAATCCTACCCCAGAGAAATGTATTTCCTTCACTCTGCTAAAATGAGCAAATGTAATGCATTAAATTTCCTAAGAAGCTTTAATCTTTGCCATTGTCTAAAGAAATATTCTCTCTTTGTCTTTTGCTGGTCTGCATTTCCATTGAAGCTACATAATGCACCTGCCTGTCAGCCCTCACCTCTAGAGAGAAGTTCATACATGTAGGCCTGGACAGTCAATGCTAATGGCAGTCACATGAAGACCAAGTGGTCCCTCCCCAGTGTCCATTCATGTGTAAGAACCAACAGAGCTGGCCTACATCATAGTGAGGATCTCCCCAATCCTGAATGATCTCATTGGAAAGCAGTTGAAATATCAGTGACCACTGTGGTCCAATCCCACACTGAGCTGATTGACTGTACCCTTGGAGACTCCTGATGCACATTTTGAGTTTAATTTTTAACCCTGCAGCACAGTACAGGTGGGGAATTCAAATCATGACAGAGTACTTACTGATACAACAGTGAAAGCGGTGTTCACCACACCAGACCCAATGGTGGCATAAACAGGCTGCTCAACACCAGCTTTTTCAAAAATACTTGTCGAATAATAGAAAATCTGCAGGAAGAATAAAACACATTTTGAGAAAACACTGACATAAATGATGGTCCTTTTGGCATTTAGAATCTCAAAATCACATGTTTCCAGAAGAGATTTGTAGCGATTGTAAGAAGGTCAGCCAGCTGGACATTATTGATTAGGAATTCCCTGATTGAGGCTGTTAATCTGGTCCAAATCAGGGAGTTCTGGCTGACAGATAAAAAGGGAGAGAGTGTCAGAGATACTGACACTCAGAGCTGGCTCTGTATGAGGCAATACTAAAGTCAAGGACTGTCCATGTGTAAATATAGGGTGACTTGGTGACAGAATACCAGCCTCTGTGGAGTTACATCGGAAATGAAGGAAAATCTGATCATTTGCGCAAGCCAAATAAATAATGAGAAAGCAAAGATTTAGGGAACAGAACTTCCAATTAGTGCAGGACTCAATCACAAGACAACCTTGTAGATTTGTTTGTAACGGGAAAGTGAAGCTCAGAGGCTTTGCACCAAACCTACGCCTTATTTTCCCAGAAGAAGCTCCAAAAAGAACCCAAGGATCTGGGTAGGGAACTCAGTGGGCAACTGGGTTTACCAGTTATCTTGTGAACCCTTCACTGCCCAAATTGCCAAGAAAAGCAGGGGAATCTTCATAACAAACTGTAAACATTAACATATCTGGACGGTGTGCATCATTGTATAAGGCAGAGGTCAGACACCATTCAGAGTTCTAAGATTACCCAATTACCTTATCCAATTATGTCTCTTGAGTGAGGGCAAGAAAGATCATTCGGGGCATCAGGAAGCTGGCTTTCTTTTGAAAAGGGGAGACTTCGAGCTGCAACATTTTTTTCCAGATTATGAAGTGATTGGTCCAAATGGGTTGTTACAGCAAAGACACACACACAATAAACGTGGAAATTGAACAGAAATAGAAATTACAAACGGATTTGTAAAATAAAGGTGGCAATAGGAATAAGTTCAAGAGACGATGAGATGAATTTTTGAAGAGACAATGAATTATGGGAAATGATGAGAAGGCAGTGATTGGGAGCTAGGTACCAGGAAAGGACAGGCTCCATGGCGTGAGCAATCCTTGTCCTTTGACAGAGTGTTTTGCTGGTAAATACTCACAGCATTGATACCGGACAACTGCTGGGACAATTGCAACACGATTGCAATGACAATGGGCTGGCGATACATCGGGGAGCGGAACAGTTCAGGAATTGTGACTTTCTTCTCTCGCATCATCTGCCTGCTCTCTTCCTTCATCTCCTGCAGGTCACTGCTCACATCTGTTGTCCCACGGAGCTTCTTCAGAACTGAAAATATTTGTGCGTTATTTTCAGGAATATTAATCCACTAACCCATTAAAATTGTAATAAGCATGGCTTTCTGTTTATTGAATTCAAGTTGACATACTCGGGGCAATACGGCTGACATGGAAATTAGCAAAGCCTGGGCCAATTTCCCAGGAATGTCAAAGTGGCAAATCCTCTCAACAGCTCCAAGAACATGTGTAAATCTTCAGTGTCTTTCCCAGGAGTATTCAACATTCTCAGCCTAAACAGGAGTGTCCACTGAGTCACTGTCATAAATCCATCAGAACCAAGGCCACTGACATGCACATAGGTACCTTTCCTTGCAGGAACTGATGGACACCAATATGGTGCAAGAATCCCAGATGGGATTTACCCTCCCCAGCATTTACACTCCGACACTGCAGTCCAAACTTGAAAGCAGTACAAATGAAGGATCAGACTTGGAATTACACTGGCTCAGTATTTGCATTTCCATCGAGACACTTCTCAAGCCAAGGAAGTCAACTTTACATTTTATGAGCGTGCCACAAAAAAAACATCCTGGCTGGGGTAGGGAATTGGTGCATTACCAGGTTGTTGACTTTGGGATGAGTGTTTAAACTAAAGCTTATTCCACACATGCAGATTGATCTACCTAGTCACACCACTTAAACAACAAGGATGACTAACTGATTGAGTTAATATTGCTTTCTCAATCAGAAGCAGATTAACTATATATTCATCTCACTTCTGTTTATGGGATGTTATTGCAGATAAATTAGTTACTATCAATGATACGAATGGGCAAATTAGCACTTCATTGGTTTCTAAGTGCTTTCAGACTTGGAGCAGCTGTAAAGTGCTTTAGTAACACTATTACCTTATCTGTATTTTTCTAATAGGTACCTAGTACAAGCCAAACACTACAGAGATGTGTATGCAATGCACCATGACAAGCAATCAAGTAATGAAGACTTTTTTGCAAAAACGGACAGACTTGCATTTCTATAGTACGTTTACTGACTTCAGGATGCCCCAAAGCACTTTGCAGCCATTTTGAAGAGTAGTCACAGAGTCATACAGCACAGAAACAGACCCTTCGGTCCAACTCATCCATGCTGACCAAACTAGTCCAATTTTTCTGCATTTAGTCCCTATTCCTCTAAACCTTTCCTAATCATGTACCTGTCCAATTGCCTTTGAGATGTTGTATTTGTACCTGCATCTACCATTTCCTTTTGGCAATTCATTCCATACATGCACCACCCTCTGAAAACGTTGCCCTCCAGGTCCCTCTTAAATCTTTCATCTCTCACCTTAAACCTGTGTCCTCTAGTTTTGAACTCCCCTACCCCGGGAAAAAGACCCTTACTGCTGAAGTCCAGTAAACACAGCAGCTTGTTTGCACACAGCAAGCTCTCAAACTGTGATAATGAGCAGACAATCTGACTAAGTCCATCACAACTTCAAACACCTACCCTAAGTCTCCCTCCCTCAACTCTACATTTACTGAAATGTAGCAGCAGTGTGCTATCTGCGAGATGCACTGCAGAAATTCACCAAAGATCCTCCGACAGCACCTTCCAAACCCATGACCACTTCCATCTAGAAGGACAAGGGCAGCAGATACATGAGAACACCACCACCTCCAAGTTCCCCTCCAAGCCTCTCACCATCCTGACTTGGAAATATATCAACGTTCCTTCACTGTCGCTGGGTCAAAATCCTGGAATTCCCTCCCTAATGGCATTGTGGGTCAACCCACAACAGATAGTTTGTAGTGGTTCAAGAAGGCAGCTCACCACCACCTTTTCAAGGGGCAAGTAAGGACAGGTAATAAATGTTGGCCCAGCCAGCAACACCCACATCCTACAAATGAATAAATTTTTATTAAAAATGTGGGTCTATGCTCCCGCTAAAGTCCTCCAGCATTCCCACAGCAACCAGCCAACCTCATTCCCTCATCTGTAAACTGACGACTGTGTTTTCTCACCTTACCCAGTGACCCACAAACAGATGAAAGCCCTCGTGCTGTAAGTTTGTAAAATGTTGGACTACTTGGATATGTAGTCTCAAACAAAAAAAAGTCTCTTTACTGGCGAGAGATTAAACAATGCTGCGATGTTAACATGTAATATCTCACCATTCTTTGCCTTGCTTTCTTCATTCTTGTTGATGAGCAGGAAACGTGGGCTTTTTGGACAGAATGGTAAAGCAATACACTGTAAGAGTGCCGGCAGGAACAGGAACCCAAGTAGCAATGGCCAGAGGGATTCATTTCCCATGATAGAGTCCAACCCAAAAATCTGTAAATACAGGGAAAGATTATTTCAAGTTCATTCCATCTGAAAATTCGGAGTGAAAACTGTTTCTTGAGGTTAAAAAAGTCACAACAACCTCTCATATTAGAGTTGAGCTTTCTCTGCACCTTCTCTGTAGTTGTAACACTATATTCTGCATTCTGTTCTTATTACCCTGATGTACTTGTGTAAACTATGATTTGCCTGAATCGCACAGAAAACAGTACTTTTCACTGTATCTCGGTACATGTGACAATAATAAATCAAATCAAATCTTAGAAAAATAAAATTGGGAAGGGTTGGTTATGAAGACTTTTACAAAGGTTCACAACTTCTGCAAATCTTCACTGTAGCTCTGACTAGATCAATAATCCGGGCAGGACATTACTGGTATTGATAAACTCCTCCATCCCTTTGCTCCATTAATCTGCCAGGCTCTGATCACCTTCATAGTGGCATTTCTATGGCACAATCCCAGAGGAATCAGAGAAACAGCCTGTGATGCCAGGAGGATTCTTTGGAAACAAGTGGCATTTATTTGTAAAGTGCACTTTGAATTTACAATGACAGTAATTCCCAAGTGAAGATCAGTGATTTTAGCTGTGGCCAAGTCATATAGAATGCTTGTGACTGATCAGTAACAAATGCCTGAGCTTAAAAAAAGTTGCACTGAAATATCAAAGCTGGAATCTGTGGATGATGTGAAATTGCTCATCGTGTTCGGGGACATGCAGGCTAGATGGATTAGCCAAGGGAAATGCAGGATTACAAGGATAGGGCGGGAGAGGTGGGATGCTCTTCAGAGAGTCTATGTAGACTCAGTGGGCTGATTGGCTTGCTTCCACACTGTAGGAAGAAGGGTCCTGACCCAAAACATCAGCTTTCCTGCTCCTCTGATGCTGCCTGGCCTGCTGTGTTCCTCCAGCTCCAAACTGTTATCTCAGACTCCAGCATCGGCAGTTCTTACTATCTCTGTAGGGATCCTATGATTCTATGATACTCTGGACAGTTTGCCAAGACTATAACCAATTACAGGAAATGGGAAGCAGACACACATTGGTATAGTAAAGATTATATTGCTCACCTGTGCAATGAGAATTCCAATGACAATTCCCAGCTGATGTAGAGTACCGAGAGCTCCTCTCAAAGCCGTGGGAGAGATCTCCCCGACATACATGGGAACAAAACCTGTGGTTAAACCACAGTAAATGCCAATAATGAGCCGTCCCAGTATAAGCATTTCAAACGAGCTGGCCAGTTTAGAGAATCCCATGAGAGCGGCAGCAATGAATGCTAGGCCATTGATCATCAACATGGAATTCCGCCTGGGTTAAGGAACAAACACCATTTTTTAAAATGAATAAGAAATAGATCTTGCAACCTACAAAGTACTTAATCTTTCAATAGAACAGTTAATGTATCAGATGAAATTTGACAGGGCTCAGGATTATAAATAGTCATTAACTAGAAATATATTTTGGATAATCCATGGGTGAGTTGATTCCTCTGGATATTTATTTCTAAATGTAATTAAGAACTGACAAATTCACAAATGACAAACAAACAGAACCAGTAATTTTTTTGGAATGCTTTTCAATTTATTTTCATACTTAATTATAAAACAGGCAACAGTAACACTCAGGAAGTACACTACTGTTGTAAAATATTCATGTTATACATTAACAAACTGGATGAAGGAACTGAGGGGGTCGTTGCTAAGTTTGTAGATAGCACAAAGATAGCTGGAGAGGCAGGTAGTGTTGAGGAAGCAGGGACTCTGCAGAAGGACTTGGACAGGCTGGGAGAGTGGGTAAAGAAGTGGCAGATGGAATATAGTATGGGATAGTGTGAGGTTATGCACTTTGGTAGGAAGAATAGAGGTGTAGAAGAAAAAGGTTTACAAGGATGATCTTGGGAATGACAGGCTTATCACATGGGGAGTGATTGAGGACTTTGAGTCTGTAGTCAAATGGAGTTTAGAAGGATGGAGGGGATTCTGATTGAAACTTGCAGAATACTGAGAGGCCTAGATAAAGTGAATGTGGAAAAGATGCTCCCACTAGTAGGAGAGACTAGAACCCAAGGTCACAGCCTCAGAGTGAAGGGATGACCATTTAGAACAGAGATGAAGAGGAATTTCTTCAGCCAGAGGGTGGTGAATCTGTGGAACTCATTGCCACAGAGGACTGTGGAGGCCAGGTCGTTGAGCGTACATAAGATAGAGATAGATAGGTTCTTGATTGGTAAGAGGGTCAAGGATTAGAGGGAGAATGAGTTTGACAAACATATCAGCCATAATCGATGGCTGTAAACCTTTTTTCGTACATTTCGCTGTAAATAGCAGAATCAGTGGGCCAAATGGCCTAATTCTGCTTCTTCAACTTATGATGTTATTGAAAAGTTGTTACAACTGATAATTAACTACAGTATACTGAAAAGAGGTTGAAGCCTTTATCAAACAGAAACAGAAAGTACTGCGAAAACTCAGCAGATCTGGCAGCATCTGTGCAGGCAGAAACAGAGTTCATGTTTTCAGTCCAGTGACTCTTCTGCAGAACTGAAGCCTTTATGTTGCTCATGGGACAAAAACTCAAAATTAGCGGTTCAGTGAAGTTAAATTTATACCCAAATGAGGTCAAATAGCTCAGTAAAGGACTTTATATTCAGAAGAAATGTACAGTGCAGAAATGGATACTACAGAATAATTATCATAGAGTAAAATTCCTATCCTCTTAATAAAAATCTCTTCATTATGAATCGACTGTATAATTAATAAAATATTGAATAGTGAGGTAGATCAATAAAGTTGAAGATCACAAACATTCCCTTCTGTTTTTTCCCTCTCCTCAGCCCTTCCCTACTCTGGTCTTGATTATAACTAATCGTATCTCTAATTCTTTCCAGATCTGATGAAATTTTTGATCTAAACCATTAGCTCAGTTTCTCTCCTCACAGAAATTGCCAGAATCAAAGAATTTTCAGGTTTTTCTCAGTTTATTTAAGGTTCCCAACATCTTTGGTGAAGTGATGATCAAAATTGGTAAAATAATCTGAAGGAACAACTACTTACTAACTTATTAGGATGAGGGATAATAGATATAGTTACATAAAAGTCTATAAATGTTAATTACTGCTAGTCAGCCTGCCCTAACTACGACCAGATAAGCATTTCATCAGATTTATTGCAAACTCAGTCTTTGAACAGGACAAGGTGAAATGAAAGATGTAACTGTTGAAGGCTGGTACATCATGCTAAATAGCAGACAAACCCATTTCTCTCATGGGTGAGGGACAGCTTTGATTGTTGACAAAATTTTGCTGTTTCATTCTGATGGTGCAACACTATTTAATCCTCAGTTTGGACTGAATAAGTCAGAGAAGGGACTCATCCATGGGTTGAGCTGTAATTATTCAAACAAAAGCTATGTCATTTTCTACTGCTCGGTCAGGAATAGAAACATAGAAACTAGGAACAGGAGTGGGCCATTCAGCTCTTCCAGCCTGCTTCACCATTCAATATGATCATAGGTGATCCTCTAAATTAGTGCCACATTCCACTTCCCCTCCATATCACTTTAAAATCTAAAAGCTCATTTATCTTTTTCTTTACTATATTGGAGAGACTTGGCGCCCACAGCTTTCTATGGTAGAGAATTCCACAGGTTCACTATCCTTTGATGGGAAGAAATTTTTCCTTATCTCAGTTCCTGAGGCTGTGATCTTGGTTCTAGGAAACATCCTCCCTGCACCCTGTCTGCCAAGTCCTATCAGAATTTTATATGTTTCAATCAATTCCCTCACATCCTTCTAAACTCTAGTGAATACTGGTTCAAATTACTGGTCCTATCTCTGGTGGAGAATAATTGACAGAAGAGAGGAGTTGCCACACCAGAGTGATAATACACAAAGTTTTGTGAAAATGTACTTGTTAACTACAAATATTTTCCCTCAAACTGCGTCAGGCTTTCTGATTTTGCAAAGTCACAAATCAGACACTGGGATATTAGATTATGAGTTGGGGAACGTCTTGAACGTATTAGAAATTGGAAATTTCATGATACAAAAGTTGGTTGAGTTATGGATAGTGAGGAAGGTTTCCAAAGGATAGAGCAGGTTATAGATTAGTTCAAAAGTTGGGCAAAGAAATGGCAGACGAAGCTTAATCCAGACAAGTATGAGGTGATGCATTTTGGGATGTCAAATGCAATACGAAAGTATACAGTAAATGGCAGAACCCTTAGGAGCATCAATATCATCATTTATATAAATGATTTCAATGTGAATATAGGAGGTATGGTTAGTAAGTTTGCAGATGACAACAAAATTGGAGGTGTGGTGGACAACGAAGAAGGTTACCTCAGAGTACAACGGGATCTTGACCAGATGGGTCAGTGGGCTGAAGAGTGATAGACGGAGTTTAATTTAGATAAACGTGAGGTGCTGTATTTTGGAAAGGCAAATCAGGGCAGGACTTATGCAGTTAATGGTAGGGCCCTGGGGAGTGTTGCCGAACAAAGAGACCTAGGGGTGCAGGTACATAGTTTCTTGAAAGTGGAGTCTCTGGCAGAAGGATAGTGAAGGCGGCTTTTGGTACACTTGCCTTTACTGGTCAGTGCATGGAGTATAGTAGCTGAGGTGTCATGTTGAGGCTGTACAGGACATTGCTGAGGTCATTTTTAGACTAACGCATTCACTTCTGGTCTCCCTGATATTAGAAAGATGTTGTTAAACTTGAAAAGGTTCATAGAAGAATTACAAGGATGTTGCCAGGGTTGAAGGGTCTGAGCTACAGGGAAAGGCTGAACAGACTGGGGATATTTTCCCTGGAACGTTGGAGGCTGAGGGGTGACAATCATGAGGGGCATGGACAGGCTGAATGACAAGGTCTTTTCCCCAGGGTGGGGGAGTCCAAAACTAGAGGGCATAAGTTTAAGGTGAAAGGGGAAGATTTAAAAGGGACCTAAGGGGCAACATTTTCATACAGAGGGTGGTGCATGTACGGAATGCAGTGCCAGAGGAAGTGGTGGAGATGGTTACAATTGTGACATTTAAAAGGCATCCGGATAGGTACATGAATAGGAAGGGTTTAGAGGGATATGGGCCAAATGGGACTGGATAAGTTAAAAATATAGTTATACAGTCATAGAATCATAGGGTTGTACAGTACAGAAACAGACCCTTTGGCCCAACTCCTCCATGCCGACCAGATATTCTAACTTGATCATGGTCAGCACAGACATGGGGCTGAAGCAGCTATTCTTATGTGGTACTGTTGTATGTTGTTAAATATATCAGTTGCATTGCACACGTTACCTTCCAAATCGGTTGACGAACAGTCCTACTGAAAATGATCCAATCATACCACCCACTGAGAAAATAGCAACAGCCAGAGACCAAATTGTGGTGAGCATTGATGCTTCAACAGGTTCATTGTAACGTTGTATCCAGGTATAATTAATAAACCCTTCAATAACCTGAAAGAGAAATCACCAAGGTTAAAGAACATAACAGATGAAATATAGATATCAAAACATTTTAGAAGTCTAGACACTAACAGTCTCCATTAACAGCTATTCACTCTCCCAGTCAGATTGTTATCCACTCCCTAGCCTGTCCAATTGCACTGCTCTCTCTTTGGGCTGTAACCCCACCTATCATTTACTCCTTACCCCCTAACCCCACCCTATTTTCTGCATATAAACCGTCATTTTCCTAGCTACCATCAGTCCGGAGGAAGGGTCACCAAACCTGAAACATTTAACTCTGATTTCTCTCCACAGATGCTGCCAGACCTGCTGGGCTTTTCCAGCAATTTCGTTTTTTGTTTCTGATTTACAGCATCCCAGTTCTTTCTGATTTTTATTTAGATGTTTTGTTCTGAATTGCAGTATCTTTAATGGAAATGGACAACTCACTTCCAGAAGATAGAGTAAACTATGACACCTTGGTCTGATTAAAAGGGGTCATACACAAATGAATGCAATGCCGAAGTTTAATTCTGGAGATAAGTTTATATATAGTGCAAGTATATTGAGAGTGCCAAATGCTGAAAAAATAGTTAAATCTAAATGCTGATAATGATGGATGTTTGAGTAATATTACGACCCTTCCTTTTGAACGGGGGAAGCGGGAAGGGTTAGTGAAAAAAGTAACATGTAGCAAGACAACAAAATGGATGCTGCTTTTTGAACCTCATCCTCTCACTAGGTGGCACAAGTGTGCCATTTGCTGAGAATAATCCATGTCCTTCAACACCGCACAGCTTTCATTCTTTTGTGCTTTATCTACTTGCATTGACAGAACTGGAGTTTCCATTTCATAAAAAAAAAGGTCACAGCAAAAGGATATCTTCCTGGTTCTACACTTGTTACCATCTTGGTTTGGCACTGCCCACACCCCGGCAGGACACATTGCTAATGTCTCTGGTTTCATATCAGGCGCTGACTCAATAATCACAAAGATGTTGGCATTTAGGTAGTAACCTTTGTCTTTGGCTTTGGCAACTGCATTTTCTAAATTCCCTGTCATTACTGTGAGCACTGTCTCACCCATTTTAAACACACTAACTAATTCATGGTTGATGCAACAGAATGAACAACTGTGCAGTAGTCACCACACCTTGAATTTGAACTGATCACCCTGTGTCATTTTGGCTACTCTGACACGCTAGTGCCTTTCTCTCTAGTTTCCTGGTAACTGCATGAATGGAACTGTTTTCATTCTTCGGAAAATTCCTAGTCAAATACCATGTTTACTTTGTAACAGAGCAGGCTACACAATCACTAAGGCACTCTTCCTCACAAATATTTACATACATGTGTGATTCTTAAAACCTAAATATTTTCATATTGTAAGAAATAAAGAAAATCAATTGCCAGTTGGAAAATAAATATTTTGGATTTTCATGTACGCAGTAAAACTTCATTTTGTACACAGTGAATTTGTTCTTCATGATATCACCAGCAAGTCATCAGAAACCAGGAGATTTTTGTATTTCAGAAATCATCATTGGAACTAATTATCATTTGCCAACTGTTTAGCTACGCTGTGTAAAATTTCTGTGGGAACTGTTTGACCATGTATTTATTCACTTATTTTAAAGAGATTAACTATTTTATAAGGTTAAGCCTAGATATTTAATGCGAATGAGCAAGCTCGATAAGACATTGTGCTTTCATGTACAGGACAGGAACTTGAATCCTGCCCAAACTTTTTATGTGGAATGAAAGCTTGGGCAGATCCAGACAATGTGTCTGTAGCTCAAAGCTGACCATAATTGCACATGATTGGTGATAAACAAACAGAAAATAAATTTGGAGGCTGCTGTCAGCAATTGAAGGCATATTTGTTTTCTTTGGAAAATGCGATTTCTGATCTAATAGTGGAGATCCATTCTGTAAACTGCAGTAACTGAGGTCAGAAGTCACACCAGGTTATAGTCCAACAGGTTTATTTAAAATGACAAGCTTTCGAAGCATTGCTCCTTCGTCAGGTGAAGTCACCTGATAAACAGTTCTAAGTCAGTAAAGGGGGCAGTTATGATCTGTGCAGTTTCTACCTGAGACTCTAACCTTGAAAGCAGAGGGACAGAAACAATATGAGCCACATGCAGGAATGTTCAGGGTCCCAAAACAGCCACCATTTCATAAATGGATTGAGATGAATATCCTTCATCCTGCCAAGTTAATGTAACAAATTCCACAATTGTTTCTTGCACATAGTTTTCTGTTTTATCTAGTAACTTTGCTTTTCAGAGTCAAGATTCTAATAATAGATTCAGATCATAGAAAGACAGTTTAACAGCAGCAGTTTTAGACAAAAGACGTTGTTCTCAATTTCAATTAGAGGTTACTTTTCAAAACAGTAGCATTTCATTCTCTTTAAATGAGATCATTAGAATTGGTGACATAAAAAAACAGGCTGGAAAACCAACTTCAAAATCCTCATATCAATACCATCTGGAAGCTTCTCTCTATGCACAGCTGAATACATTGTGTCCCATTGATTTGATCGATGAAATTCTATTTTGAGGCCCTGTCCTCTGTGTATCATAAGACCTAATTGATCCAATTGTTAACCCACTGCTGTGCTGATAGAAAGAACACCAAGCAGAAATATTATTTCAGGAGGATAACATACCACAGTCACTTTATTCTTGCTCTGTTAATGTTTTAAAGAAACAAACATTACAACTTTAAAATCAGTGATTTTATACCTAAGTAATAACTAATCAATCCGAAAACATTATACTTCCAAAGGTTTTAGACAGGTGCTAACAGAAATAACGAAATATCAGAGTATGTTCTTTTTAATTGTTATAACTGGCTCAACGGGGACATTTTCACAAATTCTAGCTGTAAACTTCCACTAAGAAGATGTACTTTTCGACAATCAACAAAAAAAATGCTGGAGATCACAGTGGGTCAGGCAGCATCCATAGAGAGAAAGCAAGCTAATGTTTGGAGCTGACAAGAAGCTCTGAGGAAGAATCATCTAGACTCAAAACATTAGCTTGCTCTCTCTCCATGGATGCTGTCTGACCCGCTGTGATCTCCAGCATTTGTTGTTTTCAGTATAGATTCCTGCGTCTGCAGTAATTTGCTTCCACTCTGTACTTTCAGTCAAGCACCTCCCAGGATTTTGGTTACCACTAACACAGCCCAGTATTGGAGCTAATGTTCAGTGAGGAACTGCACTATCACAGTGAACCATATATCCTGGTCAAATCCCTAACCTCTGTTGAATTAGCACTGAAGTAAAAACTTTCTGCAATACTGAGGGCAGAGTGGAAAACGTTCCTGTCCTCAATGGCTGGTCACCGACTCCTACTCAGAACTGAATGAATGTTAAACATGGAACAGGATGATATGAATCCAAGGCATTCACTGCGTGAGCTCATACTTTCAGAATAGCCACTTGAGCAGAGAAAGAAGAGAGTGAACTGTAGTCTTGAAAGGGTTATTGGCGTTAGTTTGGGGAAGAAATATCTAACACAGTAATTCTGTCCAGGTACGATGTCAGAGGTCACATGACACCCAGTTACAGTCCAACAGGTTTATTTGAAATCACAAGCTTTCAGAGCGCTGCTCCTTCATCAAGTGAAGTGGACAATCGTTTCACCTGACGAAGGGGCAGTGCTCCGAAAGCTTTGTTTTCAAATAAACCTGTTGGACTATAACTTGGTGTCATGTGCCCTCTGACCTCATCCACCCCAGTCCAACACCGGCACCTCCACATCACAGGTACAATGTTACATAGGTTTGTAGTCAGTAACCAATGGTAAAAATAAATACATTCCACAACTCTGTTCCATTCTACATTAAAACTCAAGAATTATTATTCAAATTCTATCACCATGAAATTGTTGACATTTCTCTCCGAGTTGTTACAGTGCAGAAGGATGCCATTCGGCCTACTGTGACTGTGCTGGCTCTCTGAGTGAGCGCAGTGGCTTCATGACATTCTCCTGCTCTTCCCCATTACCCTGCACAATTATTTCTATTCAAATAATCATCTAATATGCTGATTGATTTCAATAATTACCATAAGATATACCAAGTAATCAATCTCGTCCACAAAGTATGGAATTACGTTGTAAAACAGATCGAGTCTCTAGAAATATTGAAACAGTTCGAGGCATCCTACCTTCTGGGGAGCATTGATGACACCAGTGTTGTAACCGAACTGGACTGACCCAAGCACTGCAGTGCTCACTGCTAGGATTAACCTTCCAGTAACTTTCTGGGGGAAAAAAAAACAAAGAAAGAGATAAGATCACATTCTGTACTTTGCGTACTAATGGAAACACAGACCCAGAGAGAAAAAAAAGAGATAAAGCACATGGAAAAAGTTGCGAACAGGCTGCATTTCAGGGTAAAGCCTTTCCTGGAGACATGCTTGTACCATTTCATTAAATGCAGATGTTTGGTTTGTGAACACTTTTTTGTTCCCCCTCCCCATTCTTTATTTCTATTCTGGTACAGTTTTCCTTGCATTTGAGTAAGATTCAAACTGTAATTGTAAGTAACTTTACATTTTATAACAATGTTTCCCATTACCATCTATAACATAGCTATTGTTAAACAGGAAAGCTTCAGTTCTCCAGTCAGCTGAATACACTTCCACCTTCCAGAGTCTACAATCCTGCTGTATTTTTGTTCATTCACCGATGGTGGGCAGCATTAGTTAGGCCAACATTTATTGCCCATCCCTAATTGCCCAGAGGGCAGTTAAGAGTCAACCACATTGCTGTGGGTCTGGAGTCACATGTAGGCCAGACCAGGTAGAGATGGCAGTTTCCTTCCCTGAAGAGTTTTTCCAGACAATAGTTTTATAATCATCATTAGATAGTGAATTCCAGGTTTTTATTGAGGTCAAATTCCTCCACCAACAGCCATTTGAAAACAGATCCTCAGAACATTACCCAGGACTCTGGAGAAAGAGTCTAGTGACAATACCACTAGACCATCAGCTTCCCACAGAGTTGATTTGCATATTTTATTCTGCTTCATTAGCAGAATAATTACTTATCTGTTAGCATTAATCATTAGCTTCCCAGACCCCGGTCACATTGTTTAATCCCTTTCCAGCAACTCAGCAGAAAGCCATGGAATGAGGACAGTAGGCATTGTTTGCACTTGACCCTTACTTTCAGCATTTACATTAAGCAGCTTTTTTTACTTCCTGAGTAACACAAAGCCCTGAATTGATTGAAAAACACAAGATTAAACTCACTCAGTAAACTCAGTTGGGCAATTAATTACGACTAACCCTCCCCTTCCCTAAAAATGTCAAATGAGCAGAACCAAAAATGTAAAGCTTTTCCTGTTAAGTAAAGCAATCAGCTTATTTTAAATTCTCAAACTCAATGAACAATTAAATACACGGCCATAGCTGGAATTATGAATTTTGGATCCGACTTAGGAGCCCCCTAGTTTGTGCAAAAACCAAAACTCTTCAGTAGTTTCAGAGCAAACGTTAAAACTTGGAAACTAAAAAGTGAAAATGAAGGAATGCATTCTGCAGGTGATGCAGAGAGAAGCAGAAAAAGTTTCAAGTCATGATCTTTCATCAGAACTGGAAGCTTTTCAAAGTGAACAGCTTTTAAGCAAATACAGCGCTTTGGGATGAACAATAGGTGAGAGGCTGGTGAGGGGGGGGTAGTGTGTGAGGACAGAAGGAGTGAATAAATAGCAAGGTGATGATGATGCTGCACAAAAAGAGGTAAAAATGTGAGAAATACAGAGACAAAAGATGGGTATAAAGGAGGGGAAAATGGTTACAACAAAGGATAGGAAAACCTGGCAAACAGGAGGCTTTTGTTAGGCTAGACTTTGTGAGAAGGAAAAACAAGTAGTGTCTAAGGTACACACGCTATCCTGATGGCTGTATCCCACTTCAAGTATCAGCCCATATCTCCACCACCCCAGATAACCCTTGTGTTTGTCCATTCTGCTATCAAAGGGAAATCAGATGATGCTTGAGGCTTAAAGTTGCTAACCTCAATATTCATACCTGAAGTCTGCAAAGTGCTGAGTAGAAATTGAGATGCTGTACCAATGAAGCTCAAACCAAGCTTGAATAACAATAATAATAAACAAGGCCAAAGGACAAAGGGGTGAGAGTCAGAAAGGAATAAGGTGATCAGTATCTCTGGGTCACTTTAGTGGACTCAGAGGAGGCCTGTAGCATGCAGTTACCCAAACTATGTTCTCCAGTCTCCAACACAGTGTTCACTGCGATCAGTGAGTACAATATTTTAACTCAGAAAGGTTGAGAGTTGCTTCATTTCAAAGGAAGAGTTTAGGATCCTGGATAGTGAGATAAAAGAAGTTTCTAATTGCTTTGATTAGTTCTGTACTTTTTGCCTGTTTGATTGGATATTTTCCACTGTTATCTACCAATTGTCCTTCTTTCCCATTCACATTCTCAACAGTGGCATCATGGGAATATCACTAGACTAATAATCCAATGGTCCAGACTAACACACAGAGGTTGTGTGTTCAAATCCCACCAGAACAGTGGGTGAAATTTGATTTCAGTTCATTAATTTTGGAATTTTAAAAACTACTCTCAAGAATGGTGAGCATAAACTACCACTTACTGTCATTAAAACAAAAAAAAATCATCTGGTTCAATAATGCCATTTAGAGAAGAGAATCTGTCACCCCTACCTGCTCTGGCCTACATGTGGCTCCAGACCCATCTGAAAAGGCCTAGTGAGCTATTCAGCCCAAGGATAGACAACAAATGCTGATCTTAAACATTGAAAAAAACCACCAAAATTTGTGTGCTACAGAACCAGGTTTTGAGAATATAACCTCACAAAAATACTTCAAAATTCTCACAACTAATGTCCAAATGTGTCCAACAATCTCACTATCACCGTGACCCCAAACCTAGCTACACACCACTGAGTACCCTCTATTTCCCCATCCATAACAAACTGAATTACTACAATAAGGAGTCCAATAAAGTACATCCCATTTGGTAAACAAAAAAAAATACAAAATACAAAAACTAAGATTTCAATTCCTAACAACCACCATGCAGCTGAGGCTCCAATGCAGATAAAAAGTAAAATATTTTTTTAAATGATATAATGAACAGTGGCTCTGATCTTCCCAACTCACAGGATCCTGTCATTCAATGGTGAACCTCCTGGTTGGTGATATGTAGAAACACTCTGAATGAGGAGAGACAAGGACAGAGGTAGGTCCCATTTGTTGTGATGAGTATGAAGTTAGTCCTTTTAAGGTGTGTGGAGTGGGAGACATAAATTTCAATCTTGATAGAGAGTGATAGGGTTTCAGGTTTGGGACTTAGGCTTTGTTCAGGGAAGGAAGAGAAAACCTACCTAATGACAACATTGTGGAAGACAAAAGGTGACTCAAGGGGAAAGAGTTCTATCTACTATTTAGGGAGCAATGTCTTGGCCCTAAACTCTGGAATTCCTATGCAAAGCGTATACCTCTCTCCTTTTTCATATGTTCCTTGCCTCTATGACTAGGCAATTGGTCACTTGTCCTTATATCTCTTCATGTGGCTCAGTGGCAAATGTTGACTGAAACCATTCCTGTGGAACACCTAATCAAAAGGCACTATACAAATGTAGGTTACTGACATTGTGGGGAAGAATCTTTTAGCTGTGCTGGGACAATTAGGAGGGCAAGTGTTAAGAGTTTAAAAATAGATCCAGCAAAGATTTTTACAATTTTATTTTGATAGCCCAACCTGGAATTGAACACTACCCCTATAAGGAGGTACTAGGTAACCAACATCTTGGTCAGGAGAGGAATGTCGATCAAAGGTAGAGAGAGAGAGAGAGAAACAGAAAAGATTCAGGTTTCCCTGTTTAAACCTAAGGTCATTGAGGACATTTGGTTCAAAGAGGTCTCTCTTCAGTTTGAAGTTATAATTCAAAAGGATTCAGAATACCTTGAACTACAGTTGACCAAAGGAATGTTGACATTGCGGACAAACATTTTTTCTTTGGTCAAAATATCCAAGCCAATCTACAAAGTATTTTGATGAGCAGTTGAAACCCCACAGCATACAGGGCTACCAGCCAAGTGCTGGAAATTTCTTTATATTCATTCACAGGATGGGGGATTCACTGGCTAGGCAGCATTTATTACCCATCCCTAATTGCCCAGAGGGCAGTTAGGAGTCAACCACATTGGTGTGGGTCTGGAGTCACATATAGGCCAGACCAGGTAAAGATGGCAGTTTCCTTCCCTAAAGGACATTGGTGAACCAGATGGGTTTTTCCAACAATTGACATTGTTTTACAGTCATCAGTAGATTCTTAATTCCAGATTTTCATTGAATTCAAATTCCACCATCTGCCATAGCACAATCTGAACCCTGGGTCCCCAGAACATAGCATGGGGTGGCATGATGGCTCAGTGGTTAGCACTGCTGCCTCACAGTACCAGGGACCTGGGTTCAATTCCAGCCTCAGGTGACTGTCTGTATGGAGTCTGCACATTCTCCCCACTTCTGCTGGGTGCTCTGGTTACCCCCCACAGTCCAAAGATGTACAGGGTAGGTGGATTGGCTAAGTTGCCCATAGTGTCCAAGGATGTGTAGGTTAGGTGGATTAGTGATGGGGAATTGCAAGGATGGGGGGAGGGGGAGTCTCTTTGAAGAGTTGGTGTGGACTTGTTGGGCCAAATGGCCTGTTTCCACACTGTAGGGATTCTATGGAAAAATAACATTCTCTGGGTGAACAGTCCAGTGACAATACCACGAGGCTATCATTTCCTAAACATAGTCTTACATTGGGCAGCAAAAATGCTGTGCTTTAATTTTCCAAATCTATATTTCTACAAGATTCCCATACTAATGGATTGGTCTACTGTTGCCTCCAGTTGCTGACAACAGAAACTTCGGAATCCCACAACCCCCCCTCAAACCTCAGTACCTCACTTCCCACGACTCAGATATTCCTCCAAATCTAATTCCTTCATCAAGCTTTGGTCATCAGATCAAATATATACTTATGTGGTATATTTAGCTTATAACACTCTCCTGAGGTACCTCAGGATGTTTTGTTATGTCAAGAGGGTAATTAGAGTTATTGTATATGTAAAGCCGGTGGTTAGGGGCAGCCAGTGCTGATTATCTCCGAGGGCACAACCAGTCAGGGCTATGAATGAAATCTCAATGGGGCTCACCCTATAACAACACCATGTGTGCACCTCTACACCCCATTCAAGAAGGCAGCTCACCATCACCTTTCTCAAGGTCAGCAACTACAGACAGGCAATTAATGCAACCAGCATCACCCACATACCACAAGCAAATAGTGTGAGCTCTTTTCTTGTTTTCAGTTAAACCTTGAATTGTAAAGCCAGGTTTCCTCAGTTTTACCAATGAAATTGCGTGACTGTAGCCTTAATTATGGGCAGGAGCGGGAAGAAAAATAAACATGGACCAGCAGCCGACAAAAGACGTCAGGAGTCTATATTAGTCTACTGCCTCTCTTGGACTGTTTTCATAATGTAAATAACGTCCTATTTGTTCTTTCTACTTCCACAGGTTTTCTGAAACAGAGTCAGAATCTCAGATACACAGCACTGAGCTTAAATTCTGTGAATTGAGAGTTTGAAGCCCTTCACTGGAGACAGACTCACTTTCCACTGAGTTTTAGTGGGGTCTATACCCAACTATGGAGAATATATTCAGCAAAAATAAATTTCAGGTTCTGGTAGAAGGAATGAGGACTTGTGAAAAAAATATATCAAAACAACTTCTGGGAAGTTTGAGAAGTTGAGAGGGAAGAGGTAAGTTTTTAACTTGACCTTTCTGGCAGAAACTGGGCTCATGAACACATAATAACCTGGGATACTCAACCAGGGGCTATGCTGTCTCTAATTTTAACCAGTGTTTTTAAACAAGCCAAAGCTGATGGTTGCAAAATTCATATAATTCCAATCAAAGTTGGATGCATCATTAGATCCTAATTTTAACTTCAGCCCCAGTGACGATATTTGCCTGTCTCTGACACCAGGCAACAGCAAGTCTGGTGGCATCGGTGAAGCTAACAAGGTGGGTAAGATATGCCCAGGGACCAGGAGGAGTTCATGTGGACCCTGATTTATCCACTGTCTCACAATCCGTATTACTGACAAAACTGCCTCCCCTGTGGGAACTCTCTTCTTGTATTGCCAGTACACACTTGCACCATTCACCAAATACACTGAACTCCACAGTTACTCCAACATCATTTGCATGTTAATAGGACTGAGCAACTTCATTACTGAAACCAGGAATTTCCTACTGGAAACCCTCTGGCAATTAAAGATCTCTCTTGCGCAGTGCTTTATTGCTGCATCACCATACACAGTAGAATTATTTAATACTGCATTAAGTAACAGTTCCAAATAAAGTTCCCCAAACAGTCCTCAAACGTCACTTAATCTCAGGCTCCTGATTTATCTGAGATAGTAGGAACTGCAGATGCTGGCGAATCTGAGATATACAAGGTGTAGAGCTGGATGAACACAGCAGGCCTGATTTATCTTGTCCTTTTAACCTTGGCAGTGTCCTGCATGTGAGTGAGTCAAGTGATTTCCCTGCAGCAGGCAATCTGATATTGCTCAGTGTCACTCAGGTCTCTAGCACTTTTTAATCATAAGACATGTTACATAAACAGCAAACTGCATCATAGCTTTAATTGTGGAAATCACTGGGTCTTTTTTAGAGCCTTCCCAGGGTAATAGCTTAGTATGACATGTCTCCCATGTGATAATTTGTCTGATGATCCAAACACTTCTGTGACACAGTAGAAGAAAGTATTTGGATATATTTAACACATTTCACTAACTTAGGATGACCCAGACTGCTTCCCAGCCAATTTACTATTGCTATATAGGAAACACACAAGCCAATTTGTGCACAGTTTGATCCCACACAGCAGCGATATAATGAGCAGATCATCTGATGTTGTTTTAAAGGTAAACATTGGCTCAGCCATGGGTGGGTCGGGGGGAGTCCACTGGTTTTCCTTGAAACATTGACCAGCAATCTTTTAGACCACCTTCAGGGCAGAGAGGGCCTTAGTTTAACACCTCATCTGAAAGATGGCATCTCTGCCACTGTAACACTCCCCCAATGCTGCACTACAGGTTCAGGCTGGATAATAGTTTCAAGTCTCTGTCATAGAACATGAACTTGCAATCTTCTACCTCCGAGGTGAGATTGCTATCCAATGAATCACACAGTGCTGACAAGAGCAGACTAGCAAGGATCAACCTACAGCTCAAATGCCTGTTGTCTCACTCCCCACACCTATTACTCCTTATGTACGTACAGTCTGGAAAAACACAGTCTCCATCTTCCAGTTTCATGTAATTGTGTGATGACTGCATTTCATAAAATCAGGGCATGCAACAAGTATCAGAAACACTAGTGTATATATGAGGCAGTCTGTATATTAAAGTCTCTATATCTTGTTATCAGCTTACAAATGCCACCCTGAAAACTAGCAGGATACTTTTATTTCACCGTTCAGTGCTCTCTTATCCTTGCTGGCACTTTAATTCTTCTCAAATCTTTTTGCAGTTCCTGATTTAAAACTCTAATGTGTGTGTGTAGGTTAGCTGTGTTTCCTTACATTAAATAACATTGATCAGCTGGTTGGCTACATTTTGGGTATAAAATTATTAACAGCTCAACAGCATTGAACAGTTTTGATTGTTCAACCACATGCATTTAGGGGCTACCAAGATAGTTCCTAGGATTTGTTAATGCTACAGGGTTCAAAGGGTTTGGGGAGAAAGAGGAACAGGGGACTGAGTTGGATGATCACACTGAATGGTGGAGCAGGCTCGAAGGGCCGAATGGCCTACTCGTGCTCCTATTGTCTATGTTTCTATCCCTTTAAAAATGGAACTTTTTGTTGCATCTTAACGAATGCAAAAAAAAAACCTAATGAGCTATGTTAAACATTCATTGTGAATATTACTGAGCAGCTCTATTTGTGCAAAGTTTTTGAATGGGTCCCGGCTAACACAGCATTTATCATAGACTGATCATACAACAAGGTACAGCTGGCCCGGTCTTCTATAGGAAATGTGGAATCCAAATATAATTTTTAATTGGTGTTACCTCCAAATGCTGATTTTCATCAAGAGGTACATCCCAAAACTTTTATTGCTTTAACACCTTTCTAGTGCCTTGCCAAGTTATTTCAGTTGAATGAAGTTAAGGGTTTTTTGTTGGTCCAGTTGTTTGTGAATTTTGCTGATTATGAATTTATGATATTCGCTGTTGCTACAGCAACAGATCCGTGAAAGCACTTAAGCTTTTTCATTCCTTCCACATGACTGAGCGACCACCGCCAATAGCAATCCCCCCAAACCCCAAAGATGGGAAATTCAGTTAATGCTGGAAATGATTAAATCGTTTTAGATGCGGAAATTAAAGCCTGATCATTCGAAATTTGGTGATTTAATTTGGGATATTTGCTTGACGCACAAACAGGCATGTACACACACATAGCCTGGTGTCAGAAAGTTATAAATGGCCAACAGGTTTGAGAATAGGGAGCAGATGAAGTGTTAACTATTCCAGAGGGGACAGTACAGTTGCAGATTGTTGAAACCCACCATAAAAGTACATCATAAATCAGCAACCAACTATTCCCAGGCTGAGCGCAGGCGAGGGGAGAGTTGTACGTTCACTGGGTCATGTACACATTCCTGCTGCAGTTCCACCTGGGTAACTACTGAGCTACCAGGAGGGCGGGGAGGGGGGTTCTGAGACTACCTCCTGAACTATCGGGAGGGGGGGATCTGAGACTACCTCCTGAACTATCGG
>NC_063362.1:1685168-1724358 GCF_021869965.1 Rhincodon typus
CTGCTTGGCCTGCTGTGTTCATCCAGCTCTACACCTTGTTATCTCAGATTCTCCAGCAGCTGCAGTTCCTACTATCTCTGATTTAAAGAACATGGTTCGTGTTTTGAGCCCCTGGTAAAATAAGGCCTCACAGAAACTTAGAGACCTGGAAAACATGAGCAGGAGGAGGCCATTCAGTCCATCAGGCATGCTCCACTATTCAACATGATTATGGCTGATCCTCTACCTCAATGCCACAATCCCACTCTCTCTCATACCCTGGAACACCTTTAGCTTTCAGAACTCTATCTATTTATTTCTTAAATATATTCAGTGACTTGACATCAAGATGGTGGTGGAGTAGGGCTCCTGAGGGGGGCTTGTCCACTCCTACTGCTTTCCTTTTCTTTCTTTTATTTCTCTTTCTCTTTTCTTGTTTCTTCTTCCCTTTTCCTTTAATTACCCCTTGTCCTGAGCTCGGATGGCATTGGCAGCGGGGGTGAGGGATCCCAGTGTGGACCTCGTGGCAGTGGTGAGTGAGCCCAATGTAGAGTGAGCCCCTGCTTACTCTACCGGGGCCAGCACAGTTTCTACATTGGCGGAGGCAATGGCAGAGGTGGGCCCAGTGACGAAAGATGGTGCCTGTAGAATGGGTGACGGCAACATTGTTTTGGTCTGGTGGTGGTGGAGGAGGGACAGTGGTGCAGGCATCATTGATGATGGGCTACTTCAGGACTGATGGGCTCTCTTTAAGCTATATCTTTCTACGTTTGTCTTATTCTTAAGCTGTTCAAAATGGCATCAGATTGTGAAGGCAGTGGGAAAGCTTTTCACTGTATTTTACTGTTTTTCTCACTGTAAAATACACCTGACAATAAAGTCATTCAATCATTTCATTCAGGTTTATGCAGCTTTCTGTGGTAACAAATTCCACAAGATCACTGTGCATTGACTGCAGAAATTTCTCCACAACTCAGTCAAATGTGGCCTATTATCCTGAGTCCGCAGCCACTTGTTCTGGAACCCTGCCATGGGGAAACATCATCCCCATATCCAGTCTGTCCTGCCCTGTCAGAATTTTAATATGTTTCAATGGGGTCCCGTCTCGTTCTTCCAACCTCCAGTGAATGTAGATCCGATCTCTTATCGCCTTACTAACCTGCCATCTCAGAGATCCATCTGGTGAATGTTCGCCAGCATTTGTCTTCAATAATCTTTTGAATTTTTCATTCTTATAGAAGATCTTACACTGTGCTTTTATGTTGCTTAAAATAAATAACTGATCCAGATGTGTTATTTTTGCAACAATCGATAGTTACCATTAGGACCAGCTCTTTATTCCAGATTTTTTTTTAATTCAAATTTTGACCATCTACTATCATGATACTCAAACTGACAATGCTCAGAATATTGCTCTGGAGCAAACAAAACAGAAATTGCAGGGGAATCTCAGCGGGTCTGGCAGCATCTGCAGAGACAGAAACAGAGTCAACGTTTCAAGTCCTTGTCTCAAAACATTAACCCTGTTTCTCTCTCCACCATGCTGCCAGACCTGCTGAGTTTCTCCAACAGTTTTGGCTTTTATTTGTTTCAGATCTCTGGCATCCACTGTTTTTTTGTTTTATTATATTGTCTGTGGCGCTGGGTTGATAGTCTACTGACATTACCACTACGTAATCTTCCCTTATATGGCAATCATCCTGCATTTAATTTCACTGCTCAGTCTCAGAAACTTGGCCACAGCCTGAGTAATTGCTTCAAGGTCAGTTTCAATTGTTAAAAGGTGCTTTGCATTTACAAAGGCTAAATCTTTGAGCATTCAGTTCCGGCATCTGGGATTTTTGATTTTAATATTGCAACTGTAACCATTCAACTTGTGAAATAACTTTAAGGTTCTTTACTCTATTTCATCCTACAGTGCCTCATCAAAGACCCTAACACAGCAAACATACCTGTTTTAATCATTCCAACCTGCTTATTAGCCAATACTCATTCAGTTTGCAATGGTCTTTACCTGAACAAAAATTAAAACACAAGCTGCTGGAGAAACTCAGCAGGTCTGGCAGAATCTTCCAGCATCCACAGTATTTTGCTTTTATTTTCCTGCACCATGCTGTGATCAAAGATCTGAAAGTTGTACAAATGGCAATAAAGAGAGCTTTAAACTAAACACTGGGGACAATGGATCATATGAGGCTAGAAAAGGTGAATCAAAGGGAAAAGACAAAGCAAGAGAGTAAGGTCACAGTAAGGGTAACAATAATCCGAGAGTGGCTGGATAACACAAAGCAAAATGTGCACCAGCAGATAAGGGCAGATTTTGCAAAAGGATAGAACACACAGATTGATGCACAAAGCATTTATTACAAAATGGATGAAATATCAACTCCAATAGAAACACATGTCTATGGTATCTGTTATAGGGAAATGTTAGAAGCTATTATTAAAGACATTATAAGAGGGTCCTTGGATACGTTCAAGGTAAACAAGCAGAGCCAACATGGTTTTCTCAAAGGGAAATCATGTCTAACTCATTCACTGGAATTCTTTGAAGAGGTAACTTGTGTTGTGGATAGAGGGGAACCAGTCAATGTATTTGTATTTAGATTTCCAGAAGGCATTTGATAAGATGTCACATCAATGGCTATTGCAGAAAATAAAAGCCGTTGAGGGGTGACATATTGGAATAGATATAAGATTGGCTGGCTAACAGGAAGTAGAGAGTAAGAATAATTGGGTCTTTTTCAGGTTGGCAGAATGTCACAAGTGGTCTGCCACAGGGGTCATGCTGGGGTCATTTGGATGAAGGAATCGAAGGTATGGGAGCTACATTTGCTGAGAACGCAAAGATAGGTAGGTAAGTAAGTTGTGAGGAGGATATAAGGAGTCTACAAAGGGATTGCAATAGGTACAGTGAGTGAAAAAGATCTAGTAAATGGTGTATAATGTCAAAAAATGTGAAATTGTCCATTTTGCCAAAGAGAATAAAAAAGAAGCTGGTTATCCAGACAGTGAGAGATTGCAGAGCTCTGAGGTGCAGAGGGATCTGGGTATCCGAATACATGAATCACGGAAGGTGAGTCTGGAGATAGAGCAAGTAATTTGGAGAACTGATAGGATGTTATGTTTTATTGTGATGGGAGGTTATATTGCAGAAATACAGAGCATTGCAGTGCACAGTATTGGTCACTGTACTTACAGAAGATTGTTAATACATTGGAAGAAGTTTTGAGAAGGTTTATTAGACTAATACTGGGAGTGAGAGATTGCCTTATGAGGAAAGGCTAGACAGGTTCGGCCTGTATCCTCTGGAGTTTAGAAGAGTCAGAGGAGACGTAATTGAAACATAAGGTCCTGAGAGGACTTGACTGGGTGGATGTTGGAATGGATGTTGGAATGATGTTTCCTCTTGCAGGAGAATCTCGGACTGGGGTCACTGTTTAAAGATAAGGGGCATCCCATTTATGAGAAATGAGGAAACATTCCTTCTCTCAGAGGGTTGTGAGTCTTTGGAATTCCCTTCCTCAAAAGGCAGTGAATGTGGAATATTGAAATATTTTTCAGGCAGAGGGAGATAGATTCTTAACAACCAAGGGGATAAAAATTTACTGGGGATAAGCAGGAATGTAGAATTGAGGTTAAGATCAGGTCTGCCTTGGGGCAGACCGTTACTGGTTTGTATATTCACAATGACCCAAAAGCGATTGGAGACATGAAGCTAAAGCTTATGATTTGTTGATTAAATACAAATTTTGTTGAGCCTTTTGGAGGGATTTTCACTGCAAGGCCCAGCGAATTGTCTTACCGTATCTTACCAAACTCACATCATTAATGAGCTACCCAGCCCCGAAGGTGTTTCTCACATCCAATTACCACTCACCATCCATGGAGCATCTCGGCAAAGCTGGAATATCCTGAAATGGACCACCATCCCTTGTGCCAGCGCATTGCAAAATCTCACTATGTAACTGGACAAGTCCTGTCGGTTTGGAACCGCCCTACACAGTTCCTGACCTTTACCCCAGACATGTCAAACAAAGGGGATATCAGCACCCACTTTGTGGCCAGGAATCTGGAGGCCCTGCTGGACAGGGTGGTTCAGAGGAAGACTCTCTCTTACCCTAGGACCAGCAGGGGAGGCCGGATACCACACCCTGCCCAGCTTCATCGACTTTTAAGGAGAGTCTGCTGGACGTTTCACTTAATGGAGTCAGGCAGAATCAACATGGTTTTGTGAAAAGGAAGTTGGGTTTAATTAATTTATTAGAGTTCTTTGAGGAAAAAGCAAGGAATGTGGATAAAAAGAAAGCTGTAGGCATAGTGCAATTAGATTTCCAAAAGGCATTTGATAAGGTGCCATGAAAGGTACCAAACAAAAGAAGAGCTCATGGTTCAGGAGGTTACATGTTAGAATGTTTGAAGGATTGGCTAGCCAACAGCAAACAGAGAGTAGGGATAAATGGATCATTTTCAGGTTGGCAAATTGTGACTAGTGGAGTGCCACAGGGCTCAGTACTCCGTCCCAAACTAATGTAATTTATGTCAATATATTAGATGAAGGAACTGCATATATGGCAGCCGAATCAGCTGGTGACACAAACATAGGTTAAAAAAAAACAAGCTGTGAACAGGATGTGAGGAGTCTGCACAGGGATATAGATAGGTTAAGGGAGTGAGAGAAAAATTGTGAGTTGGCACATAATGTGGAAAAATGTGAACTTCTCAACTTTAACAAGAAGAATAAAAAGGCAGCAAATTATTTAACTGGAGAAAGATTGCCGAATTCTGAGGTACAAATGGATCTGGGTGACCTGAGGCATGAACTACAAAATTTCATAAAATCTCTACAGTGTGGAAACAGGCCCTTCGACCCAACAAGTCCACACCGACCCTCAGAGCATCCCACCCAGATTCATCCCCCTAAAACCCACCTAATCTACACATCCCTGAACACTACAGGCAATTTAGCATGGTCAATCCACCTCGCCTGCACATCTTTGGACTGTGGGAGGAAACCGGAGCACCCGGAGGAAACCCACGCAGACATGGGGAGAATGTGCAAACTCCACACAGACAGTCACCCAAGGGGGAATCGAACCCAGGTACCTGGCACAAAATGTTGAAATTCAGGTGCAGCAAGTGAATAGGACGGTAAAGTACAAAGTATTGTGATTTAGAGTGCCTTAAATTTAAAAATCACGCATGACAATGGAACTAATGAAATAAAAATAGCAGCAGTTTGTTAATAACTGTCCATGGCTCTGGAGTGTGAATGTATCATTTCAGATCAATGCTGTGTGACACATTTCTTCACGTTCTCCTGTGCCTTCTGATTAGAAAACCATCAAAATCAAAAACCCTATCAGAATTTATTCAGTGAGATTAATGTGCCAAATAGAGGAGAAAAAGATTTACATTTCCAATACTCCTTTTACAATCAATGTGTACATTGCAATGTAGGAAACATGGCAGTCAGCACAAAATGCTGGAAATCACAGCAGGTCAGAGAGCATCGACGGAGAGACAGCAAGCTAAGGTTTTGAGTCGAGATGTCTCTTCATCAGAGCTGATGCATAGGCATCTAGACTCAAAAAGTTAGCCTGCTCTGTCTCCATGGATGTTCTCTGACCTGCTGTGATTTCCAGCATTTTGTGTTTTCAGTACAGATTCCAACATCTGCAATGACTTGTTCCTAAACATGGTAGTCAACTTGTGCATAGCAATTGCAATGAGTTTTCTGATGTTGATTGAGGGATAAGGATTAGACCCAGAGAATGGGAGAACTCTTCTCTGCTCTTTTGGCTTTAGTGCTGTGAGAATGTTGCATTGCCGCTTTTTAGATGACTTGTTGAACCACGACCCCTTAGGAGCTCTTAATACAAATCCCCCGTCACTATTCAAAGAAACGTAGTGGAAGTTTCTCTAGTAAATTGAACATCATTTATCGCCCAGTTTACACCACATTAAGCAACTGATGACAGACCATTTACCTCATTGCTATTCTATGAGGAGCTCAGTGTGTACAAATTGTCTTCCGTTCACAACAAAACAGAAACTACAGTTCAAAATCAAAAGGTGCAAAGGAACAATATGAGGACACAAAAGGTTTTATTTGGCTACAAATTCTGTGTAGATGTTTCCATGCAAATTCAACAACATGCAATTGTCTAAATCACAACAGAAGACAGATCCCACATGTTAAATGGAAATGATTGAAGAAATTGTAAACATTATGGAGGGGACCACATGCTTATCTACTCCTGCTTTCCAGCTATTTAAGTAAATCTCAAATATTCTAAATGTCTTGAAAGAACAAAACCCTTCTTTACAACCAAATAAATAATGCTACCCTTGAAAACTAGAAATTTTCTTGATTAAAAAAAAACAATCAGATCATTATCTAAATTAAATAATTCAAATTTAAACCAATCTTCAGCTCACAGCATTGCCCAAACCCATTCCTACACAATCTTGTGACTCATTTTCCAACAGGACAATGATGAGGAACATGGTACCTCTGTTTTCCTCTTCATGAGACCATGAGCCCAAGACCTGTTGCCCCTTCTCATTGTCCCAGTTAATCTCCCATGATAGAGCACAGAATAGAGATTATCACAGATTGTCCTCGATCCTAAGGAAGTATAAAGGTGAGTCAACAATTGGTTAAGTGGGAGTACAAACAGTAACATAATTGATACAATCTTCAGCCTTAGTCCATTGTTTACCCTCTTGGAAATACCAACCACCAACCATGATCAGTTTCCTTGAAAAATTGTAAAATTATTTGTGGCAACAGGTAAAAGATGTGGTCCTTGTTACAATTACATCATGATAGCACAATTACACTTGCATTTGCTAACTCAATAACTCATTGGATCTGGAAGTAGTTGAATATCAGAACACCAAGGTGGCGAAAGTGGCATGGAATTTGTTGGCAAACTGTTAAATGCCTTTTGCATGTTACAACTCAATTTCCAAAGATTTTTTTCATATGATGCCTTTACCATGGAAGCAGTGATCAACGTCTGAAACCTGAGCTCTACTTTCCCTCTTCATTTCATGACTGTTGGAGAATCTGACAAATAAGATTAATTGGTCTAAAAAAGCATAACTAATTTGAACATGAATTGCGCACTAATAGCTGGACACGAAACAGAGTTCACATCTTTTTTTTTTAATGTTGTACAATTATATTTATTCGGGTCACATTACATTTGACACTTGGAAGGGGAACATTCTGAAACACAGAATTACAATTGCTTTCCAGTCAGCATCAAAATTCCCGCAATTATAAGAAAAACCTGAAAACCAGTTTTAAAAGCACACTTTGCCTTACTGTCTGAAGGTGTAATCTCCACAATATTTCACCTTATGTCTTAAAGATTCTTGTTAAAAGTAATAAATTACTATAAACACATTCCAGGCATATCCCGATAAATACTGTTAAGAGACTGATGTTAGTGGGAGACGTGGTGTCATTGGCAGTAATGCCATGATTACCGTGACCACCAGAGTGCATTGGCACCAATTTAGGGCCATGCGATGTTGACAAATTTAGGTTAAATTCCAAGCTCTGTGCCATTCTCATGGTGGATTCAGGGGATTTCTGTTGTGCTGCATTCAACAACACACTAGTGCTAGTTGCATTTCAATTCATCTGCTATCTCCACACTTTCCATCATTATTTCTCCAGACTCACGTGTGCATTTTCATAATGATACTAATATTTTGCAATTACAATAATATCATTATTTATCGTACGTTGCACTATGATACGTAATTCTGAGCAGCAATCAGCTCTGTCTGAATGGGAAGAGTCCGTGGACTGCACAAATCCAAAGATTTGAGGTAAACACTTCAGTGTAATCTTATTTCACTTTTTTTCATTCATTCACAGGATGAGGGCATCACTGGATGACCCAGCATTTATTGCCCAACCCTAATTGCCCACAGGGAAGTTAAGAGCCAACCATATTACTATGGGTCTGGAGTCACATGTAGACCAGAGAAAGATGGTCCTTCATTCCCTAAAGGACATTAGTCAACCAGTTTTTACCATTAACAGTGTTGCATGGCCACAGTTAGTCTAGCTTTTTATTCCAGCTTTTTGTTTAATTCAGATGTCACCATCAGCCATGCTGGGATTCGAACCCATGTTCCATGAACATTAATCTAGGGTTTGGGATTACCAGTCCATTCACATTACTACTCTGTCAACTTTTCTGCCCCTGTCCTTCTAGATGGAAGTGATTGTGAGTTTGGAAGGTGCTGTACAAGGAGCCTTAGTGAATTTCCACAGTGCATCTTGTAGATAGTACACACTGCTGCTACAGAGCATCAGAAGTGGAGGGAGGATGCTTGTGAATGTGGTACCAATCAAGCAGGGGCTGCTTTGTCCTGGATGGTGTTGAGTTTCTTGAGTGTTGTTGGAGCTGCCCCCATCCAGGCAAGTGGGGATTATTCCATCACACTCCTGACTATCCAAACATATGATGTGGAGGTGCCGGTGTTGGACTGAGGTGGACAAAATCAAAAAACACATGACACCAGGTTATAGTCCAACAGGTTTATTTGAAATCACAAGCTTTTGAAGCGCTACAATCTGAAAGCTTGTGATTTCAAATAAACCTCTTGGACTGTGACCCAAAGATAGGCAGGATAATGGATTGTGAAGAGCACATAAGGAGCCTACAAACGGATATAAATAGATTAAGAGAGCCGAAGAGAGTAAGCAAAGATTTGGCAAACAGAATAAAATATAGAAAAGTGTGAAATTGCCCATTTTGACAGAAAGAATGAAAAAGAAGCATATTATGCCTTGTTGATAATGGACAGACTTTAGGGAGTAAGGAGATGAGTTGCTCATAACAGGATTCCTAGCCTGTGACTTGCTGTTGTAGCCACTGTGTTTATATAGCTGGTCCACTCTTGAAAATGTATCACCATTCTTTCAATGTCACTGGGTAAATCCTGGAACTCCCATCCTAGTAGCATTATGCGTAGTCCTACGCCCAAAGGACTGCAGTGGTTCAAGAAAGCAATTGTATCAACTTCTCAAGGGAAATGAGGGGAGGGCAATAAACGTTGACTTCACCAATGCTATCCACAATTTGCAGAGCATATGCTCACAATCACAGTATTGTTCGTGGGATCTTGCTTTGCATACGTTGGCTGCTGCACTTCCTACAAAACCTTCAAAAGTATCTCATTGTGAATAATGTGCTGTGAGATGTCCAGTCATCCTGAAAGGCCCCCCAGGAAATGCAAGCCTCTGTCTCAAACTCAAGGTCATCCTTTCATTAATGTAATTCCTTGTTTCCAGTCAAGTAATCCTTGCCCTTCCAACAACTTTTGAAACCTCTAACATCATCCAGGACTGATGATGTGTATCTCTTCCTTCTGCTCCCTCATTGTGCCATTGGGAACTGGTCTCTGGCCCACAGTGCTCACCAGTCACTTCCATTAAATAAGGAAGTTGTGATGTTATGGAATAAATATAGAAATAACACAGAAACATTTGTAATTTATTTGCATGTGTCACTGGGATGAAGGGTAACTTTAGGAGATTAGTAACAGATTGGAGTTATCGGCTGCTCCTGATACACTGGGCTATTTTATGTTAAACAATTCCAGTGAGTTTGGTTGCATTGATCTTCTGGTTAATCTCCTATTCATGTTCCAAAAATCTCCTGTTCTGCTTCACCTCAGCTCATGGTGGCCATAAATGTGATCATTTGTTGCACCTGTTTAATGACCATTCTTGACCAAGTGCCACAAAATGCAATGAGGGGAATAATTTAATTATTTTGTTGTCTGGTATCACCTCCCCACCCCCACCGCAAACCCTAAACTGAGTATTCTGGGAAGTTCATCATCTGTTCTCCAGGCTGTATGTTTCCCACATTTCTCCCCTCTGAAACTCTGCTCCCATGTCTTAACTTGCAACAAATCCCACTCCCCTTTGCCTCAATGCTCCCTGACCTATAAGGTCTCCCAGTCTAACCAATGTCTGGATTTTAAAGTTCTCATCTTTATTTGAAACTAGGGGAGGTGATGGCCGAGAGGTATTATTGGTGGACTGTTAATCCAGAGACACAGGTAATGTTCTGGGGACCCAGGTTTGAATCCTGTCATAGCAGATGGTAGAATTTGAATTGAACGAAAGTCTGGAATTGAGTCTCATGGTGACCATAAAACCATTGTTGATTGTCAGGAAAAATCCATCTGGTTCACTAATATCCTTCAGGGAAGGAAATCTGCCATCCTTACCTGGTCTGGCCTACATGTGTCTCCTGACCCACAGAGATGTGGTTGACTCTTAACTGCCCTCTGGGCAATTAGGGACGGGCAATAAATGCTGGGCATAGCTAGTGACACCCTCATCCTGTAAATGAATAAAATAAATCCTGCCAGGGCCTCAACCCTCCTGTTAATTGCCTCCAGCCTCACAATCCCCCAAAGCTATCTGTGCACCTTGAATTCCCTCCTTTGTTCACCTCTGGAATTTCTCCCTAAAACTCTCCCTAAACCTTGGAACCTCGTTTTCCTTCTAAAAACATACTTCTTCAACCAAGGTTTACACTGTCTAATCTAATAGCCCCTTGCATTGCTCAGTATCACAATTTGTTTAATAATGAGTCTGTGGAGAGCCTTAGGACATTTCATTATGTGAAAGATGCTATATAAATGAAAGTTGCTGTTGAATAGTGACAGTGCAGAAATGAACAAAATCCCATAAGGCTCATAAACTGTTCATGCCTATATTAGGAACTGAAGGACGGGCTCACAAGACTGAGCAAACATTCCCTGTCTGTCCACACACAGGAAAAGGTGCAGCTTCAGATGATTACCAGGATATTCCAGCATGAATCACTGACATAAGGCAGGCTACAGTAATGGGTGACTCTATAATACATGATCAGAGACTGGGAAGCGGGAAGCAGGTCATTTTTCCAGCATGGAATAGCTCCACAGAAGCATTTCTGTGCGTGTGTGAGCTGGGAGCTTACAACTCGCAATACGGAGCTTCCCTGAAATCCACAATGGCCCTTGACCCTCTGTTTCCTCTTAACTCAACAGCTGCAGACATTAGCTCTATACTCAATGACTCACTGGTCCCTTCGAGGTATTTTAGAAATAATTAGAACATAGATTTTTTAAAAGGAATTTATAGACAGCAATAGTTTGCCCCTGAATTTCCCCAAAATTCTACTTAAAAATAACCACCAATTCTGGGAACTTGAAGGCAGACAATTGGAATCAGCCAGGAGTTTTGTTAAGTAATGTGCTCAATAACAGTAATGTACAACTCTGTTGGACTGCATTAGTACGAGAAGCTCTGTAACACTTGGCTGTCTCGGGTAAGAAGCTGCAAACAAACAGAGCTAGTAATTGGCTCTGCTGCAGGGGTTATATAACTTTATTTGGAAATACCGGACCAGATTTGCACAAGTCAAACCTGGGACACATTGCAATATCATGGGAAGGTGGGGACGCTGTGATGATTGACATGTTGGACATCCAATGGCAGGAGTCTTGGGGAGGGGCAGTTGAAGGATGTGTCCAACTGGAGTTGACAACTCATTGATGGTATATAAAGTGACTTAGCAATGGAGATGAGAAAGGTGATGATTCCATTGGTGGTGGCCAATTGTGCAATGTAATGTGATGTGAGGATAACATTTCACACAGAATCACACCCCTCTGCCAGATTTAGTTCGTATTTGACAAAAGATGAAAGCCAGGACAGTTTTGAAATGTTTCTATATTTACATTGATTCTGTTCAAGTTCTTTGTCATGCCAATATCTTTCAAACTTTGTCTGTTACCTTCCCCTTGGAGCAGGCAATAATTTCTGCTCAATCCAGTGTGGAGCTGAACGAAAGCAGCAGGAATTTCTGTTCATCTTTTAATTGATTATTGGAAGTGTGTAAAGAATTAACTGATGCTTTTCTTTTATAATCCTTTGCGGGGGTTAGGGAGTGAGCAAAAATGTGTCAGAGTCCTGGGGATTCATAAGGATGAAAATAAACTTTGAAACGTCATTAGCTGCATTCAAAAGGGCCTTTGAAACAGTGAAGAATATAATCAGTTCTGCAGCAAAAGGCCAGTTGAGGAGCTCCATTGTAAACGGAACAAATTCACAACGAGTTCTGTCTAGCTGCACAAAGTTCAAGCTTTATACTATGCTTCATTTTCTTTCCTCATTAACATGAGGGTGTTGCTGGCCAGGCAGCATTTATTGTCCATCCCTCATTGCCCAGAGAGCAGTTCAGATTCAACCACATTGCTGTGGGTCTGGAGTCACATGTAGGCCAGACCAGGTAAGGATAGCAGTTTCCTTCCTGAAAGGGCATAAGTGAACCACGTGGGTTTTCCAACAATTGACAATGGATTCATGGTCATCATTAGACTCTTAATTCCAGACATTTATTAGATTCAAATTCCACCGTCTGCTATGGTGGGAGTTGAACCCTGGTCATTATCTGGGTCTCTGGATTAACAGTCCAGCAATAATACCACGAGGTCATCATCTCCCCTGATACACAGTAACATCGCCTTCAAGGATTGTGTCTGTGTCGGTGATCCAGTATCACTGCCCATTGCTGGAGCAGAATGTGTGAACAAAAAGGATCAAAATTCACCTAAAGATGCACCTTTTAATTATATTTAGGGCCATAACAATCTCAGCAGACAGTAATTACAGTAAAGGAGACTATGAAATCCTTCTGTTTATTTGTTTAACTGAACAGACAAACAGTCTCAAATAAGGAGCTCGAAATCAGATTATAAAAGGATTTTAGTGGATTGAAATATTCTAACATATGGGTGAGTACAAATCAGTTCCTGCTCTGTATGGACAGAATTGACATTCATCTGGTTTAGATAACTCTCTCTTTTGGTTGCTGGGAATGCGGAGAATGGAGCCTAAGTGTTTTCAGAGTCGGAGAATCCTGGAGTTAATTCCTACCCCTGTTCGATCCTTTGTTAATTAAACCCAGCCCCTATTACCTTTCAAATTCCTGGGCCAGGCATTTCACTTCTGATTGTTGTCCAAAGCAGAACATTTTGTTCTACCTTACAATTACATTACCCTCATTTGATTTCCCATCCCAGCTGATAAGGAATCACTGTCCATGACAAGAAACATAGGTACACATCATTAATTGCTGTGCAGGTGAAACAGTTTTAAAACAGAAGTGCAGTGGAAGGTTTTCAAGGGCTCCTGTGGGGCAGTGATTGTCTCTCTGAGTCAGGAGGCCCAGGTTCAAGTCTCACATGCTCCAGAGCTGTGTGATAACATCTCTGAGCAGATTGATTAGAAAACATCATCATAGAATCCCTACAGTTTGGAAGTAGGCCACTCAGCCCATCGAGTCCACACTGACCCTTTAGCAGGAGGTTTTCAGTCTATTCACAGACAGGCAGGGAAGCTACAACAACAACTTTGCATTTATACTGTGCCTTAACATAGTAGGATGTTTCAAGGCACTTTTTGGGAACAATCATCAACCACAGGTTAACAGTGTGCCACATGAAGAGACATTTATTCAAAAGCTCGATTAAAGTGGAAGTTTTAGAGGAGGAGAAAGGGGTGGAAAGGTGAAAAAGTTTAGAGAGGGAATTCTGGAATTCTGGAGCTTCAGCTATTGGAAGGTCTGGACACCGACAGTGGAATGTTGAAAATCGGGGTGCACAGAAAAGCAGAACTGGAGGAGCACAGGTTTGGGGGCTGGAGGGGGTTACGGGGATAGGGAGTAAGGGCTGAGGTCAACGAGGGATCTGTAAATATAGAAAGCATTTCAAAACTGCACAAGGTCCCTGGTTTGAAATTAGATACCACTTCAGTTTTGAGGAAGGGTGGAAGAAGTTGGGACTGTTCTCCTTGGAGAGAAGAAGACAGAGAGGATATGTGATTGAGGCTTTCAAATCATGACAGGTCTGGACAGAGTAGATAAGGAGAATTTTTTCTGCTCATAACAAGAACAAGACGGCACAGATTTGAATTGATCTGCAAAAGAAGTGAGGAAAATCTTTCTCACCCAGCAGGTAGTTTAGGTCTGGAAATGTACTGCTTGGAAATGTGTTAGAGGTAGGTTCATTTGAGACATTGAAGAGAATTTACATGATTATTTGGAAATAATAAATTGCAAGGGATGGGGAGAAAGCAAGAGATTGGTACTTGGCAATGACGCTTGATTGAAGAGCTAGTGCAGGTACACGGGCCAAATGGCCTCTTTCTGCGCCGTAACAATTCTATGATTCAGAGAAACATTAAGGGCTCTTGTGGGGTAGTGGTAGTGTCCCTAACTCTAAGCTAGAAGCCTGAATTCCAGTCCAACCTAGCCCAGAGGTATGTCATGACATTCTCAGACCGTCACTATCCAAAATGTATAACAAGCGTGACACTCTCCCTTCTTGATGCTCAACAATTATATTCTAACCACAGCAGAAGCAACTGAACTAGCAGATGGAATAACAGCTACATGTAGTCTAGTTCTAAAAGAACTATCAATCAGACAATGCTAAAGCTGGTACATTGGAATATTCAAGGAATTGCCATTTAGACTGGGGTCAAATCTTATTTGTACAGTTAATGCATAAATTGTCCATTTGACCTGCAAGCCCAAGCCCTAACCCACCTATTACAGATACCCTGGTACTGATTCTCCCTGTGGTTAACAGGCAGATCGAGCCCAGTAGGAGGTGATTCACCCATTAGGGTCTCTGTTGGTTCACTGCAACAGCAACTCACAAATATCATTCCACTGCCTTTCTCCCCTGGAACCTTGTACATTTTTGTTTCTTTTCAGGTGATGATCCAATTCACTCTTGAAAGCATCAATTAGATCTCCCTCGACCACACTCGCAGGCTCTACATTCCAATTTAACAGAAGTTGGTTCAAAGACAACTGCATTGCCCTTATAAAACTGAAGAGAAAGTAAATGTAGAAAACGGGACGGGGCATTGTTTCCCTTAACTCCTAGCTGACAACAACAAGATGTTGTCCTTCTTGAGAAGGAGTTCTGTTATACGCCTTTTGGGTTTTGTGACAGGAATGGGCCAATTGAAAACAACTAATTCTTCTAAGTTTATAATCAACAGAAAGGACGCACATATTATTTTTACATTTACCCGGGGCTGGAATGCTGGGTCACCTGCCCTGCCCCAGTCCCTAACCTGAGCCCAGTGGGCCTGACGTTCCAATCCAGTCCCGGGTCCTGGCAACATCTGAAATGTACACACACAAGTGCACACACACAGACACATAAACACATATGCATGCACGTGCACACACGCACACATCCACACACGCAGATGCAGACACACACACATACACGCACACATGCATGTGCACACACAAGCACACGCATACGTACACGCACACACACACACATGCACACCTGACTGAAGGGTGTCTTCCTTTACTTGACTGAAGACTAACTTACAGAATACTGAGAGACCTGGATAGAGTGGATGTGGAAAAGATGCTTGCACTAGTAGGAGAGACGAGGACCTGACTGCACAGCCTCAGAGTGAAGGGACAACCCTTTAGAAATGAGATGAGGTGGAATTTCTTCAGGCAGAAGATGGTGAATCTTTGGAACTCATTGCCACAGAGGGCCGTGGGGGCCAAATCATTGAGTGTATTTAAGACAGAGATAGATAGGCTCTTGATTGGTAAGAGGATCAAGGGTGATGTGGGTGAAAGCAGGAGAGTTGCGTTGAGAAACATACCAGCCACAATGGAATGGTGAATCAGACTCAATTGGCTGAATGGCCTAATTCTGCTCCTATACGTTATGGTCAATGGTTTATTCCCATTTGCTTGAAGCAAGTGCAGTTTGTTTACCACCTACACTGCTAGAACATGGTGTAGTTATGAGACTGACAATGTGCATTGCTGTACAGAGACATGTCCACCCACCCTTGTCTGAACACTAATGACCACCAAGGCAAACTGCCAATGTGCCTGCACAAAAAGACAAGACAAGAATTAAGAACTGTGAGCCTGTTAGCTCAGGCTGAGGGCGTAAAGCACAAAAAGGCCACACAAGGAAAGGGAATACAAATCAGCAATGGCAGGGATGCCAAAGTGGGTACAATGTGAGTGAGTGTTGAGAGAGTGCATGAGCAGCCCTGAGGTACAGCCCAGTCCAATTCATGAGCTGGGTTACTGTTCCCATACACAACTGTCCTGGCATCAACATTCAAGTAAAAAGCAATAATGAAGTGTGGCACCATACTGCAAGGGGTTCGGAGATGTGCCACGGTGGTGTAGTGAGGTTGGTGCATGTTGGATGCCAAACTCCATGGATGTGGGAGTGTAGATGGGCATTGCCCATGGAGGTGCACTGAGATGTTGGTGTCAGGTGTCCAAGGTGGAGGTCTGATGGAGTAAGAGACAAGCTGGTCTCCAGGTCTGACTTTCATGTCGGGAATTCTTGGCACCTGGTTTCTGGGTGGCAAATGGTAGAATGGGAAAGTGCGTATAAAAGAGGTGAGATTCAGTAATAATGGGGCTGTTAATGATTGATGACTCATACGAATAGTCCTATCCCTAGCAAGAATCTCATCTCAACTCCAACACTACGTTGGAAAATGGAACTTTAGCTCTCAATGTCCAGAAGCTCCTTGCTGGATATCTCACCCAATTTTGTTAAATTTCTCACTATGGCCCACATTGTTCAGAGACTGGGAAGATTCTGCCCCATGTCCTTCTGAACACACAAAACATGAAATATAAATTAAAAATAAAATTATACATTATTCCTAACAGTAACAATCTCCATAACGCCTGTCTATCAGTGCCTACGTTTTGCAGTGCATTAAGTGACACAAAATAAAAAAAACACACAGTAGGGATGAAACTGGTCTTCAGATCAATGCAAGCAAAGTTAAGTAGCTGTTTCTTTATTGTGTGCCTTGCACAACCATCAAAGATTCATTTCACTCAGAATAAAAAATGAATTTAAAAAATGTGTAGGGAGGTTTAATTCAGAAATCCTGACCTTTGTAAAGTGAGGCTTTTTTAACATGTAAATATATGCGTTACATTGTATTTTTTACAAATCAAATGGAAAATTTGATCTCTCTCATTGTGGCCAATATTGTCCTAGTTTTGGAAAGTCATTAGTCCTTTTCCAAAATCTGAAAGGAGCAGTGGGTTTCTTAATGGGTTCCTTCACATAATTACAATTTTCTTTGAAGTGACCCATTTCCTAACTACAAGGTCAAAATTCTATTTTACTTCACAGTAAAATGCTCCAGTGAAGCCTATTTTAGAGTAGTCTAGTAATTGTTGCAGAAACATATTGACAGAAACCTTACTGCAAACCAAACTCATAAAACACCCAACTGTTCACGCGAAGCACTTTTGCTGAAATGACAAGAGTGTGCAGTGATGAATAATTTTATAATTTATGTAAATATTTCATGATAATACAATTTCAAGTTTCACAATGAGTTGGGCACATTGAAGAAGACAGTGTTTGTTAGTCTTCATGTCCAGGTCACAATCACTTCTCAGAACAAGTTCAGCAAAGAGCTGAAAAGAGCCCTCAATGACACTGTTGTCCCAAACCCTCTCCTGAGTTGAGTGACACTCTACCAGTCAGGTAGTTCCAGATTTGATCCTCTGTCTGTGTGACAATGGCAACCAAGGAGCTAACAATTAGATTTGGGACAAGTTAAACAAGGAAAGACGCAGCTCCAACACTTATTCTGAAGCCCTTGCTGCTGAGTGTTGAGTTTGGATGAGACAGCATTAGATCAAGCTGCAGTGTTTCAACAGGGATCTTGCTGATCCCTGATGAGTGGACCATTAATATTCATGACTGGATTGTCCTTTATTTTTCTACCATAATGGTGACAGGATAGGTGAGAGCTTTGAGAATTAAACTTAGAAATCTATTACAAACACACAAATTAGGAGCAGGAGTAGGGTATTCATTTAATAAGGGCATGGCTGATCTGATTGTGCTCACATCTCCACGTTCCTACCTTAACTCCTTTAGCTCTCAATATCCCTGTTCCATTCTCTATCTCCTCTCCCTGGCCCAGTTAGAGGGACAACTGGCCACAGGTCACTGCCCACTGACTGCAGATTGACAACAGCCTGATTGACTTCTTGGTCATGGCTCATAACACCAGGGTTCAGAACTGTCCTGAAGCAGCAACAGAAAGGACACTTCACTCAACAGAAGACCAAAGAACTTCAGATGCTGGAAATCAGAAACAAAAAACAGAAATTGCTGGAGAAACTCAGCAGGTCTAGCAGCATCTGTGTTGAGGGAAACAGAGTAAACATCTCAGATTCAGTGACCTTCCCTCAACTGATGATGTTTTATGATCACCATTACTGAGGCAATCTTTATATTCCATACGTGTTGATTTGAATTTAAACTTCATCAACTGCTGTGGTGGGATTTGAACCCATGGTGCCAGTGCACTGAGCTGGACTTCTTGACTATTTAGCCCAATGATATTTTCACCATGTCACCATCAAGTCTACATATTGTCCAATTTTGAAAAGGTCTGTACAGATCAATGTCCTTCGTTATGTACGACCTCATTAGGATTTGTTGTGTCTTGAATGCAATGAAATTCCCCAAGAAAGGGGGAGGTGATGGCCTAGTGGTATTATCACGGGACTGTTAATCCAGAGGCCCATGTGCTGTTCTAGGGACCATGGTTCAAATCTTGGGTGGCACGGTGACTCAGTGGTTAGCACTGCTGCCTCGCAGCACCAGTAACCCAGGTTCAATCCCACCCTCAGGTGACTGTCTGTGTGGAGTTTGTACATTCTCCCTGCGTCTGTGTGGGTTTCCTTCAGGTGCTCTGGTTTCCTCCCACAGTCCAAAGATGTGCAGGCTGGGTGGACTGGCCATGCTAAATTGTCCCATAGTGTTCAGGGTTGTGTAGATTAGGTGGGTTATAGGGAGATAGGTCTGGGTGGGATGTTCTGAGGGTCAGTATGGACTTGTTGAGCCAAAGGTCCTGTTTCCATACTGTAGGGATTCTATGAAACTCACTTTAAAAACATTTCTACAACTTAGTGAAGTAATCCTGAAGGTGCAAAAGAAAACATTTTGTTGGTCCATAATTTTTTGATGAACTGATGTAAAAGCAAAGTAAATTTGATTGGACCCGTTGACTTCCCAAAACAAAGAAGAGACCAATAGCAGTTATGCATTGCTTTCAGCTAGAACAGAGATCCAAACATGTCACTGGCTCAAAGTAGCTCCTGATTCCTAACTCAGTCTGACATTGACATGGATTCATTTTTAATATAATCATTATTTTTTGAATTTCAGGTCAAACTCTAAATAAAATGAATCCATTTACAGTTTCCGACAAGCTGAAAACCTGTTGGGAGAAGACTGAATTCAAAAGAATTTTCTTATCCCAAATGTAACTTTTAGGATTAGGTCCAGTTTCGGGAAACAGATGTTAGCCTCATTTGGCCAAAGTATTGTGGGAATGGAGGTCAGCATCTTTCTCAAAACTGTTGTCCCTGATGGCACTGTCAACAATAACCAACAAACCTGCATGAACAAGCTTAGTAAAGGTCAGTGTTATATGTAACAGTGGTTTCCAATGTATTAACATTGCATTTGAATAGTGGAAACACTTCAAACTAAAACAGTTGTGCGACCTCCCAGAGCAACCAGTGGTCCACTGAACTTACTCCAGGCTCAGTAGACAGATGCTGGAACTGTTTCTAGGCTACCCCACTAGTTTGGGAAAGTGGTTGGTTGGGGGCAGGGTGGAATTAATCCTAATCCTCAAATTTTACACAGAAGGCCTTCTAATTGGCTGGAAGGCAGGTTGGGCAGTCAATTAGCAACTGCAGGAGTAGGAATAGAGTTGAGAGTCAGTGAGTAGAGATCTGACAGGCTGGGGCTACAGTGATAAGATAGGAGGGAGCAGGCAGGCACTAGGACCACCGTGTCCCCTCACTTCACTGATGTCAACCTGGAGGTCCACCTTTTTTTAAATTCATTCATTGGATGAGAGCATTGCTGGCTAGGTCAGTATTTATTGCCCATCCCTAATGGGATTAAGAGGGCTGTTAAGAGTCAACCACATTGCTCTGGGTCCGGAGTCACATGTAGGCCAGACCAAGTGAGGATGGCAGTTTCCTTCCCTAAAGGACATAAGTGAAGCAGATGGGTTTTTTCAATAATTAACAATAGATTTGTGGTCATCGTTAAACCCTTAACTCCAGATAATTATCGAATTCAAATCCCACCATCTGCAATTGCAGGATTCAAACCTGAGTCCCCAGAACATCACCTGGCCCTCTGGATTTACCACCCAGAGATAATACCATTAGGCCATCACCTCCTGTGCTGTGTTTGCTATACTTTGATGCATGTCTTTGTTACCCATCTGTAATTACACCTGAACTGAGTGTCTTGCTCAACCATTTTTGAGGGCAGGGAAGATCCAACTGATGCAAGACTGTCTCCTCAATGGAAGTGCTGTCACAGGCAGCACAGTGCGAGTTCCTCCCAATGCCATTGTCCTGGGTTGGGAGAGCTCAGCTGAAACAAACCTGATCAGACGATCCCTGACCATCAGACCGTAAGAAATAGGAACCGGAATAGGCTGTTTGGCTCCTCGAGCCTGCTCCACAATTCACTTGGATCATTTTCCCCCTAACCCTTGATTCTGAACCTGTTCAAGATGCTATCTCTCTCAGCCTTAAATATACACAAGGACTCTGCCCTCGCAGCTCTCTGTGGCAAGGAGTTCCAAAGATTCATAACCCTCTGAGAGATGAAATTCCTCCTCATCTCAGTCTTAAATTGGCATTCCTTTATTCTGAGTTTGTGTTCTCTGGTCCTAGGCTCTCTCATGAGTAGAAACATCCTCTGTCAAGGCCCTTAAGAATCCAGTATGTTTCAATGAACTCACCTCTTATCCTTCTAAACACCAGCAAGTAGAGTCCCAACCTGTTTAGCCTTCACTCACAAGACAACCCTCCATAAAGGGAATCATCCTAGTGAACTTTCATATTCACAGCATCTTGAAGAAAACTTCCAAACCTACCCTGATTGTGGCCTCCTCCCTGTGCAGACCTGGCCTGTCCTGATGAATCGCACAGAGACCTTGACCCACTGGGGTTTAGGAGAATGAGAGGTGGTTGGTTTGAAACATGGAAGATCCCAAAGGGGACCTGACAGGGCGTGTGCTAACAGAGTGTTTCTGCTACTGTGTGAACACTGTTGAAAACTTAGGTTCATCCATTTAAGACTGCAAAGAAAAGAAGTATTTTCTCTTGGAGGGTAGTCTGTCTTTGGGACACTTCCCCAGAAGACCGGTTGTGTGGCATTGAATATATTTAAGGCTGAGTTGTACAGATAGTTGACCGACAAGGAATACAAGGCTTACAGGAAGAAGGCAGGAATGTGGAGTTGAGGCAGCAATCAGAGCAGGATTGATTTTATTGACTACAGGAGCAGGCTTGAGGGGCCAAATGGCCTACTCTTGCTCCTATTTCTTGTGTTTTTGTAACAAAAAAACTGGCATGTCAGCTGGTGGCACTATTTTCAGAGCCGGTCACCTCCATTCCTCACCTGAGGCCAACTTATAAATCCTATCGCAGGGCATTAGAGAGGTTTCAGAGAATCTGCAGTGATTGTGATGTGACTTCACTTTTCCCGGAAACAGAGATATATCTGTGAAACAAATTGCCTTAACATATTCCCCTGAGATTGCAAAACAATAAGGAATTTGTGAGGAAATTCAAAGAATAATTCTAAAAAGGTACTGAGGGATCCAGTAGATTCTAAGGTAAATCAAAGGCTGTTGTGTGACGAAGATCAAGCTGCAGGAGGGAATTGTGTAAAGGACAAACCAAATGGGTATGGAACTGGCCCACATGATGATGTGGTGAGATAACGCGAGAAAACATCATGTTACATAGCGAGAGGGCTAGACTAACTGGGCAAACAGCCAAGCTACACTGGGAAAAGGCCAGGCTACCCGAGGAGAGATCAGGGTCACAAGGCGGACAGGTTCAGCGCTGTGAAGACTAAGTTGAGAACAGATGGAATAAATTATCAGGAGTTATTTGGATGAGGATTCCCATCATCATTACTGGTAGAAGAACACTCCCAGAGTAGCAGTAAACGGGCTGGAATAACAAAGAGCCTATAAGCTGCAAAGCAAGCGCTGAGTGTGAAAATGAAGCAAGAAAAACCCAACAGAAAGCTCAGGGGCTATGTGACACATGATGTGCAATGCCATTACTGCAAAGGCAACCATCACAAGCAATCAAGTCACAGAGGCACACTGTGGAAGATTAAAGTGCTGCTTTACAGGCTGTCAGCGTTCAGGAATTTATTAAGAACGCTTATCTAAACACAAAAAGGCATGAATTAATCATTGACATTTTCAAGGCTAAAACAGATCGCCCCATTGTCTTTGCTCAAGTAGACCATAGTGACATTAATTAGTTGTTGTTTTAAACATTTGTCATTGAACTGTTTTAGTCTAAACCAAGTTTTTAGATGGACATACTGTACCAATTCCCCATTACTGCCCCTCCATCTTAAACATACCTGAAATACAGTCCAACCGCTTCTTTGTCTGGGTAATATTGAGGCACAATATATTTAAACTTTGCCAATGTGAAACCAGGAGGAATGGGAATTGCTGCTCTGTGCTCCAGGATGTCAGTAATGGCCAGCAATCATTGCCTGCTGCTACCCCCTGTACCCTCAAACCGAATGCTGACCTCCAGCTCCACTTTACTGCTTCTCCCAACTCCCCATTGGTGAAGCAGTCAGCACAAGTTGACGTTCCTCAGCTCAGCAAGTTATCTCTGGATTCCCGCTTGACATTGTAACTTACTACATCTGCCGACAAGCTCGATCTCAGTGTCATCATAATTTACAGTCACACCATCCCAGCACAATGAGAATTCTGTACCCAAAACAGGCCAACACCTAAACCTCAGCAAAAAGTGATTTCAAAAACTTCCAGTTAAATTCATTCCTCATTCAATCATTGCAGTGCAGGCATCAGTCTCTGAGAGCATTTCCTCATTGCTTCGGTCGCATTGGGACAAAGAGGGATGTTTTCAAAGTTATTTACCCGACAATATGGAAAATTGCCCAAGTATGTCCTGTACACAGAAAGCAGGACAAATCCAACCCGACCAGTTACTGCCCCATCAGTCTCCTCTCGATCATCAGTAAAGTGATGGAAGGTGTCAGTAACAGCGCTATCAAGCAGCACCTGCTCAGCAATAACCTGCTCAGTGACGCCCAGTTTGGGGTCCGCCAGGGCCACTCAGCTCCTGACCTCATTACAGCCTTGGTTCAAACATGGACAAAAGAGCTGAATTCCAGAGGGGAGATGAGAGTGACAGCCCTTGACATCAAGGCTGCATTTGACCAAGGGTGGGCATCAAGGGGCCCTAGCAAAACTGGAATAAATGTGTATCAGGTGGCAAACTCTCCGATGGTTGGAGTCATACCTAACGCAAAGGAAGATGGTCATGGTTGTTGGTGGTCAGTCATCTCAGCTCCAGGACATCTCTGCAGGAGTTCCTCAGGGTAGTGTCCTCAGCAGAACCGTCCTCAGCTGCTTCATCAATGACCTTCCCTCCATCATAAGGTCAGAAGTGGGGATGTTCGCCAATGATTGCATAATATTCAGCTCCATTCGTGACTCCTCAGATACTGAAGCAGTCCGTGTTCAAAAACAGCAAGATGTGGACAATATCCAGGCTTGGGCTGACAAGTGGCAAGTGACATTCAACCTGCACCCACAGCCAGGCTATGACCATCACCAATAAGAGAGAACATAACCATCTACCTTTTACATTCAATGCTTTCGCCATTTACTTAAATCCCCACAGAGGTTACCATTGACCAGAAACTGAACTGGATTTGCAAGTCAGAGAATACTGCAGTGACTAACTCACCTCCTGACTCACCAAAGCCTGTCCATCATCTACAATCTATAAGTGTGATAGAATACTCCCTACTTGCCTGGATGAGTGCAGCTCCAACAGCACCATCCAGGACAAAGCAGGCCACTTGATTGGCACCACATCCACAAGCACCCCCTCCCTCCACCACCGACACTCAGTAGCAGCAGTATGTACTATCTACAAGAAGCACTGAAGAAATTCACCAAGACTCTTTAGATACTTTTTCTCAGGGTGGAAATGACTATTATGAGGGGACATAATTTTAAGGTGATTGGAGGAAGGTATAGGGGAGATGTCAGAGGTAGGTTCTTCACACAGAGAGTGGTGGGCGTGTGGAATGCGCTGCCGGTGGTGGATTCAGATACTTTAGAGACTTTTAAATGACTCTTGGATAGGCACATAGAAGTTAGTAAAATGTAGGGTATGCAGGTAGATTGATCTTAGTAGGATAATAGGTCTGCACAATATCGTGGGCCGAAGGGCCTGTACTGTGCTGTATTGTTCTATGTTCTATATTCTATGTTCTATGTACCACCTTCCAAACCCATGACCTCTAACATAGAACGTAGAACAGTATCGCACAGGTACAGGCCCTTTCGCCCATCATCTATATGCTGAGCATTTGGCTAATCCTATCCATCTGCATATGGTATATATGCCTCTATTCATTCCCTGTTCAATATAAAAGTTGGCAAGTCACGTGTCATGTGTCATCTGTTCATGTGTCTGTCTAAAAACCGTTTAAATGTATTTGCTTCTACCACCTCCCTTGGCAATGCATTCCAACCACTTACTACTTTCTCTATTAAAAAAACTTTCCCCTCTCACTTTAAACCTTTGTTGCCTTTGTATTTTCCCTGGGAAAAACAGTTTGACTATCCACCCTATCCATGCCTCTCATAGTTTTATACTTATACCAGGTCACCCCTCAACCTCCCATGTTCTAGCAAAAGCAATTTGGGGCGGCACGGTGGATCAGTGGTTAGCACTGCTGCTTCAGTCTGAACATTCTCCCCGTGCCTGCATGGGTTTCCTCCGGGTGCTCTGGTTTCCTCCCACAGTCCAAAAATGTGCAGGCTAGGTGGATTGGCCATACTAAATTGCCCGTAGTGCCCAGGGATGTTTAGGTTGGGTGGGTTAGATGTGAGAAATGCAGGGGTAGGGGAGTGCATCTGGGTGGGATGCTCTTTGGAGGGGCAGTGTTGACTTGTTGAGCCAAATGGCCTGTTTCCACACTGTAGGGATTCTATGATTCAATCCAAGTTTGTCCAACTTCTCCTTATAGCTAATACACTCCAATCCAGGCAACATGCTGATAAATCTCTTTTGCATGTTCTCCAAAGCATCCACATATTTCCCATATTGTGGTGATGAGAACTGTACACAATATTCCAAATGTTGCCGAACTAAAGTTCTATGCAGCTGCAACATAACTTGCCAACTTTTATATTGAATGCCTTGACTGATGAAGGCAAGCACCACCATTTACCTCCTTTACCATCTTACCCAGTGTGTTGCCATTTTCAGGGAGCTATGAGTTTGCAACCCAAGATCTCTCCATACATCAATGATCCTAAGGGTCCTGCCATTTACTATGTACTTTCCTCTTGTGTTTGACCCCCCAAAATGCATCACCTCATACTTGTCCAGATTATACTCCATCTGCCATTTCTCTGCCCAACCGTCCAACTGATCAATGTCTTGCTATATTGTTTGACAACCTCTCTTACTATCCACAACTGCACCAATTTTCATGTCACCTGTGAATTTACTAATCAGATTACCTACATTTTCATCCAAATCATTTATACATATTACACACAACAGAGGTCCCAGCACTGATCCTTGCAGAACGCCACTGGTCAGAGACCTCTATTCAGAGAAACACCCCTCCACAACTACCATCTGTCTTCTTTAACCAAGTCAATTTTGTATCCAACTTACCAATTCACCATGGATCCCATGCAAACTTAATCTTCTGGACCAGCCTACAATGAGGAACCTTGTCACATGCTTTAGTAAAGTTCATGTAGACAACATCATTGCCCTCATTAATCATCTTTGTCACTTCAAAAATGTCAATCAAATTTGTGAGGCAAGACCTCCCCTGCACAAAGCCATGCTGACTTTCCCTATAAGTCCATTCTTTTCCAAATGCTTGTAAATTCTGTCCCTAAGAATCTTCTGCAATAATTTCCCGACCACTGACGTAAGGCTCACCGACCTATAATTTACATAATTATCCCTACTGCTCTTCTTAATCAAAGAAGTAACATTGGTTATTCTCCTGTCTTCTGGGACCTCACCTGTGGCTAAAGAGGATACAAAGATCTCTGTCAAGCCCCAGCAATCTCCTTCCTTCCCTCCCTCAATATCCTGGGATAGATCCCATCAAGCCCTGGAGACTTACCAACCTTAACGTTTTTGAAGACACCCAACATCTCCTCCTTCTTAATATCGATATGCCCCAGAATATAAACATACCCCTTCCCAATCTTACTGTCATGCCCTTCTCCTTCGTGAATACCGATGTGAAGTACTGATTAGGAACCTCACCCAATTCCTCTGGCTTTACGCATAAACGCTGTCCTTTGACCTTGCATGGACCCACCCCTTTCTTAGTTACCCTCTTGCTGCTAATATACATATAACATGCCTTGGGATTCTCCTGAATCCTACTTGCAAAGAACATTTTATGGCCCTTTTTAGCTCTCCTAATTCCTTGGTTAAGTTCTTTCATGCTCCCTTTATGGTCCTCAAGGGCCTTGTCTGATTTCAGTTTCCTAAATCATATTATATGCTTCCTTTCTCTTTTGACTAAACTTTCAATATCCCTTGTCATCCAGGCTTCTTGAATCTTGCCATCCTTATCTTTCACCCTCACAGGAACATACTGGTCCTGAACTCTGATCAATTGGCCTTTAAAAATTCCCACATGTCAGATGTGAATTTGACCTCAAGCAGTTAACTCCAATATAATTTCTCCAGTTCCTGCCGAATACTGTGCTAATTGAGCACTTTCACCAAAGGAGCAGTCTTACCCTTCTATACAACAATCTTAAAACTTATGGAATTATGATTACTGTTGCCAAAACGCTCTCCTACTCAAACTTTGATCACCTGGCCAGGCTCATTCCCCTGTACAAGGTCTAGTACAGATCCTTCCCTAGTTGGACTATCGAAATATTGTTTCAAGAAATCCTCCTGAATGCACCTAACAAATTCTGCCCCAGCTAAGCTCCTAGCAGTAAGACAGTTGCAGTAAATTTTGGGAAGTTAAACTCACCCTCCACAACAACCCTGCTGTTTTTACATTTCTCCATAATCTGTTAATATAACTGTTCCTCAATCTCCTGTTAGCTATTGGGAGGCCTATAGCATAACCCCATCATAGTGATTGCACCTTTTTTATTCTGAGTCCTATCCATAAGGCCTAACAGGATGAGCCCTCCAAGATGTCCTCTCTCAGTGCAGCTATGATCTTTTCCTTAATGAGGGTAATACAACTCCTCCACCTCTTTTACATCCCTCTCTTTCCCACTTGAAACATCTAAACCCTGGAACATTCAGCTGCCAGTCCTGCCCTTCTCTGAACCAAGTTTCTGTAATGGCTTCATTAGTCCCATTTTCTAATCCAGACTCTAAGATCATCTGCCTTACCTGCTATACTTCTTGCATTAAAATAAATACACCTCAGACCATCAGTACTGTCGTGTTCATTAACGTGGTCTTTCAAGTTCTTCCTATTAGACTTACTTGACTTAACCTCTACCTACTCCTCAATCATTCCATGTGCTAGCCTACTGATCCGGCAGCCATCCCCTACCCACACTAGTTTAAACTCTCCCAAGAGTCACTAATGAACCAGATCTAGAGGGACAAGGGCAGCAGATACATGGGAACACCACCATCTTCAAGCTCCCCTCCAGGCCACTCATCATCCTAAAATGGAAATATGTCGCTGTTCCATCGCTGTCACTGGGTCAAAATCCTGGAATTCCCTCCCTAAGGGCATTGTGGGTCGACTTATAGCATATGGACTGCAACTAACCACCACCTTCTCAATGTCAACTATGGCCGGGCAATAAATGCTGATCCAGCCAGCTGCACTGACATTGTATGAGCAAACATAAAAACATTGCTGGAGTAAAGGATATAATATTATTATAATATAATAACAAATAGAACATTTGCAAAAACCAGTGCTAGCAATCTTAGAGTGCTGCATTAAATTATCAGGTGTATATTTCAACATGTTTTTGTTTTTGGCTTTTTTTGTGAACTCAACATCAAGCAGTGAACATGTTGATGCAAACTATTCAACTCCGCGTACTGCGACAACAGATTGCACATGAGCTGACTTACAGTTATCTGGGTTTTTAACTGGTCAGAGTCAGTTCAAATGAATGCAAGTCATTTGCTAAGATGCAAGATTCTTTCTTAAATCAATGTTGACAAGGGCTGGGTTTGGCAAATGGTACAAATTTGCTCCAAAGAACATAAAGTTTACTGAGAGCCATAAAGGCTGTGCAGTTTTTTCTGAGTGAGGTTTGTATAGAATGTTCTCTCAGTGTAAATGATGGGTGCGAGAGAGTCCAGGAGAAAGTTGATTCTGCAGGAGGGGGCACAACTGCAAAAATTACAGTTTCAAAGAATTTTGAAGAAGTCCTCGGACTCAAAAAGTTAACTGTTTCTCTCTTCACAGATGCTGCCACACCTGCTGAGTTTCTCCAGCAATTATTATTTTTGACAAGTAAGTTGCTGGATATATATGAAGATGTCCTGTTTTGTAAATTTGAACCCCTTGAATGCCAGTACAAATTATTGTTATTAGGTTGGATTCTGAAGCCTGCAAATTACTGCCGGCAATAATATTAAATAATCCTTAACACATTATATGTCTTTCCCCTGTTCTGCTATTTTACACAGGCTCTAGCTGGTTTATGATAATTGGTGAACAATGCTAACAAAATTGCAGATTGAGAAATATACAAGAACATGTTAAATATCCCATCCCTCACTTTGTCAACAGTTCATTTTGAGACCTCTGTGTCTACATTTTAATCATTATTCCAACAACTGTTTGCTTGCTTGAACAGCCATCTTGGAGTTTGAATTTCAATATCTCAGACCTGGGTATAAATTAAATATTGGCCTGATCTGAGTTTGATCAGTCTTCACATCAATTACATCTTCACATCAACTTAAAGCAATTCCCTCTTCTCTTCAACAGCCCACTGCCTGAAGAATAGGTTAGTTATTTGTGAGCAGTTTTTGGCTCATTCTTTGGTTCCTTTCACTTTGATGCCTTGAGGGTAATATACATTTATTTCAATTAATAGTTCATTTCCACTTCAGCCTGGAGATAAAATTTATTTATCAAAATATTAAATAGCACAAACTCCAGTTATAACCCATTCTCTATAAGTTTGGATAGAGTTTCCTTTAAACAAAAATTAAAGTTAATGAAGTTTGCATTCTGTTTTGCTGCAGCCTTGAGTGTTTCACGTCAATACTTTGAACATCAGCAGCTCCGAAATAAATGCAGTGCCCTTGTTTGTCACCCGTGTCAGTTAAAGCACCTGCTAACCAAGGTGTGGCTCAATAACACTGCCTGCTCTCTGGACCGTATGGTTTTGCCACAACACCAATACTGAGCTGTGTTTACAGACAGTAGGCAATACAGAAGACCATAAGACCATAAGACATACGAGCAGAAATTAGGCCATTTAGCCTATCGAGTCTGCTCTGCCATTCAATCATGGCTGATAAGTTCCTCAACCCCATTCTCCCCCTTTCTCCCCGTAACCCTTGTTCCCCTTGATAATCAAGAACCTATCTATCTCAGTCTTAAATGTACTCAATGACCTGGCCTCCACAGCCTTCTGTGGCAGTGAATTCCATAGATTCACCACTCTCTGGCTGAAGAAGTTTCTCCTTATCTCTGTTCTAAAAGGTCTTCCCTTTACTCTAAGGCTGTGCCCTCGGGTCCTATTCTCTCCTACCAATGGAAACACCTTCCCAACATCCACTCTGTCCAGGCCATTCAGTATTCTGTAAGTTTCAATTAGATCGCTCCTCATCCTTCTAAACTCCAAAGAGTATAGTCCCAGAGTCCTCAAACATTCCTCACATGTTAAGCTTCTCGTTCCTGGGACCATTCTCGTGAACTTCCTCTGAACCTGTGCCAGGGCCAGTACATCCTTCCTGAGATATGGGGCCCAAAACTGCACACAATACTCCAAATGTGGTCTGACCAGAGCCTCAGTAGTACATCCCTGTTTTTATATTCAAGTCCTCTCAAAATAAATGCCAACTTTGCATTTGCCTCCCTGACTACTGACTCAACCTGCAAGCTTACCTTGAGACAATCCCGGACTAGAACTCCCAAGTCTCTTTGCACTTCAGATTTCTGAATTTTCTCCCCATTTAGAAAATAGTCCATGCCTCTATTCTTCTTACCAAAGTGCATGACCTCACACTTTCCCACGTTGTACTCAATCTGCCAGTTCTTTGCCCGCTCTCCTAACCTGCTCAAATCCTCCTGCAGCCTTGCCACCTCCTTAATACTACCTGTCCCTCCATCTATCTTTGTATCGTCTGCAAACTTAGCCAGAATGCCCACAGTGCCTTCATCTAGATCATTAATGTACAAAGTGAAAAGTTGTGGTCCCAACACTGACGCTTGCGGAACACCACTTGACACCAGCTGCCATCCTGAGAAAGACTCCTTTAACCCCACTCTCTGCTTTCTGCCAGACAGCCAATCTTCTATCCATGCTAGCACCTTGCCTCTAACACCGTGGGCCCTTATCTTACTCAGCAGCCTCCTGTGTGGGACCTTGTCAAAGGCCTTCTTGAAGTCCAGGTAGATAACATCCATTGGCTCTCCTTGGTCTACCCTGCTCATTACTTCCTCAAAGAATTCTAACAGATTTGTCAGGCATGACCTCCCCTTGATGAAGCCATGCTGACTTTGCTCTATTTTACCATACACTTCCAAATATTCAGAAATCTCATCCTTTACAATGAACTCCAAAATCTTACCCACAACCGAGGTTAGGATAATCGGCCTGTAATTTTCCATCTTTTGCCTTACTCCCTTTTTAAACAGGGGTGTCACGCCAGCGATTTTCCAGTCCTCTAGGACCCTCCCTGACTCTAACGATTCCTGAAAGATCACCACTAATGCTTCCACTATCTGTTCAGCTATCTCCTTTAGAACTCTGGGGTGTAGTCCATCTGGTCCAGGCAATTTATCCACCTTCAGGCCAATCAGTTTTACTAGCACCGTTTCCTTGGTGATGGCCACCATACTCAGCTCTGCCCCCCGACTGTCTTGAATCTTTATGACAGTTCTGATTAAGAGAGAATGCTTCCTCATGTGGGGGCCAGTTCAAAGTAGAGACCATTAATATGAGATCACCACCAAGATATCAACAGAGAATTCCAAAGAAACTTCTTTTCCCAGGGAGTACTGAGGATGCAGAACTCGTTCCTTCTGGGAATGGTTGCAGTGAATACTTGGAGATACACTTCAGAGAAAGCTAGAAAAGTAAGTGAGGGGGAAGGCATACAGGGTTACAATGAATGATTTAGGGAATTCAAATGGACCATAAATAGCAGCATGGACTAATTGACCAAACAGCCTGTGGCTGTTTCTCCTATCTCTGTATACATGTTGGAGATGTATCAAAGTTCTTTCAGTGAATTTTACTGAATTCAAGGTCCTATCTGTCATTAGTGATTTGAAGCTTCTTGTGGCTACATTTTTCAATCAGAAAACAGCTGGCAGCAGGCCAGAAATAATTCCCTTCGCTCTGCCCACTTCCTGCTGCTTTTACAACTGAACACTTTTCGAAGAGTTATAATTCCTGGTGGCCAATCCCTCCTTCCAGGAGAGTCAGGAGCTTTGTGAATTAGTTTAAATCAGACTCAATTAACACAATCAAAGTTGCTGGAAAAGCTCAGCAGGTCTTGCAGCATCTGTGAAAGAGAAAACAGAGTTAATGTTTCGGGTCCGGTGACCCTTCCTCAGAACTCTGTTTTCTCCTTCACAGATGCTGCCAGACCTACTGAGCTTTTCCAGCAACTTTGTTTTTGTTCCTGATTTACAGCATCCGCTGTTCTTTTGGTTTTCAATTAACACAATTCCTGTCCTGACTCTGTGTTTGTTTTAAATCCAGTCGCCTAATTCACACCACTTCCTATTGTATCAACCAGCACTTAGCATCCTAGGTTGACAATTTCAGCCAACATCCAAAGAGATCTCAGGCAAATCCAATCAATAGCTTTTAGCAAAATTATTTTTTCAGCACCTTGCATCTTTTTGACTTTCAAAGATTTTAAAACAAGATGTCAAGCCTCTTTATGATTTCAGAATCTCATCAAATACTTCACGGCCAGTTCAGGCCCTCTGAAGTTCAGGCACAGTCATAACAGAGGGGCATCAGCTGCCTTCAGCACACATGGTCCCACAAACAGTAGTGAGTTAAATAATCAGGTAATCCGTTTCACTGATATTAGCTTCCAATTTTTGAGATAACTATTGGCCAGTGCTCCTTCTCAGTTCTTCCTGCTTCCAGACATCTTTCTGCAGTTCCATCATGTTCCCAGCTTTAGCTGCAAATGTATGCACCTAGCCATTAAGACATTAGCTCTTAAATAACTGCAACAAATAGTGATATTTCCCACTTCCAAACTGGTAAGTTATGAACAATTAGATCATGGATCCTTTACTGAACACATGTACAGTCCCCTCTACACTACATGCCAGCTCTGATGGACAGTCATCTAGACTCGAAACATTAGCTTGCTCTCTCTCTCCATGGATGCTGTCTGATCCGCTGTGATCTCTAGCATTTGGTGTTTTCAATACAGATTCCAGGATCCGCAGTAATTTGCTCCTACATTTTGTTTAATCGACTGCCATGTCCCTTTGATATTGACTCTTTCACCGCGTACACCATTGTCACTGATGTTGTTCGACAAGGTGTTTGCCAAAACTCACCTCCACAGACATGTTTCCTTCCTCAGCGACTGCCAATGACTCAGACTTACTCCGCATGGATTTCAACTCAAGTTTCACCCTTCATGTTTCAAATCCACCCAGGATTACAATATCTCCAGGACATACAGCGTTCCTCAGACTGCTATTCCAGCTGGTTCCTGTAATCCATGATCAACGCCATGCACCGATATGTGCACACTCAACTCCACTTTGCAGCAACATCAACTCAGCCTCTCTCGAAGCAGCGCCAGTCCCCTGTTTCACAACAACCTTCACCTCATCTTTCGCCTCAGCAATAGACTTTTTCTCTTTCTTACAGACATCAAGTCACACAAGCTCCAACAACTTATGGATCCAACAGCTGTCCTGCAGACTGCCCCTTTCCAGCTCTCAGATGCCATCCCTTTCTGTCCCTGTGAGACCACTCCCCCCAACCCCAGCCCTTGCTGTGTGTTCACCATACCTCCTGACCTTCCCCTTGCTGAAGCTAACATACTATCCTCAGCAAAGGACTCAGTTTCATACACTTATGGCCCCACCTTAACGAATTTTGGGCTTGTCATGACATTGAACTGTTTTTCTGCCCGCTCCATCTCCACGCTTACTTCTTTGGGCAGGATTCCCAACCCCCAACATTTTGTTCCACTGATCCCTTCACCCGCCTCCAGTATTCACCCTCCACTTGGACCCTTTCTTCTGGCGTCTTACCTGCCCTCAATCTCTTCATTGAAAACTGCCAAAATGACATCAGCCTTCTCAATTTCTCTGCTCCTCTCACCCACTCTAACCTGTCCTCTTCTGAAATTGCTGCACTTCATGTCTCAGGTCCAACCCTAACTTTTTTATCAAACCGGCTGACGAAGGTGGCACTGTTGTAGCTTGATGCACTGATCTTTACCTTACGGAGGCTTAACACCAGCTCTCGGACTCTTCTTCCTACCGGCCCCTGGACCATGACCTCACATCCCACATCTGGTTTCCCTTGTCCTCAGTTATCATCCTACCAGCCTCCGCATTCAAAGATCATTCTCCGTCATTTCAGATAACTCCAGCATAAAGCCACTGGCAAACATATCTTCCCCTCCCTCTCCCGTCTGCATTTCACAGGGATCATTCCCTCCAGGATACCCTAGTCCGTTCCACAACCACTAACACCACCCCACCTTCCCACGGCACCTTCTCATGTAAACGCAGAAGGTGCAACACCTGTCCCTTCACGTTCTCCCTGCTCACCATCCAAAGGCCTAAAGAGTCTTTGCAGGTGAAGCAACATTTCATCTGTGCCTCCTCCAATCTTGTGTATTGTATTCGCTGCACCCAATGTGGCCCACCCTCCACTGCAGAAACCAAACGCAGACTGGGTAACCATTTTGTGGAACGCCTCCGGTCTGTGTGCTAGCATAATCCCAACCTTCCTGTAGTCGGTCATTTTAACACAGCGTCCTGCTTCCATGCCCCTGTGTCTGTCCTCGGCATGCTGCGGTGTTCCAATGAATCACAGCGCAAACTGGAGGAACAACATCTCATCTTCAGACTAGGCACTTTACAGCCTACAGGACTTAATATTGAGTTTGACACCTTCAAATTGTGAACCATTTCTTCCCTTCATTTCAGCTTGATATCATGTCCTTTCCTACCCCCATCTCACTGTCTGTCCTTTCCAGTCTGGTAGGAAATAGACCACTGTTCTGCCATTCTCACATTCCAATCACTTAATCTGAACTATCAACATCTTTCCCCCCCAGCAGTCTACACACACCACCACCACCATCCATGCCCCCCCTAAAACTATAGCATAAATGCTGTCCCCACCACACTTCATATCAGCTCTGATGAAGAGTCATCTAGACTCGAAACATTAGCTTGCTCTCTCTCCATGGATGCTGTCTGACCTGCTGTGATCTCCAGCATTTGTTGTTTTCTCTCCAGTAACATTCTGGAAACCTGCTGCTGACTGTTTCTTTTACTTACGGTCTACATGGTGTTGCAGGTGTTTCCTGTTTCGAAATTAGACCTCATGCCGTTCCTGTGTTAATTGTTATTTGAATGTTAGCTTGCTGAAAGAATATCTTATCCTGCTTCGCTGAAGTGGCCTTTTATGTAAGTCAACAGTTGGATTCAAAGCCAAAAGAACTGCGGATGCTGTAAATCAGGAACAAAAACAGAAGTTGTTGGAAATGCTCAGTAGGTCTGGCAGCATCTGTGAAGAAAAATCAGAGTTAACGTTTCAGGTCTGGTGACCCTTCCTCACCCAACACTCCAGACCTAGCAACTTCTGTTTTTGTTCCTGAGTTGGATTCAAAGTCAAGTTCATTCTTTACCACTGCGCTGACCTATCCCAGCGCTCCCCCACTTTGGGCTTCTTGTACCACCCCAGTTTTAATTGTTCAACCATTGGAGGCCATGCTTTCAGTTGCCAAGGTCCCAAGTCTGGATTAACTCCTGGAATCTCTCTGCCTCTCCACTTCCCACTTTTAAGACACTTAACACCTGACTATTTGCCTAAGATTTTGGTCAATAGCTCCGTGAGCGACTCTGTGTGAAATTCTATTTGACAACGAACCTGTGAAACACTTTTAGGATGTTTTCCTGTATTGAAGAGCCATACAAAAGCAGATTGTCGTTATTGGCCCCTAATGTTTGCAGTGCTCACCTCAGTCAGTTACCTGTTATTTTGTGTTTCCCTACTTCAATGTGGTGATAGAAGATAAGAGCAGGAGTAGGCCCCCTCAGGTCTGCTCCATCATTTAATATAATCATGGCTGCTCCTTAAGGTGAATATTCTAATCCCACCCTCCCCCAATATCCCTCAATCCCTATAGCCATACGAGCCAAATCCTTGTCCTTCCTGAATACAATTTTTTAACAAATTTCAAGATTTCAATTCAGTACAAACCATTGCAAATTTTAAACTTTCACAGACATTTTGACCAGGAGATTTTGAATGTTTTTACAACAACAATAAATAAATTTAATCAGTTTTGTTTATTAACCAATAAAAACGAACTTTTGTCTCAGTCAACAGCCCCTGGCTTTGTTCTCCTGCCATTCAGCCAGGTGCTTCCCTCAAACAGCTAAACCCCACTGTCTCCATTTCCTCTCTGCACCTTTCCCTTGTCTTCCTATATTTTCAATTTCAGTTCTGTAGCAAGGTATATGTCGGAAACATTAGCACATTATTCAAATCACAGGTGCTGACTGACCTGTCTATTCTTAGCATTTTCTGTTTTTATTTTGCATTTCCAGCGCTCATAGTTGTATTCCTGTTGTTACAATAGATTGAAACATGCACTAGGTCAGTCACAACTCAATCTTTAAGACAGAAACATGTAGCCTCCCAGATAGCTGGAAGAGAAAAAAGCACATGCATTTATAAGGGTCTAGGCCCGAAATGTCAGCCTCTCTGCTCCTATGATGCTGCTTGGCCTGCTGTGTTCATCCAGCCCTGCACCTTGTTGTCTTGCATTTATATAGTGCCTTTCACAAACCTCTAAATATTTAAAACTGTCTTCCAGCCAATTAAATGCTTCTGTAGTGTAGTCACTGAAGTAATGTAGGGAAAACAGCAGCCAATTTGTGCCCAGCAAACTCCCATAAACAGCATGCCTTAATGACCAGCTAATCAGTTTTAAATAAAAACAAAAACTGCTGGAAAATTGCAGTGTCTGTGAAACATTAACTCTGCTTTTTTTTTCACAGATGCTGCCAGATCTGCTGAGCTTTCCCATCAATTTTTGTTTTTGTTTCTGATTTCCAGTATCTGTCGTTCTTTGTTCCTTTTTAAAACGTCTGTTTTAGTCATGTTGATGGAGGGATGTTTCGCCAGGCAGAAGCCCTCCCTAATCTTCTTTGAAATAGTGTCATGTGGCATCTTAACGTCCGCGTGAGAGGATGGACAGGGCCGAAGGGTTCTCTCTTGAGTTCCTGACCAATAGTTATCCCTCAAACAATAAAACAGATTATCACTTATCTCATTGTTTGTGAGAGCTGCTGTGGACTGTACATTGCATTAAAACACTGACTAGACTTCAAAAGTACTTTGTTGGTTGTAAAGAACTTTGTAAAGAACCTTGTGCATGAAAGGAAGATGCATGTTCTTTTGTCATTGCTGTGCTCAAGGTGCTAGGCCCAATGAAGCCTTCTCACAAGACATCTCTTAGTTGGTTTAAAAGGCCAGGCAAAGCAGATGCTTTAGCCAGTTGAGTAATTTACCACAATAATATACATCGGAAAATGCTTTGAAGAGTTAACATTTCTGTTTAATATCCTGTTTGTACAGATTAGCAGAAAAAATTGCTTTGTGAATAGAAACAGAGCATAAAAGCAGGAGTAGGCCATTCAGCCCTTTGAACCTGTTCCACGATTCATAATGATCGCGGCTGACCATCCAACTCAGACCCTGTTCCTGCTTTCTCCCCACACCCTTTGATCCCTTTAGCCCTAGGAACTATATCTGACTCCTTTTTGAAAACATTCAGTGTTTTGGCCTCAACTGCTTTCTGTGGCAGAGAATTCCACAGGATCCCCACTCTCTGGGTGAGGAAAGGAGTTACAATATCTTGTAAATTGTGAGCTTCTGCTAGCTAGCCATGCACCATGAAGTGAAGGGGTGTGATTAAGGAAATATATTTTCTACTTGTCACGTACTTTGTGCATGTTCTAATCCCATTAGAGTATTTCAGAGAGCCTCTATCTTGAATTAGTTTCAATGCATGAAAAATCTTAAAACAAGCAAGAAATCTTTAGCAGGGTTTGTCAATGTGATATTTTCCTTACTGGAGAATAAGAAAAAGCCCTCAGTGGCCAATCCTCCTGTTGAATTGTAGTAATACAGGTGTGCACCAGGGCCATGTGAGGGTGAAGACAGCAATAGATCTCAGTGTTTCTGAAACCTCAAAAGATTACAAGCATCTCTGGAGGGGTCCGGGATGTCCTGAGGAAAGTGGCAGAGACCAACACTGGGTCAAAATCCTAGAACTCCTTCCCTAACATCACTGTGGGCCTACCTACATCACATAGATTGCTGCAGTTCAAGAAGACAGCTATTGAACTGGAAAAACTGCAAAAAAGATTTATTAGGATGCTAACTGGACTGGAAGGTTTGAGTTAATGGGAGACATTGGATAAGTTGGGACATTTTTCCCCTGGAGTGTAGGAGACTGAGGGGTGATCTTATACAGGTCTATAAAATCATGAGAGGCATAGATAAAGTAGACAGCCATCAACATTTCCCCAAGGAAGGGGAGTCTAAAAGTAGAGAGTGTAGGTTTAAGGTGAGAGGGGAGAGGTACAAAAGGGTCCATGGGGCAATTTTTTCACACAGAGGGTGGTGAGTGTTTGGATTGGGCTGCCGGAGGAAGTGGTGGAGGCGAATACAGTTTTATCATTTAAGAAACATTTTGACAGATACATGGATGGGATAGGTATGGAGGTACATGCACCAAACGCAGGCAAATAGGACTAAATTGTGAAAATTGTTTAAATTGTGAAAACTGGGTGGCACGGGCAAGTTGTGCTGAAGGGCCTGTTTCCATGCTGTACACCTCTATGACTCTATGACCATACTCAATGATTCATCACCGCCTTCTCAAGGTCACCTAGGGATGGGCAATAAATGATGGCACAGCCAGGGACTCCTACATCCTGTGAATGATTTATTAAAAACATGAAAACCAAGTCAATTTTTTGTGACTTTGAACAGTGTTTGTGAAGGCCGGTGGATTTTGGGCCGTGTTGAAACCCATCAGAATGGGGCAAGAGTGTTCATTTGCATTTCTGTGGGCTCACTGTTGATTTGGATGTCTCACCCTGTCAATGTGCACACCCTGCTCTGCCTTGCTGTGGTGCAAACAGGCACATTAACCAGGCTTTAGTTGCTCCTACACTCAGTCTGAAGGGCCATTGGTACAATAACACCAGTGTGGAAAGAATACAGATATGATGGAGACAACAAGGTGCAGGGCTGGATGAACACAGCAGGCCAAGCAGCATCATAGGAGCAGAGAGGCTGACGTTTCGGGCCTAGACCCTTCATCAGAAAAGGGGGAGGGGAAGGGGGTTTTGAAATAAATAGGGAGAGAGTGGGAGGCGGATAGAAGAGGGATAGAGGAGACGAGAGAGTTGCAGTGGGAGAAAGATCCCTTGAGGTTTGTCCAGAGGGAGGAGGGTAACTTCTTCAGGTTAGGCATCCTTAGAAGAGGCTTCGCAGTGGGGTTAAAATTGAATCAGAGATAGTAGGAACTGCAGATGC
>NC_063362.1:1724458-1791583 GCF_021869965.1 Rhincodon typus
GCATCATAGGAGCAGAGAGGCTCCCTCCGGACAAACCTCAAGGGATCTCTCTCCCACTGCAACTCTCTCGTCTCCTCTATCCCTCTTCTATCTGCCTCCCACTCTCTCCCTATTTATTTCAAAACCCCCTTCCCCTCCCCCTTTTCTGATGAAGGGTCTAGGCCCGAAACGTCAGCCTCTCTGCTCCTATGATGCTGCTTGGCCTGCTGTGTTCATCCAGCCCTGCACCTTGTTGTCTCGGATTCTCCAGCATCTGCAGTTCCTACTATCACAGATATGATGGAGCATGGACTAGCAAGTTTCAGAGTCAGACTGTCCTTCTGAATCCCAGTGGCAGGCTCCAGTTTGGTCTGGAGGAGACGATTTTTGTCTCATGCTGAAGAGCAGTTGTTCATGGCTTAGGAAAAGGTCAAGTCTGTTTTCTTCAATGACTAACAATAAAATCAACTTCAAATCCTTCAGATCACAACCAAAAGAAGGGCTTGTATAGCACTGAGCACCACTCGACTGGTACCACTCAGCAACCTGTTTAACACAGGACAGTTTTCATCCATTCAAAAAGTTAAAGGTAAATGTCCATTGTTGACAACATCGTGTCATTCTATTTGTGGATTGGGCTATTACACCAGGTTACCAGATTGTGTGGAATGAATGTGATATTTATATTTTCATTACATGTAACACGAGGATTAGTTAAATCCCATGCCTCTAGCCTATTTTTGTGAAAATTACAATAAACATGCCTCTGCTTCCCTGTGTGTTACCTGCCCTCCCTCTCTATGCCTACCTCCCAGGTTCTTGCTGTTGTTCTACTGACAATGAGCTTCCACTATAGCAAGGGGGAGGTGATGGCCTGTTAATCCACAGGTCCATGTGACGTTCCAGGGACCATGGTTCAAATCTTGCCATGGCAGATTCTGGGATTAAGAGTCTAATGCTGACCATGAATCTATTGTTGATTGCCTGGTTGACTATTGTCCTTTAGGGAAGGAAACTGCCATCCTTACCTGATCTGGTCTCCATGTGACTCCAGACCTATGTCCATGTGGTTGGCTCTTATGGATGGGCAATAAATGCTGGTCTAGCTAGTGATGTCCATTTCTCATGAATGAATAAAATTTTTTTTAAAAAGTTTTTTTAGCATCCAGAGTTAAAACTCCTTGTATTCTTGAGCTGGTGCTCGGATAAATCCAATCAAACTATTCTGATCAAAAACATCCTATGGAAACATATAACCTTTTATTATCATTCATTTCAGTGTTTGTGATTAAGCTGATTAAGCAAATTTCCTGTCTATGCGATTGCATTTGAGCTGTTGAGACTTGTTGCTGCTATGTGACTGGTGCATATTGTGATCAGAAGGAACATATCTCTTTCTGTTAAGGTTTCTGATCATTGGGGTCACCACAGAGTGTGCCGTGCAGTAGCTCTAGCCTGAGCTTCTTTGTCAGTATGTTAGAAAGGCTACAGTTCTGAACAAATTCCAAACTGGGCACATTGATTAGGGACAGATGGGAATCATTAAAATGCTGCTCCTAGCCACTACATCAATTGGCAGAATTATCAGAATATTGCAACACCAAACACTGGCCATTCATGTTTTTTTTTGAATATAATTTAAACCTGGAATCTAATCCCAGAACTAAAGTAGAAATTCCAGAAAAAAATTGATACGTTCCATCACCATAAATTATCATTTTCATGTGAAAAGATGTAATTGAGTCCTTTAACTGCCTGCAATAATTATCTGCTATTAATAAAATAGCCAGCTCTTCATGTTTTCAATTGATTCGGTAAATTCACTGCTAAATATTTTGTGAATATGATGTTAATGATCACTAACCATTTTTAGTCATTTTCCATCTCTCTGCTTGTAAAGGATAGGAACATTTCAGTGAGAGCTATTCCGTCATTTACTGAAACTCCCAAGCTGCAAACGTAGTTGCATTACCAACCTTGGCTGCTCAAGTTATAGCACATGACCAATCCCAGGAGGCAAACTCTGCTTTCAGAATGCACGTACGCTTGGAGGGAGGTGCCTGCATTGACACCAGTCATGTGCTGTGTCTGCGTACTTTGCTTGGTTCCCTTCTAGACAAAGAGCTGGCACGTTTTTTTTCTGCAAACCCTCTGTCAGCATGCCCGAAGATTAAACAATGATACAATATTGGATCTGCTTTCCCTGCAAATAATTTGAATTGAAAAATATAGCCTATAAATGTCTTTATTTTCAAATTCCTGAGTCTGCACTGTATCTGCTTATGGCCCTGCTAGGGTTACAATTAGAATGTATCAAATGTCAGTCTCCTGATTAAAGCATTCCAGCTATAAATATATTAATAAAACCTTCAGGTCACTGGGTTCTTTCTATTTATTTACAACAACATATTTAGATTGAATTTAGAACATGGAAACAGGTCATTCAGTCCAACCTGTCTACCTTAATTTCCCTCCATGCCAGCAACTGGTCCTGTCTCCATATTCTATTGTACCTTCACCCCTACGTCCAGCTGCCTAATCTAACACTCAGTGTTTGTACAGTCTCTCCTATAAACAGTGACTTCGTAAGTGATTTCAAGAGCCTTGTGACTCTCTTTGAGAGAAGATTTCTCTTGTCTTTTGTCCTAATGCATCTAAACTTGTATCCATTGCCCCTCACTCCAGCTTCATTGGAAACAGTCTGCTCCTACCTGGACTTACTATTCTTCCACAGTCTGATAAACTTCTGAATCCTATCCCCTTCTAATGTGCATTTTGTTTTAATGATAGGAGTCCTGATTTTATAAATCTTCACACTTGTAATTCTTCATACCAGAGGTCATCCCAGTGATTCACTGTAAAATCTGTTTTCTTCCTATAGTGGTTGCGTCTTGTTAAAGTTTTAATTACATGTATTGTATATATTCTATATGTTTCAATTGAACTACGTTTTTTTACTTGTTTGTAGGATGTGGGCATCACTGGGCCAGCACTTATTGCCCGTCCCTAGGTGCCCTTGAGAAGGTGGGGGTGAGCTGTCTTCTTGGATCGCTGCAGTCCATGTGCTGTGGGTTGACCCACTATGCCCTTAGGGAGGGAATTCCAGGATTTTAATCCAGTGACACTGAAGGAACGGCGTTATAATTTCAGGATGAGAGAGACTTGGAGGGGAATTTGCAGGGCGTGGTGTTCTCATGTATCTGCTGCCCTTGTCCTTTCAGATGGAAGTGGTTCTTGGTTCATCGTTCTAAAGGGCCACCTTTAATTTTCTGTAAATCTTGTAGCCACAGATACTGTGCTTTTCCACAGCAAGTAGCCTATTTCCACTCAGACTACAATTACGCTTATTTCTTTTATTTAACAAAAAGTATCACTTCAAAATTGCTAATGATGAATTTTATCTTTTTGCCCATTTCCCAGATTATAATTATCCATTTGTAGCTTCCTTGGGTTGTCTAAAGGGTAAACCAGGCCCTCCCCATTTTGGATCATCTGCAAGTTTCACTGTGCCTGGATCTGATGTTATGTTTATTAATATACATAATGAACTGAAGTGACCACAGATGCCAGTCATATTCAGCACTCTGGAAAAAAAGTTCTCTCCTCTGCTGTCCTTTTAATTATCAATTTTAAATCAGGTTTGTTAACCTTCACCTAATTTCATGCCAATTAATCTTCTGTAATAATCTCCCAAACAGTATCTTATCGAAGACTTCTTAATCATTCATGTTTGATACATCTATCTCCCAAAAGAATTCAATAAGATTTGTCCAACATGCTGCTTAATATCCAAACCATCTACTTCTAACCTTTCCTCTTTATCCAGGCAGGGTAATTGAAACGTTCATTAAAGTCTTGTAACTTTTCCCTACTACAAATAGAGTCATAGAGACATACAGCACAGAAACAGACCCTTCAGTCCAATTCGTCCATGCTGACCAGATATCCTAAATTAATCTAGCCCCATTTGCCAGCATTTGGTCCACATCCCTCTAAACCCTTCCTATCCATGTATCCATCCAAATGCCTTTTAAATGTTGTAATTATAGCATCTTCCACCAATTCCTCTGGCAGCTCCTGGATTGGGTGATGAGCCAAAGTCTTTTCACCTGAGTGTGAACCAGTGTGTGAACGTGAGCCTGAATGTGATCCCTAGTCTAAGTCTGAACCGAAGTGTGTTGTAATGAATGATTATTTTTATCCTCCCCACAAAAAGGAATCATTACCCTGTATCTAATTAATTCCTTTACCATTTTAAACGGAGGCTGTTGCCTCTGAACATCCCAAACAGAAAGGAATACAAGTTTACAAAACCGATCCTCATTACCGACCCCCTTACTTCCCACTATCGTTCTGGTGAATTTGTTATAGTCAGAGTCATGGAGCAATACAGCTTGGAAACAGGCCCTTCGGCCCAAACGGGTCTATGCTGACCATGGTGCCTACACATCTAGTTCAAATTGCCCACATTTGGTCCATATCCCTCTAAACCCTTCCCATCCATGTACCTATGCAAATGTTTTTTTAAATGTTGCTATTGTACCTGCCTCAACCACTTTCTCTGGCAGCCCATTCCATATATGCACCACTGTCTGTGTGAAGAAGTTGCCCCTCAGGTCCTTCTTAAATCTTTCCCCTCTCACCTTAAACCCACGCCCTCTAGTTTTCAATCCACTGTCCTTGGGAAAAAGACTATATGCATTCATCTTATCTGTGCCTGACATGATTTAATACACCTCATTAAGGTCACTCCTCATTCTCCTACGTTCCAAGGAATAAAGTCCTATCCTCGCCAACCTCTCCCTATAACTCAGGCCTACAAGTCCTGGCAACATCCTCGTAAATCTTCTTTGCACACTTTCCAGTTTAACTATGTCTTTCCTACAATAGGATGAACAAAACTGTACACAATTCTCCAAATGCGGCCTTACCAATGACTTATACAACTGTAACATAGTGTCCCAACTCCTATACTTAATGCCTCGACCAATGGAGGCCAGCATGCTAAATGCCTTCTTCATCACCCTGTCCACCTGTGGTGCCGCTTTCAACAGACTAAGTACTTGTACTCCTAGGTCCCTCTATTACACAACACTCCTCAGGGCCTTATCATTTACTGTGTAATTCTTACCTTTGTTGACTTTCCAAAGTGCAACAACTCATGCTTTTCTGTATTGAATTGTATCTGCCAATTCTCAGACAACTTCCCCATCTGATCAAGATCCCTTTGTAATTTTTGATAACCTTCCTCACTATAAACGATACCTCCTAATTTTATATCATTCGCAAACTTACTAGTTCCTAAACTTACGAACAAATCTGTTCTGTACCTTCTCTAAGTACAATATATCTTTCCTGCGGGGATTGACCAATGCTCCATAAAACTGAAAAGTAACTTTGACCCCTGTGTATTCAAAGCCACTTCAGACAAAGACTGACATTTGAGTCACTTTACTACATTTTGTACCCACACACTGGATTTCAGTGATTTATGTACTCAGACAACTAAATCCCTTTATTTCTCCACAGCTTTCCCAGAGTTAATTTTAGGGGGTTCACATCAGTTACCGGTGACACAGTAGCTCAGCGGTTAGCCCTGCTGCCTCCTAGCGCCAGGGACCTGGGTCTGATTCCTGCATCTGGCAACTGTCTGTGTGGAGTTTTCACATTCGCCCCGTGTCTGTGTGGGTTTCCTCCGAGTGCTCTGGTTTCCTCCCACAGTCCAAAGATGTGCAGACTAGGTGGATTGGCCATGCTAAATTGCCCGCAGTGTTCAGGAATATGTAGGTTAGGTCGGTTAGCCATGGGAAACACAGGGTTGCAGGGATAGCATAGGGGGTGAGATGCTCGGAGGTTTAATGTGCACTCAATGGGCTGAATGGCCTGCTTCCATGCTGTAGGGATTCTAAGATACCATGAGTTACCTAATATTGGGAGTTGACAATTTGTAATAATTTTCTGATAGTTGATTGAGCTTGTGAAGAAGTGGCAGTTTCAATACGTTGCAATGTTAATTGGATAAAGAAAGTATACAACCGTGATGGATTAGAATGCTTCACTCAATCCTTTCTGTGGAATGGAAGAGTAGAGGCAGCACATTCTCACATCCCAAATATCTTTCATTCTTCCCTGGTCGTCGTTGCCTTATTTCTCTATTTGAGCTGATGTAGGGAACTCCTGGTAACTCATTGCCCCTGCTCTTGCTCTCCTCCTGTCTCTGTTAATGCCCCCTATTTTAGGGGGTGGTTATCAAAGCTGTGTCAATCACCTGCCTATCCTCTCTTGGCCAATGACCATGGACAGCCACTCATGACGTCAGATGACCGTTGTTCCCTTGCCCACCTTCACCTCAGGGTCACCTTACCAATTCTTTCTAAGGGGAAAACCTTCTTATCTCCAAAACTGAGAATACATTCAGTGCCAGATAAATTGTTGATGTTGGATCAATGCGCATGGTGACCTCCATGTTCGTCATAATTCTTCCCTTTTATTTTCTCATGCTAGATGTTTGGAAATTTAAGTTCTGCTGTACTAGATGTTCAACAGAATCTCTTGCCACCAGTAAATATCAAGAATATTCAGTTTTTAAAAGAATCCTGATTTTTAACACAAGTTTCCTCAGATCCAACACTAGGCAGATTCATTTGTTCCTCTCTCAGCCTAAGTGAAACCCAAGGACCAAGACTCAAAATGATCTGATTTACTTCTTAAACCTGAGTTGATCCCAGCATAATGTCAACTATTGAGATCATGTACCAAGTACCAATTGCAAGCATCATGCAATGATCAGTTTTCAAATTATTTATGTAAACACTTAAAAAAGTATTTCTTTGGTTTTATTCCCTCAATGTTATCCATAGCAACTATTTAAAAAGTTACCACATGCTAACATAAGTTGCACTTTAAGCCTTGACACGAGAATAGTATATCATGTTATTAAAATCACATTCTTCAGGCTTGGAGAAAGTAAAAGGAGGCACAAAATACTTCAATATGAAATGAAATAGCTGGAATATAGCAATGAGGAGTTACAGAATGTTCTACTGAGGGTCATTAAGGCAATATATTTCTTCCTAAACCCACAGAAACACAAATCAGTGCAGGTGATGCAGCATTGAAAAGGCAGAATACATAACTATATTTGGGCACATATTAATTTAGAGTTGGGCATTTCAACCACAACAAAGACAGACAAGAGGACTAGAAAATCAACTACACTCCCAAGATGGATAGACCAGTTCCCATGTATCTGCTGCCCTTGTCCTTCTAGACGGAAGTGGTCATGGGTTTGGAAGATGCTATCTAAGGATCTTTGGTGAATTTCTGCAGTGCATCTTGTAGGTAGTACATACTGCTGTTACTGAGCATTGGTGGTGGAGGGAGTGGATGTTTCTGAATTTGGTGCCACTGAACAAAGTTAATGCATTTGGACATGGACTGCTTCAAGTATCTGAGGAGTTGCCAATGGTGCTGAACATTATGCAATCATCAGCGGACATGCTCACTTCTGACCTTATGATGGAAGAAAGGTCATTATAATGGAGCAGATGAAGAAGGTTGGGCCTAGGACACATACCTGAGGAACTCCTGCAGACATGTCCTGGATTCTTGTGGCCAAATTTTCTATTTAAGCAATCTCTAAGGAAGCTACTGCTTAAATTTTCTCTCCTTCCTTCCTTGTAGGAATGTACCTATACACAAACAGGATTGACAGTGAATTTGGTGCAAGCTGGTACACAAATAGCAGAATATTGAATAAATTGAAGTTTATGGAGGACAGGTTGTCCAATTGAAAGTTGGCTAAGAAAGCATTGGAACTCTCTAACCAATTGTGGTGGTAGTGGTGGGGTTGGGGGTGGCATTGTAGGTGACAAGTATGGTAAAAAAGTGAAAGACTTTTCATTATTATTGCTCCTTTCATAACATCAGGATGTTTCGGTTCAGAAATGTGCAAAAAACAACAACAATCAAGCTGCTCATAGTAGGGTCCTACAAACAGCAATGAGTTGAATAGTTTTAGTGACAATGGTTGGGGCATAAATATTTGCCAGAGCACAAGGAGAACTCTCCTGATCTTAAAAACTGAAAGAACTGCGGCTGCTGTAAATCAGGAACAAAAACAAAGTTGCTGGAAAAGCTCAGCAGGTCTGGCAGCATCTGTGAAGGAGAAAACAGAGTTAACGTTTCGGGTCCGGTGACCCTTCCTCAGAACTCTCCTGATCTTGTTTGAAAATTACCAATGGATCTTCGTATCCTCCCTTCAGAGATAAGACTTTCCTTTATCATCCCACCTGGAAGGTAGCCTACCTTCAGTGATTAATGTTAGCCACTCAAATTCTGGAGTGGGCTAAAATTGATAAGCCACAGAGTAAGAGGCAATATTGCTGTCACAACTCCTAACAATAAATTCAATAAGCAGCTGGGCTGAGGCAAGGTTAGAATTGGACTAATGTAGCGGGAGGTGGAAGTAAACTGTTTTGGTGTTTTAAAGGATACGGACTCACGATTACTGACTGGGGTTAAAGCAGACACCAAGGTTCTAAACTGATTCATTTAATCTGGGACAATGACCAGAGAGGTGGATCTGACAGGAACATCCACTGAATAATACTTTCTTTTGTCTATCCTTCATGCTCTAATCCATGTTGATATGCTTCATGTAACATAACAGACATTTTAATGTTTTGAAACAGCCTCCAGTGCAGCACTTTATTGTAGGATCCCCACAGTGCAGAAAGTGGCCATTCGGCCTATTGAGTCAGCACCAACCCTTGAACATCTCACCCAGACCTTCCCCCCCAACATCCCTACATTTACCATAGACAATCCACTTAATCTGCACTATGGGAGGAAACTGGAGCACCCAGAGGAAATCCACACAGACAGTGCCCAAGGGTGGAATCAAACCTGGATCCCAGGTACTGTGATGCAGCAGTGTTAACTGCTATGCCACCGTGCCACCCAAATTCCTTTAAAAATCTGTGCCAAAAACAAACAAACAATTTCCCTCTGCAAGTCCCACAGAAAAGTTATTTAGTCAATTAGAAACACAATTTACCTTTAACAAATTCATACCGATTTTTCTTTAACAAACTTGGGTCTGTCTGAATGGTAATCTCATTCTATGTTACAGCCTCGAGACTCTTACTGCTGAGAGGGGTGTGGGTTAAGCTGACTAGTTTACAGTGGGCTGCTATGGAACATCCTGAAAACCTCACATTCCACTTGTGTGGCATTAATGTTGAAAAGATAAGAGGGGTTGGGTTTTGTTGCAGCAAACTCTAGATGGATGAAATGTTTACAATTTTCATCCGGCAATCATTGGTGTTAGGCTAGAAATCATACATACAGATTTGTTATTCTATACATCTAGCAGTTTTAATAGTTTCTAACTAATTCTTCCATTTTAGCACCTGCCTGTTAGACACAAAGTTGTCTTCTTTCTTCCTCATGTCCTAACATGCTTGCTTGCCCCAGTTACGATGTTAGGCTTCCTGTTACAGTTAATTTCAGAATTTGAGGCTATGCCAGTGACTGATGGGCTGTTCAATTGAATCACCACACCTTCGTTTATTGTACCTAAAACATGGTTATCAGGGATGATTTCATCTTTGAATAGCAGATACTCCTTGAAATGAAATAATGTGGAAAAATACTGGCTGCAATGTGTCTTGCAACTAAAAATAGCTGTCACTTTCTCACATTGTCGAGGGTGGCCCCTGAATTTTCCACATCCCTGCTGCATTTTAAAGGTGACAATTACAGTAATGTTTTCTGTCATTAATCTTTACAGTGTCAAAAATCTATTGTTTTAAAGAGCCCAGAGTTTGCCTGCTTACATTCTGGTAAATTTCCATGGTGTTGTTATCGAATACAACTGCATAGTAACATGGAATTCAACTTTGAAAAAGGCCTGCTTGAAAGATATCTTGCAGCTGATTTTCTGCACTGTTGTCCTCACTGCCTTCCCTTATCTGCCATTTGCTAACTCCAAAGTGTCCACAACGTCACAGGCCTTGTCCTTGACCATACCAAGGCCCAGGAGCCCATCACCTCCAAGTTTCCATAAGTTTGTGATCTTCTCCTGGCTTATATCTCGATGTATGTCATCAGGTCTTTCAAAACCAGCCTCTAGACCATCAGCAACAACCACTCCTTTAGATGCCTTGCTCTAGCTCTCTGGCATTTCCTGTCTTCACATATCTCTGTATTGTCATTTCCTACCTCTTCCTAAACCACCACCTCAACAGTTTAAACCCCTCTCCACCCTCTAACAGCTTTTACTCTCTTAATTCTGACCATTCTTTTTCCTACATCAATCCAAAGTCCATTCATTGTCCACTGCTCCGTGAAGTGTCCGACTCTTCAGACAAAGATAAGAAAAAGTGGATCATAGACCCTTCCAGTTTGAGGCAAGTGTCACCCTGTAACTCAGCAACATTCATGGAGAAAGAAGAGATAATGTAGCCTTTGTCAGAGCTGGAGAGCATCACAAAAGCTCTTCAAGGAAGAACAAACAGAAGGACAATGAATCCCAGATGCCAGGGTTGGGAAATCACTGGAACCTCTTGGGAAACATGGCCTGGCAATTCTGCTAAAGTTTCACAGGAAATGAGGAGAAAATTGCAGCATTTCAGGATCAGATTGTTCCCGCACAAATTATTTAAACAGCGTAGACAAGTGCTATTTGCAATAAAGGAAGGCACACCCATGGAGTTTCATTAGGAAAGCCAATCCCTATCATCCAGAATGCATTCAATAGAATAGAATCAAATGTTGAATTAGTGATTAGATTATATCACGATTCAATGGAAACTAGAAGATTTATAAACGTTTGATGATAATAAGAGTAGCAGGAACTTTCATTTTAGAAAAAAAAAACCAAAAGAACTGCAGCTACTGGAAATCAGAAAACAAACAGAAAATTACAGAAAAACTCAACAGGTCAGGCAGCATCTGTGGAGAGAAACAGAGTTAACATTTCCGGTCCAGTGACCCTTCCTCGGGTTTCTGTGCACAATCATTTTAGAGTTGGAGTAAGAGGTAACATGACTGTAAACAGGAATATGAGAGATTATGTAGAATGGCATATTTGGAATTTAGATAAAATGAGAGATAGAAAGGAGGTTCTGACCTTGGAACACAGAAAAAAGGTGGTTAAGATAGAAGAAGGTTACCGATGGGAAAGTGATCACCTGATGAGCAAAAAATCCTCTCTTCAAGGTTGCGCAGAGTTCAAATCTTGCAAATAGATTATTGCAGAGAGGTATGGAATACTTCATGGGCCAGAGATTACCATTTCAGAGTGAGTTGAAGATATTGAGAAGGAAAAGGATATTTTCACAGTTATACTCTTTCAGGGAATGTGGGAGTCACTGACTGGTTCAGCGTTCATTGCCCACCTCTAATTGCCCTGGAGAAGGTGGTAGTGAGCTACTTTCTTGAACTGCTGCAGTTTGTGTGGTGAAGCCGTATTGGGAAAGCACAGGGTAAAATGCTCACAGACATTTCCAGCTGAAAAGCAAACACTGCAATAGGTGGAATGAACCAAATGACATTCATCCCACCCCCTTGACCTGTCCGTCCTCCCTGGACTGACCTATCCCCTCCCTAACTCCCCACCTATACTCACCTTTACTGGCTCCATTCCCGCCTTTTCGACCTGTCTGTTTCCTCTCCACCTATCCTCTCCTCTATCCATCTTCTATCCGCCTCCCCCTCTCTCCCTGTTTATTTCAGAACTCCCTTCCCCTCCCCCGTTTCTGATGAAGGGTCTAGGCCCGAAACATCAGCTTTCCTGTTCCACTGATGCTGCTTGGCCTGCTGTGTTCATCCAGCTCTACGCCTTGTCGTCTCTAACATTCAGCTGCTGCCTTCTTTATGACTCAAGGTGACAGTCACCCATCAATACTGCTGTTTCCACTTCCCAAATGAATAGAAGTTCACTTGTAAGGCTGCCAAACACAGTGACAATATTCTATATGATAACATTGGAATATTTCTTTCATTGCTGTAAAGATAAACAAAACCAAAATGAAACAGATCCAAAAACAAGCATGACCTATTCTGCAGCAAAGCTTACTGCACTGTTGAGCGAAATACAAATTGGAAATTCCTTTAGAATAGATACTTTTCTGAAAGGAAAGAATTTGATAAGAATAAGGGGAAGGCAAGAAGAACATAGTTCTAAGGCTTGGGAGCATTCACCCCTCTGCATACCGATTTGTGTTTCAATAGGATTACACAGTCTCACAGCTGTACCATGCTTAATCCTTTAATCCAGAATTAATGGCTGATCAAACTGAACTCTGGACTATAATTCTTCTATTGCTAACACCACTGATTACAATAATAACTTGTATCAGGTTTAAACTATCATGTGAAACACAATGGGACAATAAGCTCCACTTTACAACGGCATCTATTGTCAAACATCAGCTCGGCTCAATCTCTGCAGAACCTGTACCTTCTTGTTAAGGGATTGAAGGATTCGAATCTAATTCCAGGACATTAGTGTACAATCGAAGTTGGGCACTGAGAAGGGTGCCAACCTGTGGACAAGAAAACTTTAGCTGCACATTGAAAACCCTGTCACACTATGTAAAAATACAGCTATGTGATTTATTTTCATTGCAAATGAATAGTATTAGTTGCATTGGGATTACAAAATGTCTGATATTTTTTGCTTAAAGTCACAGCCATTCAAAATAACCCCTTGTATTTAAAGGGCATTATTAGAAATGTATATCATTGACAATAGAATAATCAGAGTTTGGTAATATTACTGGACTAATAATCCAGAGATTCTGGTTAATGCTCTGGGAGTATGGGTTCAAATCTTGCCATAGCAGTGTGTGGAATTTAAAATGAATTAGAGCTAGTGTTAGTCATTGCAACCATGAAGTTATCATTGAATATTACAAAATCCTACCTGGTTTATTCATGCCCCATGGGGAGGTCAATCTGCCATCCTCCTTCAGTCTGACCTATGCGTGACTCCAGCCACACAGCAATGTCATTGATTCTTAAGTGCCCTATGAAATAACCTAGCAAACCACTCACTTCAAGGGCAATTAGAGATAGGAAGCAAATTCTGCCCTTGCCGGTGATAACCACATACCATCCAAGAATAAAAATATGCAATCTTTCTTTCTATGTTAAAAGAAAAACTGTATTGGAAAGAATCGGGCACATTGTTTGCAAAACTCAATGTAAAACAGTCGATGTCAAATCAGTCATCATATCAGTCATGAACCACTTCAACTCCCCCTCCCACTCCCTGGGCGACATGTCCATCCTGGGCCTCCTCCAGTGTCAGTGACACCACCCGCAAACTGGAGGAGCAGCACCTCATATTCCGCCTCGGGAGCCTACAGCCCAATGGTCTCAATGTGGACTTTACCCATTTCAAAATCTCCCAACCCCCTGGCCTCATCCCATGACCAACCCTCCCTCTCACCCCCACCTCCTTGACCTGACATAACCTGTCCATCTTCTCTCCCCCCTCACTGACTAATCCCCACCACTGCCTACTGCACTCACCTATCACCATCCCACCCACCTTCCCAGCCCCAACCCTCCTCTCCCTATTTATTTCTGAGCTCCCTTCCCCCTCCCCCATTTCTGAAGAAAAGTCCTGACCCGAAACATCAACTTTCCTGCTCCTGTGATACTGCCTGGCCTGCTGTGTTCCTCCAGCTCCACACTGTTATCATTAAATATTACTCTAGGCAGTCAATTTTGTTAAATTTAATAAAACCAATTTTGCCTGATGGTCAGTTAATAATGAATCATTTTTATTGTATAGAACACATTTGACAATAAGCAATCAATTAAAGTAATTTCTTTTTATTCAATTGGTGATCCAATAAAGGTGCAGGATTGTGGTGACAAAACACTTTTCACTGTATTTTCCCAAATACACGTAACAATAATATCATTCATTCATTACCAGTCTTGGAGCTTCTGGTTTCTCATTGTTTTGGAGGGAGTGGACAGTTCATTACACAGAAACAGAAAGATCGGGGTTTGGCTCAGTCTGTCTAGCCAGTTTCTCCAGTGCACCGTCACGGTCCAACACTTAAATGGCCAGGATATAAGTAGCCATGAGAAGTGACAGGAGACTTGTGCCCAGTCAGCTGGGCTCCTGTTGATGTTAGACGTTTTATAAAATATAGATAGCCACAAAATAAACTTGCAATGAAATAGGAAATCACCATGTGCCTCCATTTTATTATTCATTCATAAGATATGGGTGTCATTGGCTGGTCCAGCATTCAATGCCTATCCATAATTGCCCAGAGGACAATTAAGAGTCAGCCACATTCCTTTAGTCTGGCGTCCAGACCAGGAAGTGACAATAGGTTTCCCTCCCTGAAGGGTATTGGTGAATTGCATGGCTTTTTACAACAAACAGTGTTTATGTGGTCACCATGGGACTAGCTTTTAAATTTCAGAATTCTTTAAAAATCATTGAATTCAAATTTCACCATCTGCCATGGAGGGATTCAAACCCCAAGAACCTCAGAACATTTTCCTGGGGTTCTTGATTCCTAGTCCAGTGACATTACCACTATACCACCAACGTCCTTGTGTATGCAACCACCTCCTCATTTTGCTGAGATATGCACTTTGGAGATAAGATGTGGCTATAATTGAGACAACTCCACAGTGGCTGATATCCCGTCACCAAGTCACCCTTTATTTACATGCAGAGAGTCCTTGACACTGATCCAGCTCCCAGAGTGAACAGAACCCCCGACACTCCTGTTTATATCTGTCAGCCAGGGCTCCCTGATTGGACCAGGTTAACATCCCCAGAGAACACATATTCTATGCAGTCCACCTGGTTGACCTCATTACAATCACTACAATAATATTTCATAAGAGGTTCAGTTTTAAGAAGGTCAGACTGCATTTCTAATGATTTGATCTTTTGATTCTGAGATGTGATAAGGTTGGCAAAGTCAATTGTACTGCCCATCCCCATTTACACTGACAAGACAGCAAGACTTCATCTGCTACCTTGCAGCAGAATTCCCACTGTGATGCGATGTACCAGTTAAGTTGCTATTGCAGGGGTCACCTCTAGCTAATCACATTCCGGGCATACACTCACTGATGCTGTATGTCTGGACACTGCAGAAGTTGTTGCTCAACTGGGAGCCAATGTGAGCCATTGTCAGCATGGATGATCGAGTAATGGGACTCAGTGCAAGATAAAACACTGGCAATAATATAAATAAAACAACGAACTGCAGATGCTGGAAATCTGAATCAAAAACAGAAATTGCTGGAGAAACTCAGCAGGTCTGGCAGCTCCTGTGATAAGAAAACAGAGTTAATGTTTCAGGTCAAGTGACCCTCCTTCAGAAGTGAGGTAGAATTCCGAAGAAGTGTCACTGGACTCAAAACGTTAACTCTGTTTTGGGTCCACACAGATGCTGCCAGACTTGCTGAGTTTCTCCAGGAATTTCTGATCCTGATAACACATAGGCAGCAGAGTTTTGGATAACCTCAAGTTCTCAAATGGTAGAATTTGAGACCAGCCAAGAGTGTGTTGGAATAGTCAACTCTGGAGGTAACAAAGGCAGGAACAAGGGTGTCAGGGTCAGAAGAGCTGACATAGGGGCAAGGTTGGGCGATGTTACTGAGATGGAAATAAGCAACCGTAGAAAAAACACATGAGTTTAGAGTTTTATTGCTGAATCAAAACTGAGATCCATGATAAAAGCGTGATAGAATCCAGGTGCTCTCCCTCAGGAAAGGAACTGAAATGGGAAGCCACCTCTAAGAACATAAAGAATAGGAGCAGTTGTAGGCCATTCAGCCCTTTGAACCTGCTCTGCAATTCATCACGACCGTGAATGATCATCCATCTCACCCTCTGTACCTGAATTTCTCCCCATATTCTTTGATTCTTTTAGCCCTAATAACTTTAAAGGAAGGTGACTGCATTATGGGTGGCACAGTGGTTAGCACTGCTGCCTTACAGCGCCAGGGACCCAGGTTCGATCCCACCCTCGGGCGACTGTCTGTGTGGAGTTTGCACATTCTCCCTGTGACTGTGTGGGTTTTTTCCGGGTGTTCTGGTTTCCTCCCACAGTCCAAAGATGTGCAGGTTAGGGTGGATTGGCCATGCTAAATTGCCCATAGTGCCCAAGGATGTGTAGATTAGGGGAATGGGCCTGGGTGGGACGCTCGGAGGGTTGGTGTGGACATATTGGGCTGAAAGTCCTGTCCCCATACTGCAGGGATTCTATATTATCATTGGGCTGCTAGTCCAGGGAACCTGGTAATGTTCCCATTGAGTTTGGGGCCTGGGTTTGAATCCTGCCATGTCAGATGATGGAATTGGAATTCAGTTAAAAATTTGACATTAAGAATCTAATGATGACTATGAGACCATTGTTGATTGTTGGGAAAACCATCTGGCTCACTAATGACCTTTAGGGAAGGAAACTGGCATCCTTACCTGGTCTGGCCTACATGTGACTCCAGACCCACAGCAATGTCATTTACTCTGAACTGCCCTCTGGGCAATTCGGGATGGGCAACAAATTCTGGCCTAGCTGGTGATGCCCTCATTCCGGGAGTGAATAAAGATATTTAACAACATTATGGCAGTCAGCTCAACATACACTGGTGAAACCTACCAACTTTCCCCTGTCCGGCTGGAATGAGCACTGTGCCAGACTGGTTTACAATAGCAGGAGTAGTTTTTGCCAACAAGATGTCGTAACATTTTTAAACGAGACAGGCTACAGATTATACAAATTACTCAATGAGTGGTTTTACTGGGAGTGAGGGAATAAATGTTGGTCTAAATGACATATTAACTGAGAGGAGAGCAGGACCATGTATTTACAGGAGGTGAGGCTACTACAGGTGCCAAGGTTCTGTATGTATTGCTCAACAGACTGATGATTTCAAACTGAAGGCAGTTTGTTTGATCTGTAGCATGAATGTGCCTAGCCCCAAGCCCTCTTATGTCAGGTTATACTCAGCACAGTACTTCAGCTGGCTGCATAAAGCTGAATGTTTGCTCAATTACAAAGTCAGTGTTTATACAGGCGCGTCATGGCACTGTCAAAGTTACTAGCTGACCTCGCACCAATGTAAACACAATGATTTGGCTGGAATGTTTCAAAAAGGCACTAGTATGGCAGGAATTGTGAATGATAATAATGTTAGGCTATAATTATACTCTTGTCTTAACAAACACTGAGGTTTTGCTAGTCCACTTCTTATTATCACAGATGTATCTTGGCATTGTCCAGTCACAATCATTTCCTGATTAAAGAACTATCTGAGAAGTGGCTCTTTAGCTCGTAAATCTTTGTATCATATGATTCAGCTTATACTCTTGTTTTGAGTGGCTTTGTATCAGAATGAACAAGTTATTGAGTTGGATGATCAGTTGAATGGTGCAGCAAACTTGAAGGGCTGAATGGCCTACACATACTCCTATTTCCTATGTTTCTATACCACCAGTGATTTCAAATTCTGAGCTAATGTCTCTCGAAGCCACTCATCCCTGCAATATTTCTCCTCCATTCTCATGCTCTGTTTCTCCATTTACAGAAGATTTTTGTTGTGATCGCACGATCTGGAAGGGAAGTGTCTGGATGAAGGAAGGTGACCTCTTCATGTCTGGAAGCAACGTGAAAGATATCCGATGATGATTTTTCAAACGAGATTGGAAAATTACAGAGCTATGAGGAAGAAGTATCACCAACTAGATTGCTTCCCAAGCCTCTCCATTACCTACCACAGATGCTGCCAGACCTGGTGAATTTCTCCAACAGTTTCTGGTTTTCTTTCAAATTAACATAGTCACTTGAGTTGAGAACATAGGCTCGAGAGGGAGGAGTCGCCTATTCCGAGGTTGCCCTGCCATTTGATATGATGATGGCTGATCTCATCTCAGCCTCAACTCCACTTACAGAAGTAAAAATCAGTCACAATGTGACCTGATCTAGAAATGGAACACTAAACCTTTGAGCAAGAGTTCATTAAGGCTGAGTTTACACAGTCGATGTTGAACTTGATTAAAAATCCCTATTTCTCATGGCTACATCATGAGATTTTCAGCACTAATAAAGCTGATTCCCAGAAAAATATTCAATCTTGTGTGCAAACATCTCCTACAGATTAGATCCAACGAACAGAGTGATAAAATAGGGAATTAAAGATCTAGTACAGTGAATCAATTGTTGGACACACTGGGAAAGATAAAAGACTTTAAAGTTTTTGAGAAGATTTATAGCTCAGGTTGTGGATGCAGTTGTAGACTTGCTCACCAAGTCAGTGTGTTTGATTACAAACGTTTTATCACCCTGCTAGGTAACATAGCATGGTATGTTGTATATTACATTAATTTTAATTGGTTGTGGGTATAGGATCCTTTACATCCATCAGTAGCTGTTGCAGGGTGCTTGTTGGTTTGTAGGCTACCCTGATGCCTAGGGGTAGGAGCAGTCTTGTGGTCATCTCTGATATGACAGCTACTGACAAACAAAGGATCACATACTCACAACCAATAAAATTAACATAATATACAAAATACCATGCAAGGACTGTGAGAAACATTACATAGGCCAAACTGGAAGAAAAAACTGACAATAAGGACACACGAACACCAACTAGCCACCAAGAGACATGATCAATTCTCACTGGTCTCAATACACACAGACAAAGAAGGACACAAAATTTGACTGGGACAACACACCCATAACAGCACAAGCCAAACAGACACCTATCAGGGAACTCCTGGAGGCCTGGCATTCCAACCAGAACTCCATCAACAAACACATTGAATTGGACCCAATATACAAACCACTGAAAAACAGAACCGGAACTAACACCAACCACCCCAGCAAACCAAGGCATATAAATAACAAGCAGGACAGAACACCAACATTTCACCAGAGACGCACTGAAGATGTTACCTAGCAGGGTGACAAAATGTCTGCAACCAAACCCACCAGCTCAGTGAGCAAGGCTACAACCTCAGATAAAAGACCTAGCAATAGAAGTGAATAGATAATTTCAATTGAGTTTTAAAATGCTGGCCTAAGCAATTAAAGCAGAAATTAAATAACTTCACCTTGAACACCTGGAGTTTGAATGGAAAATGGGAGGTCATTCAGTTGACCTGCTTTGTGCATTATTTGAGATTCTACAAAATAAGTCTTTCATAAATTGACATCATGAAGACAATAATCCTCTGTTTTTTTTTTAATAAGAACCATGAACAGGTGTAGGCCATTCAGCCCCCAAGCCTGCTCCAGAATTCAATAAGATTATGGCTGATCTCATCTCAACTTTCCTGCCCACTCTCCATAACCCTTTAACTCATTGCTAATTAAAAATCTGTCTATCTCCTCCTTAAAGTTACTCAATGTCCTAGCATCCACCTCACTCTGATTCATGACCCTTTGAGAGAAGTAAATCCTCCTCATCTCTGTTTTAAATCCCTTCACCTAAAACCACCTCATTCTAGATAGCTCCACAAGGGAAAACACCTGTTTTATGTCTATACATTGTCAATTCCTTTAGCATCTTAAACACCTCAATTAGATCACCACTTATCCTTCTAAACTCTAGCAAGTTATAGGCCTTATCATCTCAGTCTCTCTTCATAAGATAGGCCTTTCATTTCTGGAATTAATCCAGAAAACCTCCTCTGAACTACCTCCAGTGCAATTACATCCTTCCACAAGCAATGGGACTAAAGCTGTATGCAGTACTCTAGGTGCAGTCTCATTAATGATTTATACAGTTGTAGCAACACTTCACCACTTTTAAACCTTATTCCTTTACCAATAAATGCCAAAATTCAATTTGCCTTCCTTACTGCTGTACCTGCAAACTAGTTTTCTGCAATTCATATAAAGAGGATACCCAGATCCCTCTGCACTGAAGCAGTCTGAAGTTTCTCTCTATTTAGATATTAACTTGTCTTTCCATTCCTCTGATCAAAACGGATAACCTCACACCTATCATCATTAAACTCCATCTGCCAAATATTAGCCCATTCACCTCTTTTGTCCACTTTCATTTGTAAACTTCTTATTTCTTCATTGTAACTTACCTTCCCACTTTGTCTACTGTACCTTCTATCCCTTCATCCAAGTAATTAATATCAGTTGTAGATAGTTGGGGATCTGAACACCAAACCCTGTAGCACTCCACTTGTTACATCTTGCCAACCAGAAAAAGAACAATTTATCCTGACTGTCTCCTTTCTATTGGTTAGACAAACTTCTATCCAAGCTAATAAATTGGCCCTAACCCCATGTTATCTTGCCTTGTGTATTAACCTATTGTGTGGCATCTTTTCAAATACCTTCTGAAAGCCCAGATATTTTAGATCTACAGGAACCCCATTATCCACTTTGCTTGTTACACCTTTGAAGAATGTTAGCAAACTAGTCAAACATGATTGACCGTTCAGGAAATGATGCTGACTCTGATGGATTTTGACTTTCAAATGTTCAATTATTTGTTCCTTAATAATACTTTCCACAATTTCAGAGATAGCAATAACTGCAGATGCTAGAGTCAGAGTCAATAAAATGTGGAGCTGGAGGAACATAGCAGGTCGGGCAGCATCAGAGGAGCAGGAGAGTTGACATTTCGGACCTAGACCCTTCATCAGGGCGTTAGGTGATGAAGGGTCTAGGCCTGAAATGTCAACTTTCCTGCTCCTCTGATGCTGCCCGACCTGCTGTGTTCCTCCAACTCCTCACTGTATTGACGCATTCCACTATTTCCCAATGACAGATGTTACATTAACTGGTCTATAGTTTCCTATTTTCTGCCTCCCTCCCTTTTTGAAGAAGAGTGTTACATTATTATAATTAACATAAGCAGATTAAAGAGAGAATAAAGTCTTGGAGACTGGGCCATATCTGTTTTGAGGACGTTATGATACATTATTCATTACTGAATGACAGTATACGTAGAATTATCCCTACACTATATTGACAAGGTGCCTGTATTCAGACTTTGCAAAATTGTCCTTTACTGTATTGTAGCATTTTATTTACAGAAACTTGCACTCATATACCACTTTAATGAGATAAACATCTCCAGCTGCTTAACTGTTGCATAATCAGACAAAAGTTGACTCTGAGCCAAAAGGGGAGACATTAGCACAAGTGACCAACAATTTGGTCAGAGCTTTAGGTTTGAATAGTGCGTTAAAGGGGAAGAGAGAGATAGAGAGGCATGTGGGCTGATGGAGGGGAATAAGGACAGGAGTGCTGGAAGCATGGCCATCAATGACAATGTGATTAAAACCCAGTATTCATATGAGTGCAGGATTGCTGGAATGCACATATCTCAGGGGCTTGTGAAGCTGGAGGAGGTTGCAGGGAAGGAGAGGGACGAGACTATGGAGGGATTTGAACTCAAGGATGAAAAGTTTAAATTCAATCTGTGGTTTCACCACAAGTCAAATATAGGCCAGTGAGCACAGAGGTGTTGAAAAGATTGTTAATCCACCCTTATTAGCTGTATGTTCATGATGCCCCACTCATGCAGGCATCAGTCTTGTTAGCCTGTGTTTTACCTTCAAGGCCAATATATCCTTCCTAAGGTACAGTACCCTGATCTGTTCACAGTACTTCAAGTGGAGTCTAACCAGAGATTTGTGTAGCTGCAGCATAACTTATGCATTTTGTACTCCAGTTCTCTAGATATAACGGCCAGCATTTCATTCACTTTCTTGATTATTGTCTGCTCCTGTTTGTGACATTTTAAAGATCTATGTACATGAACCCCTAAGTCTCTTTGGACTTCCACTGTATTTAACTTCATTCCATCTAGAAAGTGCCCCAGTTTGTCCTTTCTCAGTCCAAAATGGATCATTTCACACTTGTTTACATTGAACTGCATCTGCCACAGTTTTGCCCATTCACTTCATCTATCAATATCCAATTGCAATTTTATGCTTTCATCTACACTGTTTACATGCTGCCTAACTTTTGTCAACAGCAAAATTGGATTTATGAAATTCTATGCCATTAGCCAAGTCATTAATAAATAATGTGAATAAGTGAGGCCCTAGCACTGATCCATGTGGGTCATCACAGATCACATCCTGCCAATTTGTGTACCTACCCATTATCCCTACTGTCTGTCACCTGCCACTCAAACAATTTCCCAGCCATGTCAATAATTTATCCTCAATCCCGTGGGCTTCTACCTTAGTTTACAGCCTCTTTTGTGGGATTTACTCAAATGTCTTCTGGAAGTCCATATAAACAACATGTATAGACATTCCCCTGTCCACGTTAGTTACCTCTTCAAAGAATTCAATGAGGTGTGTCAGGCATGACCTTCCCTTCATGAACCCATGCTCGCTCTCCCTGATTAACTAAACATTTTCAAGCTATTCAGTTACCCTATCTAACAATTTCCCCACCACAGATATTAGACTAACTGGTCTGCAATTCCCTGTTTTCCTCTTTCACCCTTCTTAAAAAGAGGATTGACAAGTGCAATTTTCCAAGCCTACATCTTTTGATCTCTTGTATCTTAGGAGCTCTGAAAAATTATGGTTAGAATATCTCAAATGTGCTCCCCAACATCCTTTGACACCCTCAGATGGAAACCGTCAAATCCTGGGCACTTGCCACTCTTAATGACATTAATTTGCTCATTACTGATGGTTTATTTCTATCAATTTTATTCAATCCCTGTTCCCGATCCACTATTAATTTCCTCAGGACTTATGGCAAGCTATCCATCTTTTTTTACTGTAAACACTGAGGCAAAGTAATTATTCAACATGTCTGCCATTTCCCCATAATCACTGAAAATATCCCCACTTTCAGTCTTTAATGACTAATGTTGCTCCTGACCATCCACCTTCCCTTTATGAAACTATACGGTTTCTTCTTATTGATTTTGATGTCCCTTGCAAGTTTTTCTTCATAATTCCTTTTAGTAGTTCTTATTAGCTGCTTTGTGGACTTCAAGAGTTAAGTTATGAGGAGAGATTCTACAAATTAGGCCTGTTTTCTGTAGAATTTAGAAGGTTAAGGGGTGATCTGATTGAAGTTATCAGGATTTTAACAGGAAAAGACAGGGTGGGTAACAATAAACTATTTCCACTGGGTAGGGATTCTAGACCAAGGGGGCATCGTCTGAAAATTAGGGCCAGACCATTCAGGAGAAATGTTAGGAAGCACTTCTACACACAAAGGGTGTTAGAGGTTTGGAACTCTCTTTCACAAATGGCAGTGGATGCTGGATCAATTGTTAGTTTTACATTTGAGGGAGATAATTCTTTGTTTATCAAAGATAATAAGGGATATGAGCCAAAGGCAGGTATATGGAGTTAGGCCTTTGATCAACTATGATCTCATTGACTAGCAGACAGGCTTGAGCGGCTGAATGGCCTACTCCTGTTCCTACATTACAAAGTGAACCTGCGTCTGCGAAATGAGGCAGCTGATCATTTCTAGTGGCAGTACCAGAGAGAATCACTAAAATTGGACAGGTACAAAATTATCAAGAGACTGTGAGAAAATAATCCAAGTGGCTGGACAGCCAATACAATGGCTTTAGCCTAACTAAGAAATGTTAACTATCCAGTTTAACATCCCCTACCTTCACAGTACATACCTCAGGTACATTAAACTGCCTGTTTAAACCTGTTGTATTTTATCTGGGGAAGATCAAACAAAATTTCTGAAAAAACAGAGTTTAATTATGACTCATATTGGGTTGGAAAATTCTACTCCACTAGTTTGAGATAAAGTAGAGTACTATCATTGGGACAAATTTCTCTGCAAGTCAAAAATATTTATCAAACAGGAGATGTAAATTCTCCAAATGTTGCATTTGTCCAGCTGACTTCAACTTCCATTTTCTGTCTTTCTTTGGAAGATGGCTTTGCTGTGGGTCTTCTCCGATGCCAAACTATTTCATCTGTACAACTTGCAAACTCAAAGCCAAAACCAAACTGAAAACTTAAAGAATGACTCCCTGATTCATGTTAAGACCTATTTTTAGTGTGAGAGGAAATAGGTCATTTGGTTTATGGTGTCATCCTTGACTAAATGGTAGCAACTTTCACCGCAGAAATTGCACATTGAAGCCCCATTGCAGAGACTTAAACCATACTAAGGCTGACACTTTTGTAAATTACGACACTGCCAAAAGTGTCAACTTTCAAACAAGACATTGAACTAAGGCCTTGTCTGGCCTCTTGTATATATTTTCACAGCACTACTTTCAAGAACAACACTTATTCCGCGTAACATTTATTCCTCATAAAATATGACAGATTAAGTTGCATTTTATGCCATTGCAGTTTGTGGGATCCACCTCTGTACACTACTATGTCTGTGAATTGTTTTGGGACATTGTGAAAGGCCCTATATCAATTGACGATTTTTCTCTCCTTAGTGCCAGAGATTCGGAAATTTGAAACCATCCCCCTTGGCAATGGGTACGTTCTGCAGGATGGACTTGAGGACACTTGTGTTAAGACAGAGTGTTAATGGAAGTGGACACCCTCACCAGTCTGACTGAGCTTGGGGAATAATTCTTTTACAATTTTCTTCAGGATGTGGGCCGGCAAGCCATTGTAATTGCTGCCGGTATGCAGACTTGAGACAGCTAGAGTCCCACTGGACCTAAACTGAGTAAGAGAACTCATCAGCCAGTACCCAGGAGAGTGCACACCCTGGAAAGTCTGCATCTGGTTTGGAACAGTTAAATTGCTTAGCAACGTCCAAATCAGAACCAATCAAGATAAATATCTGAGTTAAATGGTCACCCGGTTCTAATGGAATTCAATATCAACTCAGCCGTTTCAGTGATCGCAGGACCAATCTTCAACAAATTCACTCTAGAGTCCAACCCTTAAGTTTGCGCAAGATCTTGGCTGGACTGAAACAGCTGGCGGTGACTGGGGAGACCAAAGGGACATCACAACCAGAATTAAAACCTTTCTGGACTCAGAGAGACCAGATCACAGTAGAGGATGACACATTATTCTGGGGAGCATGAGTGATAGTCCCAAGTAAAGGTCACCACCAGATACTGGCTGAACTCCACCGGGATCATCCAGAGGTTTCTAAAATGAAGATGTTGGCAAGAAGTTATGACTGGTGGACAGGACTGGATGCAGACATAGATGTATTGGTGGGGCAGTGCCCAGAGTGCTAACAAGGACAAAAGTTACCACCAACAGCTCCCCCACATTTATGGGTAAACCCTGGACTCAGTTACACGTCAACTATGCAGGTCTTTTCATGGGCTCAATGTTCTTTGTTGTTGTGGACACCCACTCAAATTGGCTGGGGCCTGCATGGAGTTCATTCGTCAAAAACTGCGCATCTTTTGCAATACACAGAATCCCAGAAGTGTTGGTCACAGATAATGTGCCATCGTTTACCAGCAGGGTAATGAGAAAAGTTGTTTGGAATTTGACTATAGCGATGTCCATCATCCAATGGTCTGGCATAAAAAGCTGTTCAAACTTTGAAGGAAGATTTAAAGACACAGCCTACAGAATCTGACCTTCCCGGACTTGGGGGGAGCGGGGCATGACATCAGGAATGCTAATGCCAGACACAAGACTCCAGTAAACAATTTACTTCATGGGGATGAAGTTTAGTGTAGGAACCAAGGGAATGGTCCTGCATTGGTAAGGGGCATGGTCAATGCAAGATCAGGTCCAGTGATGTATAAAGTTTGGGTAACTGTGACCATCCTGAACAAGCACATGGACCATATGAAAGCTGCAAACTCACAAACCGTATGGCAGAAAAACACACCTGGCTCCTCAACAGCCGTTCCCACCATTCCTGAACCCATGCGTTCTCCCCTTCCATCAAGTGTCGAAGATATCTGAGATGGACACAGCAGATGTCACCGCCTTGACACCTTTGCTGCCTGAAGAGGAGAAGGAGTTTTCTCCCAAGATGCTCTGGGAGCAAGAGGAGAGCTACTGTGCGTTACACGCTGCCCACATCAGCGGCAGAGTTGGAGGAACCTGACCCAGTGCTAAAATGCGCCAGGGGTGCTATAAAAAAAAGAAGCAGCCTATGTCCTCAGATTTAGAGGGGGAAGGATGTAGTGACTATAATGAGGTCAGCCAGGTTGACCTCATAGAATCTGAGTTCCCTGGTTGGGGCTGTTAATCTGGTCCAATCAGGGAGCCCTGGCTGACTGTTATAAACAGAACTGTCAGACATCCTGTTCACTCTGAGAGCTGGCTCTGACGGAGCTGAATTAGTGTCAAGGACTTTTCACACATAAATAAAGGGTGACCTGGTGATGGGATACTGGCCTCTGTGGAGTTGTTTCACTGTATGTTCTTTCACTTTTCATTACTGAGAAAATAGGCATAGTCTTGTGAAATTTCAAATTTGTAAACCAGATAATGGCTCCTTATAGACCGTAAAGTCCAGGGTTCAGCAATGAAAGGAAATATAAGTAGGGCATTATATATAGTGATTTTTAAAAATACATTTTCAATCATTTCCAGCATTACTGGGCCTTGAAGACTGTGGGTGGAAGGTGTCCTGATGAGATAAAATTTTGCATAAATTCAGATGATGGAGTTGAATTGGATTCAGTACAATTAAAATACTCAAACTTCTCAAAATTATAGTTGCAGGCTATTAAAAATTACATTACACCTTTCCTGTAGACCCTAGCCATCTTGGAGACCCAATTTAAATGGGTAATGGGCAATGAAAACACAAATAAAGCAGAATTAATGCCACCTCATTCCGTGTCCTTTACCCAACCTGCTATGACCTGGGCTGTTTTCAGCACAGCCAACCCATTTTCACTTACTCATTGTATCCATTATCAGCTTTTCTCCTTTCCTGTCGTACCATAATCCTTCTCTTTGTTTGCCACCTGACTTTCTCTTTCTCTCTAGGCTCCCTCTCCACGTATACACTTAATCATTTCCATCTCACCCCACCCCTGCCTGCAACATATATCCCACCTTTTCCTTTGCCAATATCAGTTCTGAAGAAGGGTCACTGGACTCAAAGCATTAACTATTTCTTTCCACAGATGCTCCCAGACCTGCTGAATTTTTCCAGCAATTTTTGTTTTTGTCACGTGAATAAGATCAAATGAGACAAAACTGTTTCAGTTCCACATACCCGCTGAACAATGACTTCTTCCATCTGGGACTGTGTAAAATATCAAAGGTTCCAGTTGTGGGACTCTGACTCAAACTAAAGCAATTTACACTTAGACTGTGGTTCTGATGGAGAGTCACTGGACCTAAAACATTAACTCTGCTTTTTCTCCACTGATGCTGCCACACCTGTTGAATTCCGTGAGTAATTTCTGTTTTTGTTACACTTAGGCCGTATTCAAGTCCAAATTGTATGGCTAGCCCAGCAATTCTTCATGCAGAACAGTTCTGTAGACACTGCACTACACGTAAACAACCGTAAGTAATTTATCAGTAGAATTGAGAGAGTGAGTGATGACTGCTTAATGCATTGTATGGAGACATTAACACAGTTTATGTCAGCAGGGAAGGAGGAAGGAAGTGAATGGAGCAGCCAAATTTCAGCCAGCAGTGAGATAGAAAGTCTGCTTGGTTGGTAATATTGAGGGATAAGTAATTGACCAGGACACCCAGAGAAACTCCCCTCTTCTTCAACAAGTTAGCACTATGGGATCTTTCACATCCATTTGAGATGAGAGACAGAAGCTTGGTTTAATATCTCATCTCATGGGTAGCTTCTACTGAGTCCATGGAGATAAGGAGTTGGAGCCTTGGCTGATTTTTAATGTCTTTCTAACCTTGCTCAGCAACTACTTCAGCTGAGCTCAGCTAACTGGATACAGAGGGTGAATTGACCAGGGAATGTTCACAGACTGTGAGCATAACCCTAGATGGGAGTCGCACCTATCGTCTGAGCCACTGCATTAAGGAACATAGAATCTTGTGTCAGTGCTTTTCAGTAATCGGGGCAACATTTATTGTCCAAAGCATTCAGTAAATAAGAGACCTAATGAACTAACTTTGAGTGGGTCCATTTTATAACTGCTTGGTGTTGCAGTCCTTTAATATAACACACAGCAGTATAGCTCAGTGACAAAAAAGGCTTTTGTTCAAATGAAAATTAAATTCCTGGCTTGCTTGAAAAATAGCCACATAGAATTTGCTTTGAGTTTTAAGAACTTTCTCTTTCATCGTTTGAATCCTATTGTGAGAAAGTCCTGGCAAAAATTAATAAAAACACTGCTGACATTTGCACAAATAGCAGCCAGCAACAAGAACCAAACCCTCCAGAGATGAAAGAACACCCTGGAAATGAGTCTTTCATTGCAGTTAAGCTAGCTTCTGCAATCAAAACTAAAATAGGTTCATAGCGATCTACAGCAGAGAAAAGGGTCCCTTTGGCCCATCTGGTTTGTGCTAGTTAAAAAGAACCACCTAACTACTCATATGCAACTTTCCAGCATTTGGCCCAGAGACTTGTATGCTTTGGTATCACAACTGCACATCTAAATACTACTTCAATGTTATACTTCTTCTGCCTCTACCACCCTCACAGGCAGTGAGTTCCAGATCCCCACCCCGCTCCAGATGAAAAAGTTTTTCTTCATATCTCCTCCAAACTTTCCATCCCTTACCTTAAATCTATGTCCCCTGGTCATTGATCCCTCCATCAAGGGGAAAAGTTTCTTCCTGTCTACCTTCTCTATGCTCCTCTCAATTTTATACATCTCAATCATATCCCCTCTCAATCCTCTCTGCTCTAAAGAAAACAACCACAGTCTGTCCAATCTCTCTCTATAACTGAAATTCTCCAGCCCAGGCAATATCCGGATGAAATCTCCCTCTGCACCCTCTCCAGTGCTATCATATCCCTCCTATAATGTGGATTCCAGAACAGCAAACAATGTACTAGCTGTAGCTCAACCAACTTTTTATACAGTTCCAGCACCACCTCCTTAAACTCCTAAACTCTTAAACTCTATGCCTTGGCTAATAAATACAAAAATATCCCATATGCCTTCATAACCATTTTATCCATCTGTGCTAATACCTTATGGGACCAGTGTACATGCACATCAAGGTCCCTCTGATCCTCAGTGCTTCCCAGGATCAAGCCATTCATCATGTATTCCTTTGCCTTGCTTGTCCTACCTAAGTGCATCATCTCACATTTATCTGGTTTGAATTCCATTTGTTACCAATCAGCTCATCTGACCAGTCTGTCTATATCCTCTTGTAGTCTAAGGCTATCCTCCTCAATATTTACCACCTGACCAATTTTTGTATCATTCACAAATTTACTGACCAACGCTTCTACATTTATATAAACCACAAACAGCAAGGGCCCCAAACTGACCCCTGTGGAACTCCCCTGGACATAGACTACGGGCAGCAAAAACAGTCCACACTCAGCCCCCTCTACTCCCTGGCACTCTGTCAATTCTGTATTCAATTTGCTAAATTTCCTTGGATTTTGTAGGCTCATACCTTTGTTACCAATCTCCCATGTAGGACCTTATCAAAAGTCCAATTGAAGTCAGTAGATCACATCAAAAGCTTTGCTCTCATCTACACACTTGGTCAACTCTTTGAAAAATTCCATCAAGTTGGTCAGACATTCCCTTAATAAAACCATGCTGAGTGTTTTTGATTAGTTTTTGCCTCTCCAAATGCAGATTAATTCTGACCTTCTGAATTGCTTCCAATACTTTCCCCATCACTGAGGTTAGACTGACTCACTATAGTTTCCTGGTTTATCCCTGCTCCCTCCTTGAATAATCATACCACATTAGCTATCCTCCAGTTCTATGGCACCTCTCTTGTGACCAGAGAGGAAGTGAACATTTTGCAAGTGTCCCTGCTAGTTCCTCCCTTGCCTCATTCAACTATGTGGGATACATTTCATCTGGCCCTGGAAATTGATCTACTTTTAAGCCTGCCAGACCACTCCTGTCTCATAGATAAAAAGTCTATGCTAACTTCTTTAAGTATATCACGGATCTTCTCTGTGACTTTTATATCTACATCATCCTTCTCACAAGTGAAGGTCAACCTAAAGTAATAATTGAGAACCCTACCCTACGCCCTCCAGCTCTACACACAAATTACCAATGTGGCCCTTTTTAAGCTCTACTCTTTCCCTCACTATCCTTAATGTACTTGCAAATTAACATAGGATTTTCCTTTGTTTTACCTGCCATCATTCTTTCATGCCCCTTTTTGCTCACTTCATTTCCTTTCCGCTCATGTGTCTTCTATACACCTCTGGGCATCTGCTGTTTTAAGCCCTTGGTATCTGCCATAAACCTCCCTTTCTCTCTTTATTGACTGTTTGTCTCTATTGGAACACATTTGCCGTGTTCTATACCTATTTCCTTCTTGAATACATCCCACTGCTCTGACATTGATGTCCCCAAAAGTATCTGTTGGCAGTCCACTCTGATCAAATCATATCTGAGCTTATTAAAATCGATCTTCCCCAGTTTGGAACTTTAAAACGTAGCATAACATCTTATCACTAGGAATGTGAAAAATAAAACAAGAATGTTTTCATTAATATCTATGGTGAGGATATCAGGACCAGGCACAATAGCAGAACATGAAATATTTATGAATATTAGTTCTTAAAATTAGGATTTAATTAATAAAATACAATGTAAATATATATTTCACTGTATAAAGGAAAATCATTCAGTATTACACAGAATATAGACTTTGTTAATTACCTGTTCATTGTCTCGTACTGTATGCTGGTGAAGGGCATTGACTAGGCATCATTTAAACACAGATAAAGTGAGACTGAGTGGTCGTCTTCTGCCATTTTGAAGGATTGTTAACAAGTTTGCCACCTTTTCTATCCACATTTCCAAAGGGTATTCGATAAACATTTGAAGCAGAAGATTTTCTGGAGTATCAGGAACAGCAAGAGAATGAGGCTCACTGCATACTTCTATCAATGAAAGGCTCTGGTCAGACCATATTTAGAATAGTGTGAGCAATTTTGGCCCCAGTACCTCAGGAAGGATGTACTGACCCTGGAGCAGGTCCAGAGGAGGCTCATGAGAATGATCCCTGGAATGAAAAGCTTAACATATGAGGAATGTTTGAGGGCACTGGGTCTATACTTAATGGAGTTTAGAAGGATGATGGGGAATCTAACTGAAAAATACAGAATGCTGAGAGGCCTGGATAGAGTGGACATGGAGAAGATGTTTCCATTGGCAGGAGAGACTACGACCTGAGTAAAGGGAAGACCCTTTCAAACAGGGATAAAGAGAAATGTCTTCAACCAGAAAGTGGTGAATCTATGAAATCCATTGCCACAGAAGGCCGCGGAGGCCAAGTTGTTGAGTACATTTACATCAGAGATAGATAGTTTCTTGATTGTTAAAGGGATCAAAGATTACGGGGAGAAGGCAGGAGAATGGGTTGAGAAATTTATCAGCCGTGATTGAATGGCAGAGCAGTCTGAGTGGGCCGAATGGCCTAAGTTCTGCTCTTACATCTTATGGTCTTATAAACTGTCACAGGTAGGATATCACAGCCTGCTGCTGTGAGACTTGTACAGAGTTAACTTGGGGTTCTGCAAGGACAAAAATCAGATTTTAGCATTGTTTCTGAAGCCACTTTTGAAACGTGAAACGTTCACAGTACTATGGGAATGAAAGAGCAGTGTGTGTGTACAGCTTTCAGATATTGTCGCACAATAAAATTGCAGACGCATTCTTTTGGACTCCAGGAAACAAAGTCAGGAGGAGCAGACAAAGTAATGATTGGCAAGATAATTATTCAAAGATGTTGTGGTTGGGCGCAAATACTTTACTTAATAAAACTGCGCTGCTGATGGAGAATTGAGATGTTCATGAAGAATTTCATTCAGGAAACCAAAATGACCTTGGAAATTCCCAAGAACAAATTCCCAGACCAATGAAAATCATCCATTTGATATTCTAGATAGTCCTCGATAAACATGGTAATTATGTCCCTGAAAATCACAGCTAAAAGTGAAACCGCAGTATTGGAAACAAAAATGACCGCAGAAGTCCATGTAAATACTTAGGTTACAGTCCCAGAATAAAAACACAAAGTTAATAATAAACACCAGTGTAGACATGGAAATAGACAAAAAGGAGACGTTTTAGCGTTTCTTGCCCCATGTACAAGATTGCTTTTCTTACTTTTTATTCAAATCAGGATGTTAAAAGTCTTTCTGATCCTCCACCACCTGATAATGTGCATAAATTATTTGAGGAAGGGTCATCGGACCTGAAATGTTAACTCTGTTTTTTCCTTCACAGATGCTGCGAGACCTACTGAGCTTCTCCAGCAACTTCTGTTTTTGTTTCTGATTTACAGCATCCACAGTTCTTTCGGTTTTTATGAATTATTTAAGTTGCACTAAATGGAATTACACTTTTCCTGAGATAACACGGTGTAGAGCTGGATGAACACAGCAGGCCAAGCAGCATCAGAGGAGCAGGAAAGCTGACGTTTCGTGTGGAGACCCTTCTTCAGAAAGGCAGGAAAGCTGACGTTTCAGGTCGAGACCCTTCTTCAGAAACACTTTTTCTGCTCACTTTATTTTTATCAACATTTCATTGAATTATACACAAAGCTGAATCAGCGAGACCCAAAACTCTCTGAAAACCCACATTTAATTGAACACGCTCAAATCTAGAGAACATATCCAAAATAAGACTCAACAGGATTGGATTCCTGCTTTTATCAGACAGTTTCTTTGCTTTGATGGCTGAAAAGCTTAGGAGCCATGATAGTATTGTAGTAGTGTCACTCCCTCTGAAGCAGGAGACATTGGCTCTGTCCCACACTGCCCATTGGTTTGCCCTGAACAGGTTGATTATGAAATATCACTGAGATGTCATTCGGTCAAGTAACAGCCAAACTGAGTGAAGTGAACAGGAAAACACCCAGGAAATGCTGTGTTTTGATCTGTATTCCTCTGCACAGCTTAGACTCAGGTAAGAACAGAGGTATTGTGAATCATGCAGGTGTTATTGGGTAAATGAGGATGACAGTAAAATCCATATCCTGGCAAAGCTGCATTAATCCAAACCACATTCATCAAGGACAACCTGTGTCAGCAAATATTGAACACATGTATTTGAATTGTCCTAGCCATCAACACTCACATCCCATGGATGGAAGCAAAAACTAGAGATACATTGTAAATAAAACAAAATACTGCAAATCTGAAACAAAGATACAGACTGCTGGAGAAACTCAGCAGGTCTGGCAGCATCTGTTAAGAGAGAAACAGAGTTAATATCTTGAGTCCAGTGAAATCCAACTCGAAATGTTAACTCTGTTTCTCTCTCCACAGATGCTGCCAGACCTGCTGAGTTTCTCCAGCAGTCTGTATCTTTGTTTCAGATTTGCAGTATTTTGTTTTATTTGTGTCTTTATTAGGGATACTCTGTCCCTGGTTTAATGAACTAAATTTTGAAAACAACTGACTCTTTATTAACATATAGGCAGTAACTGCATCAATATAGCATGAGATAAGTCTACAGGATCAACATCATTTGCAATATGATGACTGCTCCTAGATGAATGTAAATGTGACATTGTACTGTGGCAAAAACAAATCATTTCTTTCTAAGATTTCACAAGTTTTTTTTATTCCTGTCGTAATATATGAGAGATTATAAACTACCTTCATGCTCAGAATGTGATACAAAAGAATTACAGACTGATGTAAGTCCTGATGAAAGTTAACTGTTCCTCTCTCCACAGAATCTGCCTGACATGCTGAGTTTCTCCAGCAATTACTGTTTTTATATCAGAATTCCAGCATCCATATTGTTTTGCTTTTGTGATGTTTTATCTTCTGACCTCCAGACAAAGAAGAACAAAGAATAAAAATACAACACAGGAACAGGCCCTTCAGCCTTCCAAGCCTGTGCTTTTTTTTCTATTCATTTGTGGGATGTGGGCGTCGCTGGCTGGCCATCCCCAGTTGCCCTTGAGAAGGAGGTGGTGAGCTGCCTTTTTGAACTGCTGCAGTCCTCCTGCTGTGGGTTGACACACAATTCTATTAGGGAGGGAATTCCAGGATTTTGACCCAGTGACAGTGAAGGAACGGCGATATATTTCCAAGTCAGGATAGTGAGTGCCTTGGAAAGGAACTTGGAGGTGGTGGTGTTCCCATATATCTGCTGCCCTTGTCCTTCTAGATGGAAGTGATCATGGGTTTGGAAGGTGCTGTCTGAGGATCTTTGGTGAATTTCTGCAGTGCATCTTGTAGATACTACACACTGCTGTTATTGAGCGTCGGTGGTGGAGGGAGTGAATGTTTGTGGATGGGGTGCCAATCAAGCGGCTGCTTTGTCCTGGATGGTGTCAAGCTTCTTGAGCGTTGTTGGGGCTGCACTCATCCAGGCAAGTGGGGAGTATTCCATCACACTCCTGGCTTGTGCCTTGTAGATGGCAGACAGGCTTTGAGGAGTCAGGAGGTGAGTTACTCGCCACAGTATTCCCAGCTTCTGGCCCGCTCTTGTAGCCACTGTGTTTATGTGGTGAGTCCAGTTAAGTTTCTGGTCAATGGTAACACCCAGGATGTTGATAGTGGGGGATTCAGTGATGCTAATACCATTGAATGTCAAGGGGCGGTGGTTAGATCATCTCTTATTGGTGATGGCCATAGCCTGGCATTTGTGTGGCGCGAATGTCACTTGCCACTTGTCAGCCCAAGCCTGGATATTGTCCAGATCTTGTTGTGTGTGAACATGGACTGCTTCAGTATCTGAGGAGTCACGAATGGAGCTGAACATTGTGCAGTCATTGGCGAACATCCCCACTTCTGACCTTGTGATGGAGGGAAGGTCATTGATGAAGCAGTCGAAGATGGTTGGGACGAGGACACTACCCTGAGGAATTCCTGCAGAGATGTCCTAGAGCTGAGATGATTGACCTCTCACAGCCACAACCACCTTCCTTTGCGTTAGGTATGACTCCAAGCACCGGAGAGTTTGTCCCCAATACCCATTGATTCCAGTTTTGCTACAGCTCCTTGATGCCACACTCGGTTGAATGCAGTCTTGATGTCAAGGGCTGTCATTCTCACCTCACCTCTGGAATTCAGCTCTTTTGTCCATGTTTGAACCAAGGCTGTAATCAGGTCAGGAGCTGAGTGGCCCTGCGGAACCCAAACTGGGAGTCACTGAGCAGGTTATTTCTGAGCAGGTGCTGCTTGATAGCGCTGTTACTGACACCTTCCATCACTTTACTGATGATCGAGAGGAGACTGATGGGGCGGTAATTGGCCGGGTTGGATTTGTCCTGCTTTTTGTGTACAGGACATACTTGGGTAATTTTCCACATTGTCAGATAGATACCAGTGTTGTAACTATACTGGAACAGCTTAGCTTTGGGAGCGGCAAGCCTGGAGCACAAGTCTTCAGTACTATTGCCGGATTGTTGTCAGGGCCCATAGCCTTTGCAGTATCCAGTTTCTCCGACCATTTCTGGATATCACATGGAGTGAATTGAGTTGACTGAAGACTGGTATCTGTAATGCTGGGCACCACTGGAGGAGGCCAAGATGGATCATCCACTTGGCACTTCTGGCTGAAGATTGCTGCGAATACCTCAGCTTTATCTTTTGCACTGATGTGCTGGGCTCTTCCATCATTGAGGATGGGGATATTTGTGGAGCCTCCTCCTCCAGTGAGTTGTTTAATTGTCCACCACCATTCACAACTGGATGTGGCAGGACCTGCAGAGCTTAGATCTGATCCTTTGGTTGTGGGATCGCTTAGCTCTGTCTATCATTTGCTGCTTTCTCTGTTTGGCGTTCAAGTAGTCCTGTTTGGTGGCTTCACCAGGTTGATATCTCATCTTCAGGTATGCCTGGTGCTGCTCCTGGCATGCCCTCCTGCACTCTCCATTGAACCAGCGTGGATCTCCTGGCTTGATGGTAATGGTTGAGTGGGGGATATGCCGGGCCATGAGGTTACAGATTGTGCTGGAGTACAATTCTGCTGCTGTTGATGGCCCACAGCACCTCATGGATGCCCAATCTTGAGTTGCTAGATCTGTGTGAAGTCTATCCCATTTAGCACAGTGATAGTGCCACACAACACGATGGAGGTTATTCTCAATGTGAAGGCAGGACTTCATCTCCAAAAGAACTGTGCGATGGTCACTCTTACCGATACTGTCATGGACAGATGCAACTGCAGCTGGCAGATTGGTAAGGATGCGGTCAAGTATGCTGTTCCCTTTTGTTGGTTCCCTCAATTCCTGCCACAGACCCAGTCTAGTAGCTATGTCCTTTAGGACCCAACTAGCTCGATCTACTGCTGCCGAGCCACTCTTGGTGGTGGACATTGAAATCCCCCACCCAGAGTACATTTTGTGCCCTTGCCATCCTCAGTGCTTCCTCCAAGTGTTCTTCAACATTGAGGAATACTGATTCGTCAGCTGAGGGAGGAAAGTATGTGGTAATCAGCAGGAGGTTTCCTTGCCCATGTTTAACATGAAGCAATGAGACTTCATGGGGTCCGGAGTCAATGTTGAGGGCTCCCAGAACAACACCCTCCTGACTGTATACCACAGTGCCGCCCCCTTTGCTGGGTCTGTCCTGCCAGTGGGACAGGACATATCCAGGGATGGTAATGGTGGTTTCTGGGACATTGTCTGTAAGGTATGATTCTGTGAGTATGACTGTGTCAGGCTGTTGCTTGACTATTCTGTGAGACAGCTCTCCCAATTTTGGCACTAACCCCCAGATGTTAGTGAGGATGACTTTGGAGGGTCAACAGGGCTGTTTCTGCCATTGTCTTTTCCGGTGCCTAGGTTGATGGCAGATAATCCGTCCAGTTTCATTTCTTTGAGTCTTTGTAGCTGGGCCATTTCAGAGGACAATTGAGAGTCATTGCTGTGGGCCTGGAGTCACAGCTAGGCCAGACCAGGTGAGGGTGGCAGATTTCCTCCCCTGAAGGACATTAGTGAACCAGATGGGTTTTTCCGGCAATTGCAATGATGTCATGGTGATCAGTAGATTCTTAATTCTAGAATTTTTTTAAAATTCAAATTCCACGATCTGCTATGGTGGGATTTGAACCTGGGTCCCCAGAACATCAGCTGAGTTTTTGGATTAATAGTCTAGCAATAATACCACTAGGCCATCACCTATCCTGCACTAACACATTTTGCCCTTCCATACTAAAACCGTCTTCATTTGCAGCATCTGTATCCCTCTATTCCCCTCCTATTCATTAATTCTTCCGGGTGCTTCTTGAAAGCTGCTATTGTGTCTGCTTCCACCAGCTCCTCTGGCAGTGTGTTCCAGGCACTCACCACCCTTTGTGTGAAAAACCTGCCTCGCACATCTCTTTTAAACTTTCCCCCTCGCCACCGTAACCCTGTGTCCCCTAGTAATTGACCCCTCCACCCTGGGAATAAAGCCTCATACTTTCCACTCTATCCATGCCTTTCACAATCTTATAAACTTCTGTCAGGTCACCCCTCAACCTCCTGCATTCCAGTGAAAACAAACCCAGTCTATCCAACCTTCCTTCAGAGCTAAAATCCCTCATACCAGGCAACATCCTGATAAACCTTTTCTGTACCCTGACCAAAGCATCCACATCCTTCTGGTAGTGTAGTGACCAGAACTGTACACAATATTCCAAGTGTGGCCTAATTAAAGATGTATGAAGCTGCAGCGTAACTTGTCTATCCTTATACTCACTAATGAAATGAAAGAATTAAAACCATCAACTCATTATACATAAACTCTTTGAGAAGAGTTGTAAAGGTACAGGTGTGTGCATGAATTAATGCCTTTGGCCAGGATCTGGGCTAGTAGCTGGTCACAGAATGGGGGAGAGAGGTGGGGAAGGTGGAGGGTCAGTGGAACTGTGTGTCTGTGGGGAAACTTCACATTATTCATTCACTCATTGAAGAGTGAAAACAATATCTAAATAGAGTAATTAAAATACCCAGAAGCTATTCAGCTCCCCAAGCCTGCTTCACCATTTAATGAGATCATTCTTATCTCATTAAATGGTCCCTCACTGACAAGGATGGCTCTCTTTCCACTCTCACGGTGAGCCTGTAGGTGCTCGATGTGGCTACCATGGCTCTGTTACACTTGGGGCAGGTGGTGGTCACAGGAAGGAATAGGTGGGACATTGGCCTAGCGGTATGCTCCTTTCTGGGTTAATAAGATCAAAGCTGATTCAAATGGCTAATTCTCCCTGGATGCTTTATGATCTAACCTTGCTAACCAGTCTACCGTGTGGAATGCCTTGCTGAAGTCTACATAGACAATGTCCATTGCTCTGCCTTCGTCAATCTTCTCTGTCTCTTCTTCAAAAAACTCAATCAAGTTACTGAGATATGATTTCACATGCACAATGCCATGTTGACAAACCCTAATCAGTCTTTTCCTTTCCAAATAAATGTATATCCTGTCCTTCAGTGTCCCCTGCAACAACTTACCCACCAACACTACATTCCCACATATCGCCACTATTCTTATTTATAAAACCATGATAGCAACAGGGAGGCCAGTATCTGTTATCCAAACTGCCCTTGAGTGGCTTCCTTGGCCCTTTCAGAGGGTAATTCAGAATCAACCAGATTACAGATAGAACTCAGAAAATATTTGAATTTCTCTACAGATTTAAAGTAAAGAGGTTTTCAGTGTGATTAAGCCATTAATCATTTAAGGATAAATTATATTTGTAAGCTTAGTCTTGCCGATGTAACCTACCAAATATTGTTTTTATACTGAAGGCAACATTACATGGTTCAGTGCCTTGTCAAGTTTTAATAGCAATGGTATAACAGACGCAAGACTTGAAATTCCTGTTTAGAGCGTCATAGAGTCAAGCAGTGTAAAAACAGACCATTTGGTCCAACCCATCCACGCCAACCATGTTCCCAAACTAAACTAGTCCCAACTGCCTGAGCTTGGCTCCTATCCCTCCAAACCTTTCCTATACACAAACTTATCCAAGTGTTTTTTAAACGTTGTGACTGTACCTGCATCCATCACTTCCTCTGGCAGTTCACTCCACACACAAACCACTCTGTGTAAAAAAGTTGCCCCTCGTGTCCTTTTTAAATCTTTCTCCTCTCACCTTAAAAATATGCCCCTTAGTTTTGAACTTACCCACCCTAGGGAAAAACTCTTGTCAGTCACATTGTCTCTGCCTCTCATGATTTTATAAGCTTCAATATGGTCACCCCCTCAACCTCCTACATTACAGTGAAAAGAGCCTTTCCAGTTTATTTTTATATGTCAAACCCTCCATGCCTGGCAACATCCTGGTAAATCTTTTCTGAACCCTCTCCAGTTTAGTAATATCCTGCTTTGGAACAAATCTTTAATTAAGCAGGTAAGTGAAGACAGTTTTGTCAGAACCTGTGATATTTCAGGTCTTGCAAGGTGATGACTGCATTGTAATATTGCCACATATTTCATATTGTGTGTGCATGTCTGGGTGTTTGTCAATGTATGTAACTACAATCAATCTTAGGAGTGAGACATACGAGTGTGGATACCATGTGTACAATGGGGTACAAATGCCCTTGTTCAGCGACTGTAAATACATTTTCTCAGGGAGTTGAATTACAAAGAATGTCAATATTCTTTATGGTCAGTTTTCAGATGAAAATGTGAGACTGAGAACATGATGCCCACCAGGAAAATGGTAACACTGTTCTCTCTGTTATTGGCTGAATGGCTAGTTAGCACAGGTTCAATTCCCACCCTGTGCTTCTCAATCTCACCTGAGCTTTGGTGACCATCAGCTTAAAGACACCAGTCTACTGTCTCTGTGTAACTAGAGCGCAACCTAATGGTGCTCTGTGACCATGGTGACTTTACCTTGCTGGTTAGCAATGTTATACCAGTACTGGTTAGCCGTGGTACTGGGTTATACTAGTATTGGTTAGAGGTGTTACCAGGTTGGAAAGTCAGTGGTATCGAATTATTTTTGGTATTTGTGCGTCATGTTGTGCTAAGCCAAGCAGAACTTTCTGATTGCGCAATAGTGGTTGTGGGATCTTTCAGTTCCACCTGAGAAAGAGGTGAGTGGGGTCTGCATTTATGATCTCACTCAAAAGTGGCACCTCTGGCAGGCAAAGGAACTGAAAACCAAACACTGTATTGAATGGACAGTCAGTCAGACAGAAAGCTCCCCCACCATCGCCCAAGGTGAACCTTGGACTGTACCTGTTACTCTGTGTGATCTAACTAAGATTGCAGTTTCATACCAGGTGAATTAATCACGGGTGGGGATGACCCAGTAGGATTATCACTAGACTACTAATCCAGACACCCAGGGAATGTTCTGTGGACTCGGGTTTGAATCCTGCCATGGTAGTTGGTGGAATTTGAATTGAATAAAAATTGGAATTGAGAGTCTAATGATGATTGTGAAACCATTTTTGGGGAAATACCCATCTGCTCCTCTAATCTGCCGCCCTTTTCTCGTCTGGCCTACATGTGACTCCGGACCAACAGCAATGTGGTTGAATCTTAACTGCCATCTGGGCAATAAAATGCTGGCCTAGGCAGTGTCATCCACATCTTTTGAATTAATTTAAAAAGTGACCTATCTGTTGTTTAATTCTATCCTTCCGATAATGAAATCCAGTGTTTGATTTACCTCATAAGCAATAAAACATTAAACAAATAAATTTTGATTAACTCCCACACTACCTTCACATCGTGTATACTTGTCTCTACTGTTCAATTGCTGATTAGTACTTCCTGCTTCCTTTCTTAGTAGCAAGACCTCATTTCTCATGCCCGGTTTTATTGGGCTAATTATTAATTTTGTACATTTGAATTATTTCCCTTTGTCCCCTCAGTATTCCCGAGAACTAAACAAAGTAACATCCTCCCTGACTGAATTCCCACCAAAGTACAGGCTGAGAGACTGTGCTTGAACTTACACATTGATCTAGGTCCCACTGGTCCTGTCTGAACCAAGCTGATTAAACAGTGATGGGGAGATTCAATGATCTTATTCATACCTGACAATCAGTCAATGTATAACTGGGGAAGGCAATGGTCTAGTGGCATTATTCCTGGGCTGTTAATGTTCTGGGGACCTGGGCTTGAACCCCACCACAGCAGATGGTGGAATTTGAATTCGATAAAAAATATCTGGAATTAAGAGCCTAACGATGACCATGAATCCATTGTCGATTGTCAGAAAAAACATCTGGTTCACTAACGTCCTTTACGGAAGGAAACTATCGTCCTTGCCTGGTCTGGCCTACATGTGACTCCAGACCCACAGCAATGTGGTTGACCCTTAACTGCCCTCTGGGCAAATAGGGATGGGCAATAAATGCTGCGCCTACTCAGTATCGCCCTGATCCCATAAATGACTAAATAAAGAAATAAACTCCGGTTTAGAGCTTCTCCTTAATGCAAACAATACTGAGGGGGGACATATCTGAGATGGATAAAGTTATGAGGGCATAGATAGGATAGACAGGAAGGAATTTTTTCCCTTAAATATAAATGACCGGGGCATAGATTTAAAGTAAGGGGCTGGAGGTTTAGAGGAGATATGTGAAAACCCTTTCAGGGTGGTGGGAATCTGGGACTCACTGCATGTAAGGGTGGGAGAATGTTAGAATGCTCATCTCATTGAAGAACTATTTCAATGTGCAGTTGTGATCCAAGGCAAGCAAGGCTATGGACCAAGTGCTGGAAAATATGATTAGAGTAATTAGGTGGGTGCTTTTGACTGGATCAGATGCAATGGGCCGAAGGGCCTGTTTCTGTGCTGTGAATCTCTATGTCTCATTGAATGTCTGGTGGTTGAATGTCAAACATTTTGAGTGTCATTGGAGCTGCACCCATCCAGGCAAGTGGGGAATATTCCTGACTTGTGCCTTGTAGATGGTTGACAAGGTGCCGCACAAGAGGCTACTGCATAAGATAACGATGCATGGCATTAAGGGTAAAGTATTAGCATGGATAGAGGATTGGTTGACTAACAGGAAGCAAAGAGTGGGGATAAATGAGTGCTATTCTAGCTGGCAGTCAGTGACTAGTGGTGTGCCTCAGGGATCGGTGTTGGGACCGCAATTATTTACAATTTATATAGATGATTTGGAGTTGGGGACCACGTGTAGGGTGTCAAAGTTTGCAGATGACACTAAGATGAGTGGCAGAGCAAAATGTGCAGAGGACTGTGAAACTTTGCAGAGGAACATAGATACATTGAGTGAGTGGGCAAAGGTCTGGCAGATGGAATACAATGTAAATAAATGTGAAGTCATACATTTTGGTAGGAGTAATAGTAAAAAGGATTATTACTTGAATGGTAAAAAGTTGCAGCATGCTGCTATGCAGAGGGACCTGGGTGTCCTTGTGCATGAATCACAGAAGGTAGGTCTGCAGGTACAACAAGTAATTAGGAAGGCAAATGGAATTTTGTCCTTCATTGCTAAAGGGATTGAAATTAAAAGCAGAGAGGTTATGTTGCAGCTGTACAAGGTGCTGGTGAGGCCACACCTGGAGTACTGTGTGCAGTTTTGGTCTCCTTACTTGAGAAAGGATGTATTGGCACTGGAGGGGGTGCAAAGGAGGTTCACTAGGTTGATTCCGGAGTTGAGGGTGTTGGCTTATGAGGACAGACTGAGTAGATTGGGATTATATTCATTGGAATTCAGAAGATTGAGGGGGGATCTTATAGAAACATATAAAATTATGAAGGGAATAGATAAGATAGAAGTAGAGAGGATGTTTCCACTGGCAGGTGAAGCTAGGACAAGAGGGCATAGCCTCAAGATTAGAGAGAGCAGATTTAGGACTGAATTGAGAAGGAATTTCTTCACCCAGAGGGTTGTTAATCTATGGAATTCCTTGCCCAGTGAAGTAGTTGACGCTACTTCAGTAAACGTTTTTAAACAAAAGGTAGATTTTTTTTGAACAATAAAGGAATTAAGGGTTACGGTGAGAACGCAGGTAAGTGGATCCGAGTCCAAGAAAAGATCAGCCATGATCTTATTGAATGGCGGAGCAGGCTCGAAGGGCCAGACGGCCTACTCCTGCTCCTAGTTCTTATGTTCTTATGTTCTTTAGGGATCAGGAGTTGAGTTACTAACTGCAGAATTTCCAGCCTCTAACCTGTCCTTGCAGCCACAGTGTTTATGTAGCAAATTCCATTGGTTGCAAAATGAACAGTTAATGCTGATGAATCATATTTTGTTTCATTGGGTGATTCTGCACATATTGTGATTTTAGTTCTGCCTCACTGTTAATCTCTCTGTAATCTCTCGTTTCCGTTGAACATGTCTTTGGTAGAAGTGTATTTTGTCAAGTTAGACTCAGCTAATTCAGCACTCTTTTACCAGTTTCAACATTCTGAAAGAGCACCCTGAAGGGTTTAACTGTTGCAGTGCTGACAGTTTTCAGAAAACCCTTCCTCTATGCTCATATTGTTCACTTTTTGCAGCAAGGATCAATTTTTTAAAAAATGATCCATTAGTCAGGATTTCGGAGTTGTGTAAAGAAATGCTCAGATCTTGGGCAATGGGGTCCGAGGTTAGGAGTAGAGACTTCAGTGATGTTCAGATGTTCAAATACATTGAATGGAGGGTGTAGTGTGTCATGGACATGCAGCAAGATATGAAACGATATTTTACACAATCAGGAAATGATTACCTTATCTTTTTGCCAAACCTTTCTATTCACTAGAAATACTTCCCTTAATCCAGGTTTATTGTTCTCTGTAATTGTCTGACCTGGTAACTTATTAAATGATTCATTTGCCTCTAATTATCTGATTCATTGCTCACAATCTCCTTGATTTCTAAACATGTTGCAGTTTGACCTTTGCACTGTAGTCAATAATTTGCCTGGATCAGTTTTCGTCATGCTCCACGTAACGTTTGAAATTGTGAGTAAGATCATTTTGTAGCCTTTGACATTCCAACTCCTTAATCTCTTCTCGTGATTTAAAGTCATGGTCACTTTCATGCCTTATTTCTCTAGCCTCTGAAAAACAATAAGGTCCTTTTTTTGATCAGTCTAGAGCTGTTCTCTCTATATCAAAACTATGATGACAGTAATTATATCTGTACAACAAAATCCCACTGCAGCAATTATACCTGTATAACCAAATACATCTGTAGAGTAATTATACCTGTGTATAAGTATACCAATACAGCAAAAATACAAACTCACAATTTGTGGGACTGCCCATGTTTCTGCTTAGGCTAGTTTGAGTGGATTTGTTACTGTTACTTAGCACTGAGCTGCCCCTCTTATGTGTTTACCTAATCCATCCTTTCCAGATCTGTACCTTGCAGTAATATTTCAATTTATGTCCGTTTCTTCAGTTGATGCTTTTGCCCTCCTGTTAATCATTTTTAGCACCTACTTCCTCATTAACTAAATCCTTCCTTATTTGAGAAATATGTGGATCCTCTTCGACAGGTCTGGAAATGCAATGTGTGCATTGATTTCAGTGTCAAGTGATGGTTTGCTGGTGATTTTCGAGCCGAGATATGTGTAACTATCAACAGCCTCCAGCATCACTTGGTCAACACTGATGGATAGTGGGAACTGAACCTCCTGGACATTTGTCTTCCAGAGACCAACAGAGCTATTCCTCAGTATGAAATGCTAATGTAATATAGGCATCATCATATTAGCCTCTGATTGCTGGCTGTTTTGAGAAGTGACAATGTTGGTCTAATTGTTGTATTTGCTTTCAATACTTTCCCTCAGCCAGTATTGCCATGCTGCATCTACCCCTGCAACAGACTTGAACACACCATCTCGTAACGTTCAGTGGCAGCTTAATAGAAAGAAGTATTCACATTGAGAGTAATTTGAAACATAACTCCTGGGTAAAAGGGTCAAAGAAAGAAAGCTGAAGTTTCTATTTATAAATAACAAAGAAAAATCAAAATGTTCCATGGGGGCCTGAGAAAATTGGACGCTAAGACTGTAATGGAGATCATTGGAACAGAAAGCATGGTCAAAGAGTGGACTTCTGGACTGACTTCAAAGAAGAAAAAGATGTTCAAAACATTTAAGGAGAAGGCAACAAAGAATTAAATGTTGAAACATTAAGTCACCCTCAGTGGGCTGCAGCGTGGCCAAAGAGAATTTGGGTATGGGGGTCAAAGGTTTAAGGGGAGGTTACAGAGAAAATAGATCTCAGAATGATTTAGGGACACAGATGAAAATGTTAAATTTAAAGTGTTGCAAAGTCCAGTATCTAATGTGGGTCATCGAGATTTGGGAATGGAATGAGCAGTATTTGGAGCGGGATTAAGGATAGAGAGCAAAGTTTTAGACAGGCTGCAGTTGCAGAATGAAAGGTCAGTAAGGAGTTTGAAGAGGGGAGAGAGGCATAGCTGAGAATGGTTGTGACTGAGACACTGAACCAGGAGTAGAAGGGAGAGATTTCACACAGACAAAAAGGACAGCCAATGTGTTACCATCATTGAAGAAGGGAACCTTGTGCCCAGTGGGGTTCCACAGGGGGAGCAGTGTTGGGGCTGTTGTTGTTTATATAAACTATTTAGACTTGAATGTAGGAGGGTTGATCAGTATGTTTGTGGACGATATGAAAATCAGTGAGGTGGTAAATAGTGGGGTGGATAGGTTTAGAGTACAGGAGGCTACAAACAGGCTGGTCAGATGGGTTGATCAGTGGCAAGTGGAATTCATTCGGGTTAAGTGTGAGTTGATGAACTTGGGCAGGACAAACAAGGCAGGGAATACGGGATAAACAGTCGGACCTGGAAAGCACTGAGGGCCAGAGGGACCTTGGTGTGCATGGACACCAGCCCCTTAAGATATCAGGAAAGATAGAGAAAGTGGTTAAAAAGCATATGGGATACGTGTGTCAATAAATGTAGAGCTGGAGTGGAGGAGATTGAGAGGCAACAAGATTGAGATGTATAACATTGCAAGGAGGATAGAGAAGGTAGACAGAAAGAAATTTTCCTCTTGATTGACAGATCAATGACTGAGGGAAATAGATTCAAGGTAAGGGACTGAAGTCTTCGAGGAGATGTGAAGAATTTTTTTTCACCCAGAGGGTGGTGGGAATCTGGAACCAACTGCCCACAAAGGATGATAGAGGCAGAAGCCTTTATAACATTGAAGAAGTATTTAGAAGTGCACTTGCAATGCCAAGGTTATGGGCCAAGGCTGGAAAATAGGATTAGAGTAGTTAGGTGGTTGTTTTAGGCTGGTACACTCGATGGGCTGAAGGGCATTTTTCGATGCTGGAGATTTCTATGACTATACAACTGACAATTGGATTCTGAACTCTACGTTTAGTAAATAACTTGCCGTTGCACAAGATTAAAACTCAATTTTCCCGTCGGGAGTGAAAATTGAGTCCTTTATGTTTTGTACAAAATGTGAGTAAGTCTGCTGAGTAAAACAGGTAAATAGCAGCATTAGAAATCATCAGAAGTCAAGCTCAAACTCACAAATAAATGATTGAAATTAGATTCAGATTTAATTGAATTGATTTTCACTAAAAAAGAATCAATGATGAAAAGCTTAAATCACATTCCATATATAAATAATCTTTGATCATTTGTGACAGTTATTTAATTCCAAACTCAATCATTCTGAAAGTCATTCTTATGCAAGGCACTTTCTGATCCTTTGCTTTTGGTCCAAATATCTAAGCAACCAGCAGGAACAACAATGAATTAGATTAGGGTTGTAGTACGAGCAGAAACCTGCTTCAACTTGCTTTGGGAGAAACATAGCTTTGACAAAAGAGCAATGTCAGATTTCACATTCTCCACATAATTATTCCAGTCAGTTTCTTTTGTCTCTCCTGAGTCTGTAATCTGTACACACCACTTTTCACAATGTGCCATTAATGAGCTGCTCTTCAAAAATTATTGGAATGAATATTGTTATTTTCGGAAAAAGTTTGAACATTGATTTGTAATTAGTGTCTGAAATATGATGTACTTGAGGAAAAATGCAGCTTCACTTCAGAGTTAGTGACTGTCTCCTGGATGTTAAATTACAGGATTTTTGCAGGATTAGTCTGGCAGTGACTTAAAACAATGTGAAAGATCAGGAACTTCTTGTCCATTTAGAGAATTAAGCTTTGTTGATGTTTTCTTTGATTATGTTAAAACATTCTGAATCACTTTACTGTGAAAATTGATGTAATTTAGGATTTGGTTTAATAAAATATCCATGCTTATTTTGTCGAACAGTGACAACTGTATGTACTGACAATGGCAGTTTGTTTACAACACAACAGTCACTGAAAAACCAGCTTCAAAGACAGAACTTCAAGGAAACTATACTGGCACAAGTATTCACCTTTCTCTAGGTTAATATTCAGACTAAACCTTGGGCACAGCAATAATATCAGCATGGCGATGGTTTAGGGGTCTTTATTCTGCCAAGAATTTGCTAAATCTTCAGTAATTAAGAAAAAGTAAGTCAACAGTATTTTATTTTTGCCTTTGATCATGTTCTTTCCCATGACCCATTACTTTTGACAAAGGTTTGGATGGTTCTGAAAGGGAACTGAAACAGCCTGAGAGTTGGCAGCAGGCCGGGTATATGTGTCAATGCATCTCAGCATCACTGATATGCAACTAGGCCCCAGACTCTTTGTTGCTGCACAGACAAATCCACAGAAAAGGCAAAAGGCTTGATGACGGCTGAAAAGTATTGATGAGAATTTCATAATTAGGAATTTGCAAAGAAAGTGGTACCCTATCTCGTGGTCAGTTTTTAGTGTGCAGTTCTTTAACTATGGAACAGACTTGAATACAAGCAAATCAAACCCCCATCAAGAACAGTTTCGATTTGCATTCCTTTTTTACACAACCAAAATTTAACGTAACAACCCTCACTAATAGCTTTAGGCACATCTTCCTTGGCCACTTCAAATGTGAAATTAGAACATAGAACATAGAACATAGAACAGTACAATGCAGTACAGGCCCTTCGGCCCACGATGTTGAGCTGACCTATTATCCTACGAAGTACAATCTACCCTGCACACCCTACATTTCACTATCCTCCATGTGCCTATCCAAGAGTCGCTTAAAAGTCTCTAATGTATCTGACTCCACTACCACTGCCGGCAGCGCATTCCACACACCCACCACTCTCTGTGTGAAGAACCTACCTCTGACATCTCCCTGATACCTTCCTCCAATCACCTTAAAATTATGCCCCCTCATAATAATCATTTCTGCCCTGGGAAAAAGTCTCTGACTATCCACTCTATCTAAGCCTCTCATCATCTTCTACATAATTCTTACTGTAAGATCTAGTCTTTGTCAGTTGGATCGTCTGTATATCACAAACTCACAGAATCACTAAGTTGGTACAACACAGAGAAAGCATCAAGAAAAGCAGGGTCCCAACACTGACCCCTGGGGAGCTCCACTACAAAACTTACCTCCAGTCTGAAAAGCACCCATTCACCATCACTCCCTGATTTCTGCTACTCAGCCAATTCTGTAGCATGTTGCAACAGCCGTTTTAAGCCATGAGCTGAACTATGCTCGTGAGCCTGTTGTGTGGCACTGTATCAAATGTGTTCTGGATGTGTATGGACACCACAGCAACAGCATTCCCAACAGCTTTCTGTCATATCTCTTCAAGAAGCTCCAAGTTAGTCAAATATGGTCTTCCCTGCAGAAATCCACTCTGGTCTTCCTTAGTTAACCTGCATTTATCCATGTAACATTATCCCCCTTTATTTCCTTATTATCAAAGTTAAACTAGACTGTTTAACTTCTGAGGAAGGGTCACCAGACCCGAAACATTAGCTCTGATTTCTCTCTACAAATGCTGCCAGACCTGCTGAGCTTTTCCAGCAACTTCTGTTTTTATTAAACTGAGCTGTAGTTGTTTGAAAGAACTCTATAACCTTTGCTATAATGTTTGCAATTCAATGTAAAATATATTAAATATTGAACTGAAAGGAGTTTAGTATATTGACTGTGAATTGCTGCGGTAGAATGCAACAAATGTTACATTTTATGTGGTATTGAACAATTGAACTGAATAAATTTATTGCAACACCGAAGACAGATGTGAATTGAAAGAGGGGGAGGCGATATCTTATTGGTATTATCGCTGTTAATACAGAGACCCAGGTAATGTTCTGCATTCAAATCTTGCCGATGCAGATGGTAGAATTTAGGGATAGAAACTGCCATCCTTACCTGGTCTGGTCTACATGTGACTCCAGACCCATAGCAATGTGGTTGACTCTTAACTGCCCTCTGGGCAATTAGGGATGGGCAATAAAAGCTGCCTAGCCAGTGACGCCCTCATCCCGTGAATGAAGGGGTGTGAAAGGGTGAAGTCAAGCAACAGTGAAAAACACTGGTGAAAGATTTAGTGAGCACCTTGAATAACACAAAGCCCACAAGCATGGAAAGATTAGAATGGCTGAGTAGGAGGTACAACCCAGTTTTAAGATTCACCACATGTGCGTGTCAGACTAGTGCAGGATATCACCAGGTCAACATGCCGCGACATGAAGGATGTGCGGGATCTGCAATAACATTCAGTTAGTATGTCATTTCAGACAATATTCAAGTCATGAAAAGAGAGGGTTTTGTTTTTACCTGAAATGAAGCAGACGTGGCAGAGAAAGGGATTGAAAAGCCTGCTGATAAAAATAATCAGGAGTTGGAGCATCTTAACTGCATGATGAAAATAAGCAGCACATCTGATAAAACAAAAGACAATCTTTCACAACAGATTTATAGAGTTCACTATCAACTATTACAGCCCTGAATAAGAATGTAAATTCAACACTTGTGCGTGTACAGGCAAAGTCAATTGATCAAATATGGGTACGAAGTCCTCTCAGTCTGCTGCACAATATTTCCTTGGGAGTGTTATGAAAACAACAGATCTGCTCATTCCCAAGCCAGACGTAAACATTCTGATTTTCCTTTACTGGTTGAAACACTAACACAGCGACCCTCTGGGCACTGAACCACCATCACTTTCTCACTGCGCTGCAGAAGAAAGTGAACCAATCGAGGAGCAGATGGTGAAGGGAAATTATCGGAGAGAAACCAGTAACATTAACTGGTCCCTATTTTTGAAAGAAAAAAGAACAACTTTTATTCCTTTGCAAAAATTAATCAACGTGCTTTGTATATTTTGAATTTCGACATTGGTGAGTTTGAAGTGAAAGCCAGGAAGTCATAATGTTAAGGGTGTGGATGGAAAGGAATTTGTTATGTGTGTACAAGTAAATTTTCTGATTCAGTATGTGGATGTACCTATCAGAGAAGGTGCAAAACTTGACCTACTCTTGGAAAATAAGGCAGGCCAGGTGACTGAGGCATCAGTGGGGGAGCACTTTGTGCTAGTGACCATCATTCTATCAGTTTTAAAATAGTGATGGAAAACGTTAGGCTGGATCTGAAAGTTAAAGTTTGAAATTGGAGGAAGGCCAATTTTGACAGTATTAGGCAAGAACTTTCAAAAGTTGATTGGGGGCAGATGCGCACAGGTAAAGGGATGGCTGGAAAATGGGAAACCTTCAAAAATGAGCTAACAAAAATCCAGAGATAATATGTTCCTGTTAGGGTGAAGGGCAAGGCTGGTACATTTAGGGAATGCTGGATGACCAGAGAAATTGAGGTTTTGCTAACAATAAGAAGGAAGCATATGTCAGGTATAGGCAGCAGAGATTGAGTGAATCCCAAGAAGAGTATAAAGGCAGTAGGAGTATACTTAAGAGATAAATCAGGGGAGCAAAAAGGGGACATGAGATGGGGAAATAGGGTTAAGGAGAATCCAAAGGGATTTGACAAATACATTATGGACAAAAGGGTAACTAGGGAGAGAATAGGGCACCTTAAAGATCAGCAAGGCCACCTATGTGTGGAACCGCAGGAGATGGGGGAGATACTAAATGAGTATTTTGCATCAGTGTGTATTGTGGAGAACGATATTGAAGCTAGAGAACATGAGGAAATAAATAATGACTTCTTGAAAAATGTCCACATTACAGAGGAAAGGTGCTAGACATCTTAAAACGCATAAAAGTGGATAAATACTCGGGTCCTGATCAGGTGTACCCTAGAACTCTGTGTGAAGCTAGAGAAGTGATTGCTGGGCCCCTTGCTGAGATACTTGTATCATCGATAGCCAAAGATGAGGTGCCGAAAGACTGGAGGTTGGCTAATGTGGTGCCATAATTTAAGAAAGGTGGTAAGGAAAAGCCAGGGAACTATAGACCGGTGAGCCTGACATCGATGGTGGGCACAGTGTTGGAGGAAATCCTGAGGGACAGGATTTATATGTACAGAGAAAGGAAAGGACTAATTAGGGATAGTTAACATGACTTTGTGCATAGGAAATCATGTCTAACCAAATTGAGTTTTTTAAAGAAGTAACAAAGAGGATTGATGAGGGCAGAGCAGTGGATGTTGACTGTATGAACTTCAGTAAGGCATTTGACAAGGTTCCTCATGGCAGACTGGTTAGCAAGGTTAGATCATATGGAATACAGGAAGAACTAGCTATTTGGATATAGAACCAACTCAAAGGTAGAAGACAGAGGGTGATGGGGGAGGGTTGCTTTTTCAGACTGGAGGCCTATGAACAGCAGTGCGCCATAAGGATCAGTGCTGGGTCCACTGTTTTTCGTCATTTATATAAATGATTTGGATGTGAACATAGGAGGCATGGTTAGTAAGTTTACAGATGACATCAAAATTGGAGGTGTAGTGGACAATGAAGAAGATTTTTTTTTTCTATTCATTTTGTGGGATGTGGGCGTCGCTGGCTGGCCAGCATTTCTTGCCCATCCCTAGTTGCCCTTGTGGAGGTGGTGGTGAGCTGCCTTCTTGAACCGCTGCAGTCCTTCTGCTGTGGGTTGACCCACAATGCCATTAGGGAGGGAATTCCAGGATTTTGACCCAGCGACAGTGAAAGAATGGCGATGTATTTCCAAGTCAGGATGGTGAGTGACTTGAAGGGGAACTTGGATGTGGTGGTGTTCCCATATGACTGATGCCCTTGTCCTTCCAGATGGAAGTGGTCATGGATTTGGAAGGTGCTGTCTGAGGATCTTTGGTGAATTTCTGCAGTGCATCTTGTAAATAGTACACACTGCTGCTACTGAGCATCGGTGGTAGAGGGAGTGGATGCTTGTTGATGTGGTGCCAATCAAGCTGGGGCTGCTTTGTCCTGGATGGTGTCAAGCTTCTTGAGTGTTGTTGGAGCTGCACCCATCCAGGCAAGTGGGGAGTATTCCATCACACTCCTGACTTGTGCCTTGTAGATGGTGGACAGGCTTTGAGGAGTCAGGAGGTGAGTTACTCACTGCAGTATTCCCAGCTTCTGGCCTGCTCTTGTAGCCACTGTGTTAATGTGGTGAGTTCAGTTGAGTTTCTGGTCAATGGTAACCCCCAGGATGTCGATAGTGGGGGATTCAGTGATGGTAACACCATTGAATGTCAAGGGGCGGTGGTTAGATCATCTCTTATTGGTGATGGCCATAGCCTGGCATTTGTGTGGCGCAAATGTCACTTGCCACTTGTCACTTGTCAGCCCAAGCCTGGATATTGTCCAGATCTTGTTGCATGTGAACATGGATTGCTTCAGTATCTGAGGAGTCACAAATGGTGCTGAACATTGTGCAATCATCAGCAAACATCCCCACTTCTGACCTTATGATGGAGGGAAGGTCATTGATGAAGCAGCTGAAGATGTTTAGGCCTAGGACACTACCCTGAGGAACTCCTGCAGAGATGTCCTGGAGCTGAGATGATTGACCTCCAACAACCACGACCATCCTCCTATGTGTCAGGTATGATTCCAACCACTGGAGCATTTGTCCACTGATACCTATTGATTCCAGTTTTGTTAGGGCTCCTCGATGCCACACTCGGTTGAATGTGGCCTTGATGTCAAGGGCTGTCCCTCTCACCTCACCTCTGGAGTTCAGCTCTTTTGCCCATGTTTGAACCAAGGCTGTAATGAGGTCAGGAGCTGAGTGGCCCTGATGGAACCCAAACTGGGCGTCACTGAGCAGGTTATTGCTGAGCAGGTGCTGCTTGATAGCACTGTTACTGACACCTTCCATCACTTTACTGATGATCGAGAGGAGACTGATCGGGCGGTAATTGGCCGGGTTGGATTTGTCCTGCTTTTTGTGTACAGGACATACATGGGCAATTTTCCACATTGTTGGGTAGATGCCAGTGTTGTAACTGTACTGGAACAGCTTGGCTAGGGGAGCAGCAAGTTCTGGGGCACAAGTCTTCAGTACTATTGCCAGAATATTGTCAGGGTCCATAGTGTTTGCAGTACCCAGTATCTCCAACTGTTTCTTGATATCACGTGGAGTGAATCGAATTGGCTGAAGACTGGTATCTGTGATGCTGGGCACCACTGTAGGAAGCCGAGATGGATCATCCACTCAGAACTTCTGGCTGAAGATTGCTGTGAAAGCTTCAGCCTTATCTGTTGCACTGATGTGCTGGGCTCTTCCATCATTGAGGATGGGGATATTTGTGGAGCCTCCTGCTCCAGTGAGTTGTTTAATTGTCCACCACCATTCACAACTGGATGTGGCAGGACTGCAGAGCTTAGAATCTGATCCATTGGTTGTGGGATCGTTTAGCTCTATCACTTGCTGCTTTTGCTGTTTGGCCTCAGAGTACAATGGGATGTTGATCACAATGCCATATATTGAGAGGGTGGAGAGTGTCAAGTTCCTCAGAGGGACGATAACTGATTTCCCATGTTGTGGACTTCCCACATGGATGTGACAATAAAGAAGGCACAGCAACACCTCTTCTTCCTCAGGCAGCTCAGGAAATTTGGCACATCCACAAGGTCCCTCACCAACTTCTACAGCTGCACCATAGAAAGCATACTGTCCGGGTGCATAACGGCCTGGTATGGTAACTGCTCTGCCCAGGACCATAAGAAACTGCAGAAGGTGGTGTGCACAGCCCAGACCATCACGGAAGCCAACGATCCATCCATTGACTCCATTTACACAGCTCGCTGCTGCGGAAAAGCTGCAACATCATCAAAGACCCATCACACCCCGGTAATGACCTCCTACAACCTCTTCCATCAGGCAGAAGATACGGAAGCCTGAACACACTCACACGAGCAGGTTCAGGAACCACTCCTTCCCAGCCATTATTGGACGGAAGAATGGACTGTCTGGCCTCAAATAATGCTGATCTTGCTAACGTTTATCTTGCCTAGCGCATGCCCTGTGCAAAGTAACCTGTATGTATGGGACTGGATTTATTTAGGATATCTGGTTGGTATGGATGAGTTGGACTGAAGGGTCTGTTTCTGTGCTGTGTATCTCTCTGAGTCCATGACCCTATCAGAAAATTATCATGGGGGTCATACAGTCATAGAGAAGTACAACACTGAAACAGACCCTTCAGTCCAACTCATCTGTGCCAACTACATAGCCCAATCTGACCTAGTCCCATTTGCCAGCATTTGGCCCAGATCCTCCTAAACCCTTCCTATTCATATATCCATCCAGATGCCTTTTAAATGTTGCATTTGTACCAGCCTCCATCATTTCTTCCGGCAGCTCGTTCCATACATGCAGCACACGACAAAGTTACTCCTCAAGTCCTTTTTAAATCTTTCCCCTCTCACCTTAAACCTATGCTCTCTAGTTTTGGATTCTCCCACCACAGGAAAAAGACCTTGGCTTTTCACCCTATCCATTCCCCTCATGATTTTATAAACCTCTATAAGGTCACCTCCAATGCTCCAGGGAAAATAGCCCCAGCCTATTCAAACTCTCCCTATAGTTCAAACACCTCAATCCCAGCAACATTCTTGTAAACGTTTTCTGCATCCTCTCAAGTTTAATTAATTAGCAAAATGTCACTCTTTTAGATTTTGGCAACGTATATAAAGCATGCATTTTAGTTGTAACTATGGAATCAGTCAATGTTCATTAAACATAAGTCATTTCCGATTTCTTAAATGGTCAGATTGTAAATGAAAGCAATTAGCAGAGAAACCAGCCAGTGTCTACCAATTCAACACACCGAGGAACGCTCATTAAAAACAAAAACCCTTCCAAACCAGACAGACCAGTATTATATTCCATGAACTGATTGTGGACTAAGTGACCTGTTTCTTGTGAAAGGTTTGAATCTGAAAACAGCCATTTTTTACTAAAAATCAGTCACAGGATGTCAGTATCACAGGCTGCCCAGCATTTATTGTCCATCCCTAGTTGCCCTTTAGAAGGTGGTGGTGAGTTCCACACTGAGCCACTGGTGCAGATAAAATCACGGTAATTTTATATTTACAAATATATTTCCGGATCGCGTGCACAACGCCTAGGAGAAATCTGGAAAGAATGTATTTCTCACAGTAATGTTGTTAACAAGTTTACATGCAAAGTCAAACACAGGTGAGGTGAGAATGACAGGCCTTAACATCGAGGCCACATTCAGTCCAGTGTGGCATCACAAAGCCCTGGCAAAACTGGGGTCACTAAGTATCAGGGGGCAAATATTCCACTGGTTGGTGTCATACCTGGCACATAGGAAGATGGTTGTTGTTGTTGGAGATCAGTCATCTCAGCTCCAGGATGTCTGTTCTGGTCACCACATTACCAAAAGACTGTGGAAGCTTTGGAGAGGGTACAGAAAAGGTTTACCAGGATGTTGCCTGGTATGGGGGATTTTAGTTATGAGGAAAGGTTGGATAGACTGGGTTTGTTTTCACTGGAACGCAGAAGGTTGAGGGGCAACCTAATAGAAGTTTATAAGATCGTGAAAGGCATAGATAGAGCGGAAAGTATGCGGCTTTTCTCCCAGGGTGGACAGGTCAGTTACTTAGGGGGCACAGGTTCAAGGTGCAAGGGGGGGTAAGTTTAAAAGAGATGTGCAAAGCTAGCTTTTCACACAAAGGGTGGTGAGTGCCTGGAATGCGCTGCCAGAGGAGGTGGTGGAACAGACACAGTAGCAGCGTTCAGGAAGCACCTGGACAAATACATGAATAGGAAGGGAATAGAGGGATACGGATCCTGCAAGGAGTATGAAAGGACAAGTAATGCCTTGAGTATTTCATCCAGAAAATGGCTGCTGAAACTGTGCAGCCCTGCACTGAGGGTAAGCGGAGATGTTTTGGGCTTTTGTAATGGAGTAGGACTTGAACCCATAAACTGGGAGGCACCAACACTGAACCAAGTCTCCTTAGCAGTGAGAGACTGTGAACAAAAGAAAGCTTCTAGGAGATTAAAAAATTAAATTTTACTTTCTCTCCTTGTTTCAAGTCACAGATTCAGCAAGAGGTCATTCAGCTGATGATAATAAAAAAATGTTTTCCAATTGGCTTCACAAAGTAAAGCACTGCTGGGCACCTTTTGGTATTACTTAGGGAATTAGTTGCTGATCAGGAGCTAGGAACCTTCAAGCTTGGCTGAGACTCAATATTTTAAGATCTCGGTGCCTTTAAAGAAAGACAGCAGCTAATGTTGCTGAGGCCAGAGTCTGGTATCTGTCAACACGTTCCATGCCGTCCTGAATCACACTGTCTATTGCAGTCAGTTGCTCTGCATTTCCTCCAGTTTCCAGGCTGTCAGCACTGAGAGGGGTCAGACGTCACTTTACAAACTTGTAGATGACATCTAGGTCTATCCAAATATGTATTACAATAGAGCAGGGGGACATCATTTTAAAGTGAAAGGCAGAAGGTTTAGAGGGAATTTGAGGAAGCCTTTTTCACACAGAGGGTGGTGGGGTCTGGAATGTACTGCCTGGGAGGGAAGTTAAGGTGGATAACTTCCCATCTTTAAACCGTACTTGGATGAGAAATTGAAATGTAACATTCAAGGCTCTGGGTCTAGTGTGGGAAGGTGGGAATAGTGTAGATAGTATATTTTTGATGGTATAGACTTGATGGGCTCAAGGCCTCTTCTGCACTGTATAATTCCATGATTCTATACCCTTGGGATGTTTAACTTATGCTCTGTAATACTCCCAAGGACCAATGAAAATGGTGCAGGTGGAGACTGGATTACTGCATGTGGGTAGATGTAAAGGCCAGGGCTTCACTTCTTAACCTCAGACTCATATTGGAGTGAAAATTAGCTTCTGAATGTTTATTGATGAGAGCTATTGATCGAGAAAGCTGCTCAATAAATACACAGGATCCTCATCTTTGTAAACAGATGCATAGAGGCCAAATGCAAGGAAGTCACCTTTTTGAAAATCACTGCTTAATCTCCAGTGGGAAAATTGCATTTAATTTGGACGCAGTGCATTCGGATGTCACGGTCTTACTGAGTAGCTTGACTGGGAATTCAGTTCCTTGGAAGGATAGGAGAAGCTACCATTGTTCCCTTATTGCAGGGAATCACAGAATTGTTACGGTGCAGAAGGAGGCCATCCAGCCCATCATGTCTGTACCATCCCATCAAATGAGTATCGTTACCTCGTGCCAATCTCCTGCATTGCCCATCAGACTCTTGCACACTATTTCTATCCAAAGAATCATCCAATGACTATCCTGTGCCTCAGCTTGGGAGAATCCTAGGTGTTATCTAAGGAGCCTTGGTGAATTTCTGCTGTGTATCTTGTAGTTAGTTGTTTGAGTTTAATCAGCCCTATCCCAGACATCTCTGCAAGAGTTCCTCAGGGTAGTGTCCTTTGTCTGATCACCTTCAGTTGCTTCATCAATGACCTTACCTCCATCACAAGGTCAGGAGTGGGGATGTTCATTGATGATTGCATGATGTTCAATACCATTCACAACTCTTCATACTGAAGCAGTGCATGTCCAAGTGCAGCAAGATCTGGTCAATTTGCTAAGGTCTCCTGCATTCCCTAAGAGACCCCATCTCTCCCAATGCCCATTTCCTCCAATACCCACTTCTACTGGGGCTCATCAGCCTTGATACTCTCCTCCCCAACACTCTACTGTCCAAATACCCACCTTCGCTGATACCTTCCATCCCTGTTGCTCACCTCTTTCAGCGACAAGTCAAGGGGCTGTTGATCCTCTGATTGAGCCCAACATTAGGAGCCCACCCACCATCTTTAAATGGATGATGGATCTACAGTTGTCCAATGAAGAGGCACTTGTGGAAAAATTGTTGAGCAGGTCCTGACACCAGAAAGTGCTATCAGAGGGATTGTTTTTCCCCCTGACATTGGGACTCTGATACCCTTTATAACTTATGCCCATTGACTGTGCTCAGTAGAAACCTTAGAGACAGGTTTGGATGATTATTGGGATAGAAATAGTGTGTATGGGAAAGGGAAGAAGGCAGGAGATTGGCACAAGGTGATAGATCTGGTGCAGGCTCGAAGGGTCGAATAGCTTCCTTCTGCATGTAATAATTCTGCTCATTCTATGATACCCTCTCAACAGATGCTGCCAGACCTGCTAAATATTTCCAACATTTTCAGTTTTATTTGGACAAGACATGTATTCGTTGGGCCAAGCTACAATTCATAGCCTTTAAAGAACTAACATGTAGCTTACTACAACTAGATATTCCTTCAAAGTGTGAAAACTCAACAAGGGTCAGTCAACCAAGAATGTCAAAGAAAGTTAAGGATTGTAAAAGACTAAAAGAAAAGTATTATTTAGTGGTCAGAAATAGTAATAAGTCTGAGAATTGGGATGTTTTCAGAACACAGCAAAAGAAAGCCAGAAATCTGATAAGGAAAGGAAGAATAGAGTAGAAAACCAATCTAAAAATGGACTACAAAAGCTTCTACAGGTAATAAAAAGGAAATGTTTGGCTAAGATGAATATGGGACCATTACAGAACAACTCAGAAGAATTTGGAATGGGGAATTGGGAAATGACAAAGAAGCTAAATAAGAACGCAAGAACTAAGGACAGGAATAGGCAATTCAGTCCTCTGAGGCTCCTCCTTTCAACCCGTTACTAATTAAACATCTGTCCAGCTCCTCCTTACATTTACTCAGTGTCCCAGCATCCACCACACTCTGGGGAGTGAATTCCACAGATTCATGACACTTTGAGAGAAGTAATTTCTCCTCATTTGTTTTAAATCTGTTGCCCCTCATCCTGAAACTGTGACCTCTCAATCTAGATGGAACTGCAAAACCAGAAAGGGTTCAGAAAAGATTTACAAGGATGTTGCCAGGGTTGGAGGGTTTGAGCTATAGGGAGAGGCTGAATAGGCTGGGGCTATTTTCCCTGGAGCATAGGAAGCTAAGGTGTGACCTCATAGGGGTTTATGAAATCATGAGGGGCATAGATAGGTTGAAAGGCAAGGTCTTTTCCCTTGGGTGGGAGAGTCCAAGACTTGAGGGCATAGGTTTAAGGTGAGAGGGGAAAGATTTAAAAGGGACCTAAGGGGCAAAATTTTCATACAGAGGGTGGTGTGTGTATGGAACGAGCTGCCAGAGGAAGTGGTGGAGGCTGGTACAATTACAATATTTAAAAGGCATCTGGATGGGTATATGAATAAGAAGGGTTTGGAGGGATATGGGCCAAATGCTGGTAAATGGGACTAGATTAATTTAGGATATCTGGTCAGCATGGACGAGTTGGACTGAAGGGTCTGTTTCCGTGCTGTACATCTCTATGATTATATAGCCCCACATGTGGAAACATGCTCTCCACATCTACTTTGTCGATCCCCTTTAGTATCTTATATACATCAATTAGATCCTGTTTCACTCATCTGCACTCCACAGAGTATAGGCCAAACTGCTCAATCTTTCTTCATAAGACAAACCCAACATTTCTGGAATCAATAAATGATTTACTTTGTGTCCATTTTCACTGATGAAGATACAAGAAATCTCCCAGGACTAGGAATCCACTTGACTAGGGAGATAAAGCAGTTGAAGGACATTAATATGGGTAAGAAAGTAATTGGGCTGAAAGTTGATAAATCCTCAGGCTGTGATAGTCTACATCCCAGAGTGTTGAAGAAAGTAGCTATTGGGATGGTCAATGCATTGTAATTATCTTTCAAAATTCTATAGGTTCTGCAATGATTTCTGTGGATCAGAATTTTGCAAGTGTTATCCCACTATTTCAGAAAGAAGCTAAGGAAGAAACCAGGGAACTATGGATCTATCAGTCTTACATCAGTAGTAGGGAAAATTCTAGAATCTGTCATAAAGGACATGACAAATGTGCACTTGGATAAAAATGATCTGATTTAGCATAGTCAGTGTGGATTTGTGAATGGGAAATTGTATTTGTCAAACTTGGAGTTTAATTTAATTATCTCTTATTTATTACTATTTTCTTAATTATTAACTATTATTAGGGTCCCCACAGGCAGTTGTTTGGAAAAATGAAAGCATGTGGTACTAGAGATAATGTATTAGTATGGATTAAAGATTGGTTAACAGACAGAAAACAGAGAGCAGAAATAAATGGATTATTCATGCATTTACAGACTATGACTATTGGGGTACCACAAAGATCCAGCTGTTGGAAATATGTGTCAATGATTTGGAGGTGGGAAATGAATGGAATATTTTCATATTTGCAGATAGTGCAAAGCTAAGCAGGATTCTGTGAGGAAGATTTTTAAAAATTACAGGGGGATTTGAGTAGGCTTAATGATTGGGCAAGAACAATGCAGATGGAATATAATATGGAAAAATGTGAAGTTATCCACTTTGGTGTTGTGAAGCATTTCTTAAATAGTGAGAGATTGGAAAATGTCGATGTGGAAAGGGACTTTGGTTCCTTGTCAATAAGTCACTGTAGGCTTAAATACAGGTGCAGCAAGCCATTAGGAAGGCTAATGGTATGTTGGCCTGTATTGCAAGAGGATTTGAGTACAGGAGTAGTGAAATCTTGCTTCAATTGTCCAGGAGCTTGTTTAGACCGTGCCTGGAGTACTGTGTACAGTTTTGGTTTCGTTATCTCAGGAGAGTTATTATTGCCAGACAACTTGCCAACAAAGTTTCCTCAGACCTGTAAAGACCGAAAGAACTGCAGATGCTGTAAATCAGGAACAAAAACAGAAATTGCTGGAAAAGGTCAGCAGGTCTGGCAGCATCTGTAAAGAAAAAAATCTGAGTTAACTTTTCGGGTCCAGTTCTGAGGAAGGGTAACTGGACCTGAAACGTTAACTCTAATTTTTTCTTCATAGATGCTGCCAGATCTGCTGAGCTTTTCCAGCAACTTCTGTTTTTGTTCCTCAGACTTGTTCCTGGGATGATGGGACAGTCCAATGGAGAGAGAGTGGGCAAACTGGGCCAATATTTCCTAGAGTTTCAAAGAATGAGAGGTAATCTCATTGAAACGTACAAAATACTTAAAGGGACAGACAGGGTAGATGCAGGTAAGATGTTCCCCTTGGTGGAAGACTCTAGATCCAGGGGACATCATTCAAAAAGAAGGGGCTGTCATTTAGCAACAAGATGAGGTGAAATGTATTTGCTCAGATTCTTGTGAACCTTTGGAATTCTGTATCCCAGGGGGTTGTGGATGTTCAGTTATTGAGTCTATTTATGTTGTGGTTGATAAATTTGTGATTATCAGTGCGGCACAGGGGGCAGGGTGGGTAAAAGACATTGAAGCTTTCTTTTAGTGACAATGGTATTAAATGGTGCAAGCAGGTTTAATGAGCTGGGTGGCCTACTCCTATTGCCATCACCATGAAAGCTCGCTGTAAATCCCATGATGATTTTAAGATATGATAGAATATTTGCAGAAATGAGACTTTCTCACAACTTATCCCATTAAAGTTCACAGCAAAATGCCATAAGTTAAAACAACATGACACTCGATGATGCAGAACCTCTGACTATTTGTCTATCTTCTTCGATGGTTTTCCAGCTCCTGTCATCTTATAACCAATGGGATGTCTACTGTGACGAGCATCAGAGATTCCACCTTTGGTTTGAAAAAGTAAGCATTAGATAGATAGTCTTAAATGCCTCATGAATGCAGCACAACTGAATCATTCGCCTGAATCCTGAAGCTAAGTAGGTGGTAAAAATGGGTTTTAGCCTGTCCTCGTACAAAGCACTGGTTGCTTTGCAAGAAGAATGTCCAGATTCCAGTTTCAAATGGAACCCGTGCCAACATCATTGACAGCAAACCTGAAAAAGCTTGATTTTGGAAGCTATCACAGCCACTTAGTTCAGCAAAGTGTATACGATTCTGTCCAAAAGCCCAGCTGACTGGCATGTAGTTGCTGTAGTGTTATGATGATACAATGCTTCCTCCTTTGGCCTTTAGATACAACTGACTGGTTGCACAGTATTGAAATTCAAAACTGGAAATTTGGGTTCAGATTTAATCATGTTCAGCCTTTCCCTCTTGGATATACTTCTCATTCCATGCACCATTCCCAAAACCAGAGACCAGTCAGGAATCTGATCCCAGAGACTGATGTTTTGTCATCAGTGCGATACTCTCTTTCATTTTCCTCAATATTTCACAGGCATGTTTTTTCTGCTCATGTAAATTTTCTCCTGCAGCGTTCTAGAATCTGTGACATGATTACAATCCCCTCACATCTTTTCCATGACTCAGCCTGTGATGCTGTCAAACCAGATTTACTGACAGAGATTGTTGAGAAGTGGAACCACTGTGCCTCAGGAAGTGTTTTAACAGTGTCTAGAGCCTGTGTTGCTGCCAGTAGATGTGGACCAGGAGAAGCAGTCCCTTTCTGTTGTGAGTAGGGAACCGTTCCTTGCTGAGATAACGCACAGAGCACAAGATTGATTGAACCAATGAACTGAAAAGATCTCTAAGCTCAGAGGAGAACAAGATGTACATTTTCATTAGAGACTGCTTTCAGGTAACGTCATACTAATGGATACCAAACTCCCATCGCCTGTGTTTGTCCATTAGCTTAAAACAAATCCCATGTTGTTCACTGCATCAACCCCTATAGCTCTAAAACCTACATTTTGTGAAATTTCTATTTTAGCATTGGTGTGTGTTAGACATCCCTTTACTTTCACATCATTCCTTATGAAATAGTATTACCTCCTCCTGCATGGGTCTCCAGACACTGCCAATCTTGCCATCATTAGATCGGCCTGGATTAGAGGGAATGACCTATAAGGAGAGACTACAAAAACTCAGGTGTCAACACAGTGTGGAGCTGAAGGAACACAGAAGGTCAGACTGAAGAAGGGTCCCGACCCAAAACATCGACTTTCCTGCTCCTCTGATGCTGCCTGGCCTGCTGTGTTCCTCCAGCTCCACACTGCGTTATCTCTGATTCTAACATCTGCAGTTCTTACTATTGACTAGAAAAACTCGGGTTGTTTTCTCTGGAGTGACAGAGGCTGACGGGAGACTTGATAGAAGTCTATAAAATTATGAGATGCATAGAAGGGTTTGCCAGTCAGAATTTTTTTTTCCAGAGCTGAAATGCCTAATACTAGGGAGCATGTATTTAAGTGAGAGGAGGAAAGTTCAAAGGAGATGTGAGGAGTAAGTATTTTTACCCAGAGAGTGGTAGGAATCTGGAACGTGCTGCCAGGAGTGGTGGTGGAGGCAGATATAATAGAGGTGTTTAAGAGACTTTTAGAGAAGCACATGAATATGCAGGAAATGGAGGAATATGGACCAAGGGCAGGCAGGAGGGATTAGTTTAATTTGGCATCACGTTCAGCACAACATCTTGGGCTAGAGCGCCTGTTTCTGTGCTGTACAGTTCTATGTTTTATTAGCTGCTACCTTAATTTGAACTCTTCGCTGGGCCTGCCAACATCTGCCCTGGATTTTAGGAGGAAGACAACTTAAAGCCTATCTTCCTTTTTTTCACCTTTTTTCTTTGAGTCCACAGTCCCTTTCAGCCCAGAATCTCACATTGTCCAAACTAGATTGACCCTATTTGACAATGAGACCTGCCTCACCATCACAGTGATCACTAAAACTCCTTTGCTCTCCCTGCTGGTGCTAGTGTCTCACTGCTCAAATTGCAGATGAACTGATGCATGAAGCAAGTAACTGAAACCTTGGTTTGCAGTGATAACACTTTCTCTGTGGAAAAGTAACAACACTCACACTTAGCTCTAGCAGTATACCAAACATTTTAATAGCAATTTCTCAGTTTCTTTAAGAGTCTTATTGCTAAAAGAACCAGGGGTGACATAGTAGAAAAAAAACAACTTGTGCAAACTGGTGTGATCTGTGAGACACTGCCTGGAGTGATGTTGGAAACAGATTCAATAATAATTTGTAAAAAGCAATTGGGGAAATATTGTCAGTTTCTTTTTACCTTCAGCAAAAAGCAGGTTCTTGAAACTGAACAGGCAGCTCCACCAAAGTGTCAACACGGATGGAATGGGCCATTCTGACCATGTTGTAAATGATGGTCCCTTCATGAATGACCCCAGGACATGTTTCAGGGATGGTGGAGAGGAGCTGACACTCACTGAAGCATATATTTCAGGCCTGGTTTTCCCCAGTGAAGATGTTGGTGAGCAAAGGGAGAGAGCAAATTGGAGTCCATATTGAATATCACCTACTGCTAAGTGATAACTGATAGCACAATAAAAATCAATTGTAGTTCAGGTAGTTTTAAATATTTGCTTCAATTGGACACAGGATTAAATTTAAATAGAAATAATAATGTATGCACACTAAGAAAACCTATTCTGAACATGAGTCAGAACTTCATAAACTTCTTTCAAATTTAAAGACAAGAAACAGGAAGTTACTCAAGCAGTGCTGCCAGACTTGTTTTAGGATAGTTTTATACTTAAATGATTGGTTAAATCTTAACTTGCACCATTATCTCTTCCATCGTTGATAGTAGCCATGGTGATTGTCATGACGCAAGCTGCCGTAGCCTCCTGTTGGTAGACATTTTACAGTAGGAACCGAAGGTCAAAGTGATCGATGGTCAAGGGAGAGGAGAAGCCACAAGGACAAAGACTTTTCAACTCATTTGGAAAACTGTCTGGCCAAAACAGGCTGACCTTTATCACTTAAATAATCCTACATTATCCCTAATAGCCATCAGACACGCACTAACCATAACAAAACAAACCAGGTTATAACATAGTCATGACTCATTGCTGTACGTCAGGCAGTTAAAGGTGAGTTGGAGGAATCAAAACAGTCTGGGAGGCTACGGCAGTATCTTTGAGAGAAATAAGAGATTACCACATTAATGGCCAAGATTTTACAGTAATATTAATGACAGAACTGTTTTTATTCACCATTGTGCACACCTCCTTTGGAATTTGCAGTTTGTGGTGGAAATCCAGTTCACAGCTCCACATCAGTCAGGGGGCTACATGAAGGGGCCATCAGCTCTGGCTACAGTGGGCAGGCCTTGTCCCTCAGATTTGTCAGGTCCCTGGGCCCTCAAACACACCAGGTCCGCCAGACTCTGACCAGCTTTGACAGGCAGCCCTTGGACATGATGGAACAGACCCGTGCCCGCTTTGTCTGCAGCTCCCTGGCTAAGGTAACACTACTCCCTCCTACAGGACTGACCATTACCCACTGCCCGATCTGTAATCAGACACATCCCTGAATGTGGCCAGCTAGAATGAATGACTGACCAGGCTGTGTGTGGACTATGCTCATGCCTGTTGGTATCAGCACCCCCTGACCAACAGCACCCATCCTGAATGGCCTGAGGACTGGGTCCCAGCCACCTCTGGACAAGGCGATTTAGTTGAATAACCGTGCAGTGTGTTTGCCACACAGGCAGCTGGCACGTGCTGTGGGGGTTAGACTGATGTCTCAGTGTGTGCTGGACAGCAAGCTGTCTCCCCTGGACTGATCCTGGCTGAACTACAGCCTGTCAGTGTGTCTGTACTAAGGAGCTCCTCAGTATGGCAGCACTGAGGGCCTTTGTCCCTGGATGATGCACCAATGCACTAACAAGCAAACATTTCCAACTCATATCGTTACCCAAATGTCTTTCAAACGTTGTAACTGTACCTGCAATCCACCACTTCCTCTGGCAGTTGATTCAACACATGAACCACTTTGTGTAAAAAAGTTGCCCCTTATGTCTTTTTTAAATCTTTTGATATATGTGGATCCATTTTCCACTTGGGAAATCTGCAGCCTCCGGCCTCAATATTGAGTTTGACACTTTTAGTGTTTGAGGCACCTTCTCCTATGTCCTTACCCTAACCCTTACATTGCCAGGCCTTGTTATCACGTGGTCTGTTGTTACACACAACTCACTGTTATTCACTAACGGTCCCCATTTGTAGATATTCACTCTCCTAGACTGTTCATTACGCATTACTTTGTCTGTCCAACTGTTCTTCCTTCTCTTCGGGCTCTATCTCCACCTATCTTTCACTCCTCACCCCTCCCCCTACCCTATCTCCTGCATACAAAACAACTTTTTCCGAGTTAACATCAGTTCTGAAGAGGGGCCACTGGATCTGAAACGTTAACTCTGATTTCTCTCCACAGATGCCACCAGACCTGCTGAGCTTTTCCAGCAAATCCTGTTTTTGATTCTGTTTCCCAGCATCTGCAGTTCTTTTGGATTTTCTCTGGATTAATAGTTTAGTGTTAATACCATGAAGCCCTCACCTGCTCACGTAACCCTCCCAGAGGATTGTACTTCCTCATTCCGAGAGTGCAAGTGTGTAACAGTAACAGGTTTTGAGTTCAAGAAAAGCTTACAGCTCCCAGTGTAACCAGCAGGAAATCACAACCCACATTACGTGTTTGGAGAATAACTTATTTTATATATTTTATATTCTGTGGAAGTCTCAATGGCTCACTTGAACTACTAAGAAGTATGAGTTAAAGACGTGGTTGCTATCTTCCAGCTGAGCCAAGTGTAAACCTGCACGAAGGCTGGAATCATTCCTGTTCTTTTTCGGTGAAGTGCCAGTTTCATTGGGTTTTTTGAAGGCCTTTTCACTACAAGGCTTGATAAGATTTCTTACTGTATTTTACAAAGCTCGCCTCAAAAATACTCACCCTGCCCCAGTGGTCTCCTGTTCACCCAGTTCCAGCCCCATCTTACCCCGCACTGATCCCAGAACAGCTCGCCCCTCGCTGGGATACCTGCCAGAAGACCCCCACCATCTTTAAAAGGTCACTGTTGACACGGATGGGCGCTGGCGTTCTGACGTTGCCCCGCTCCGTGACACACAGATACTCACAAGATGTCGGAGAAGGAGAAGGTGGCTCTGTGATTCTCCAACCGAGACCGGGATCTCCCGGTAAAGGCGGTTTGGGGGGGGGG
>NC_063362.1:1796583-1797000 GCF_021869965.1 Rhincodon typus
TCACCCTCACCCTTACTCTCTCACTGTCCCATCACCCTCACACTCACCCTCACACTCACCCTCACTCTGCCCCCTCACCCTCATGCTCACCCTCACGCTCACCCTCACTCTGCCACCTCACCCTCACTCCCTCTCTACCCACACTCTCTCTCTATCTACCCCCTCGCCCGTACTCTCTCTCTGCACCTCACCCTCACTCTCTCTCTACCCTCACTCTCTCTCTACCCTCACTCTGTCTTTGCCCCATCACCCTCACTCTCTCTCTGCTCCTTCGCACTCACTCTCTCTCTCTGCCTCATCAACGTCACTCTCTCTCTGCCCTCTCACACTCACTCTATCTCTCTGCCCCCTCACCCTCACTTCCACTCAACCCCTCACCCTCACTCTCTCTCTGCCCCCTCACCCTCACTCTCTCTG
>NC_063362.1:1797010-1817121 GCF_021869965.1 Rhincodon typus
CTCACCCTCACTCTCTCTCTCTGCCCCCTCACCCTCACTCTCTCTCTGCCCCATCACCTTCACTCTCACTTTACCACCTCACCCTCACCCTTACTCCCTTTACTATCTCACCCTGACCCCCTCAAACTGAGGGCCGGCCAAGACCCCCCACATCTCCTGGGCAGGGCGAGACCCCCACATCCCGAGGGCAGGATGAGACCCGCACACCCCAAGGGCAGGGCGAGACCCCCACTACCTGAGGGCAGGGCGAGACCCCCACACACCGAGGGCAGGGCGAGACCCCCACGTTCTAAGGGCAGGGCGAGACCCCCACATTCCGAGGGCAGGGCGAGACCGCCACATCCTGAGGGCAGAGTGAGACACCCACACCTCGAGGGCAGGGGGAGACCCACACACCCCGAGGTCGGGGAGAGACCCCCACACCCCGAGGGCAGGGCGAGACCCCCACATCCCAAGGGCAGGGCGAGACCCCCACATCCTGAGGGCAGGGCGAGACCCCCACACCCCAAGGTCAGGGAGAGACCCCCACATTCCGAGGGCAGGGTGAGACCCCCACATTCCAAGGGCAGAGGGAGACCCCCACACCCCGATGTCAGGGAGAGACCCCCACATCCTGAGGGCAGGGTGAGACCCCCACACCCTGAGGGCAGGGCGAGACCCCCATATTCACTAACTAAGTCCTGCTCTTCATTCCACTGTGACTCTCCCAGTCACCCCACTGTCAGCGTCAATCACTACACTCTCGTTCAAAGTGCTGGCTGCTACAGCGTCTCTCAGGTACCATTGGGTGGGGAGGGGGTGTAGCGGGGAGCGGTGGTCAATGTCATCAGCAAAGTACCAGCCTGCTCTGATAGAATCCACCTCCTCACTCTCTGACGATGAGAATAGTCAGATCTTGGAGGAAGCATCATCAGGGCTAGATCCTCCTCCAGATATTGAGATGGGCCTCCCTAGATTTCTCGCACAAATCTGCCACAAATTGCCGCATAGCCAATGTCATTCAGGCCCTTGTATGACTCTGCCCAAAATAATCATTTAAACTCACCATCTGACATCCTAGTTCCTTAAGAGATTTGTAAAAATTAGTAATGTTGCCTTAAAATTTCCTGGATGTAAATAATCGACTGTTGGATGTATAGCAGAACCACGAAAACTGACTCGAAAATGAAAAGTGTGGTTTGTCACAGCCACGGATGAATTTTGTCAGCTGTATGTGGCAAAGGTATCATGTCCATGACCCTTCAGAAATCCATAACTAAATATTGTTTCCCATAAGAATTTCAACGAACAACTTTCTACTTTGCAATCAAATTAAAGGAAACAGATCCACATTCATTTCATCATGGACTGCATTTCCAAACACTCCCTGTTGAAGCAATCCAATTAACCCTTACATCTGGAAGTATTTGCCCTTCAAGTACTGAACCTGTTTTTTTTTGCAGAAGTTAAATTGTTGGAAAGTTGCTATATTGGCCAATGGCCAGAATCATCTCTGTTTGTGGACTAAGTGGGAGAGTTTCCAGGAGGGAAATCCACAGCCTATCCAGGAGATAGAGGCCACTGGGAGTCCAGTGATTAGCTATCGATGGGATTCTGCTGCCATTTGGACCCTGAGCCAGGAAGAGCCAGCACCTAAGAGCTGACCATACCCTCACCAGGCAGATGTCAGCAGTTCTAGAACCCTGATGGGTGCCGTAGTGGAGACCATGGTGGTTATCAATATAACAGGCCAAGGTTCATAGGTCAAAGGCTCAACCAGGGGATTAGAAATGGGAACAGGAAGTGTGTTTGAGGGGAGGGGACCTCTCATGGTTGGAAACAAGGAGAGTGGAGTGGTGTTACCACCCTCATGTTCCACATCCAGCCTCTCACTTTTTCTAATTCATTCCCAGGATTCTTGCCCAAGTCAATGCAAATTGGGGGGCACAGACTGAATGGGCAGACTGCCCACACTGATTAGAAAATCATAGAGTAATATAGCACGGAAACAGACCCCTCAGTCCATAGTCCCAAACTAAACCAGTCCCACCTGCCTGAGCTTGGCCCCTATCCCTCCAAACCTTTCCTATTCATGAACTTACCCAATTGTCTTTTAAACATTGTGGCTTGTATCCACCTGCGTCCACCACTTCTTTTGGTAGTTCATTGCACACACAAACTACTTTCTGTGTAAAAAAGTTGCCTCTCAGGTCTTTTATTAAATCTTTCTTTTCTCACCTTAAAAATGTGCCCCTTGTCTTGAAATCCCCCACCCTAGGGAAAAGACTCTTGTGATTCACCTTAACAATGCCCCTCATGATTTTATAAATCTCTATATGGTCAGCTCTCAACTTCCTGTGTTCCAGTGAAAACCCTTCACCAGTCGGTTAGACCAGCTCTTTCTCATCTCGTCCGGCACTGAAATAATTGTAGCCCCCCAGGTGGGTGAGGCCCTTAAAGTGATCATTGATTGACCAATTAAAGGCCTCAGTAGCAGTGGGGCTTGGGATGTTAAACCTTGAATTTCTGCACTCAGCGTTTCTGACTGGGTAGTGGTGGTTTTCTAGTCTGCCACCATCTCACTTTGTGAAGCCCACCTCCCCACTCTGAGTCTAGAAGATTCCACCCTCCCCTCACCTCTCAAGAACAACATCCTACCTCACAACAACTCACACTGTTAAAAAGAATATTCCCTCACTTCTGCTTCTTTTCCCAATCTCTTTTCATCTGATCAGTGACTCAAGAAACCATTTTCTCTCTTTTTACACTATCAAAGTCATTTCTGATTTGAACATCTCTTTCTCTGAGCTTTCACTGATCTAAACAAAACAATCACAGTTTCTGTATGTGTCTGAAGGCCAATTTTGAAAGAGTTGTTTGAGCTGCCTTCCTGTTCTGTTCCATTGTCCAATGTCAAATATCATCTCCTTGGCTTTGCTCACAATCGCTCAATGTTGAGAGATTGCTGATGGTTCTGAAGGGGTTAATCTGGAGACACCATTAACCTCTGTCCAAGTTAATGATGGCTCCAGGTTTGGATAGGGATATGGCAGAACATTTTAGGATCTTGACGTTCTCCAACCTGTGGTCTTCAGTCTTTCAATTATCTTCATAACTAGGAAATGAAAGCAAACCAGGTACAAACTACAGAACCCAGAGTTCTGAAGTAGAGTCACTGGATTTGAAATGTTAACTGTTTTTCTCCCTCTCCATTAATGCTGCCAAACCTGTTGAGTTTCTCAAGCAATTTCTGTTTTTGCATTTGGAATAATGACATCTTACGTAATGTGACCAATACCTGATTGCTATCATGAATAAATGACATCTTGTTTAAGACAAGATCCTCTTCTCATTAAGACTCAGTTCGAGACAATAACGGCCCCAACAGCAAACTGGCAGAGCCCAGTAACCTGAATGTGTAAAGTGAATGGTACTTCACCACATTGGCAGCCTATTTGACAATACCATAGTGCAGCATTATTAGCTACAGGTCATTTCAGGGTTTATTTGCAATTCAGGTTTTGCTCTTACTGCTACAACCATAAAATTAGTAACTTTTCTTCTATGGATTTCCTCTCCTACTGGACAGCAGTAAAAGAGTTTGAATGAAGTTGTTCACAGCCTTGTTTTTGTTTTGGTCTTGAGTGGAGAAGGTTTAGTTCCACTGACAGTGCCAGAGGTATCTCAGACAATGGCACTGACCTGGGATCCAGCAGCCTGGTTGTATCTGCTGCCTCTCACCCAGGTCCAGGCAGTGAATTGGTGCCACCTGCCGTATTGTATACACAGAGATATTCTACATCTTGTACCAGCTGCTCCAGGCAGCCCTTCAATGCATCACCTCTCTTACAGAAAGTATTCAGCTGATCTTTCTCGCCCATAATTGAAGAGCTACACCACAAATCAAATTAATCTCCCACATCACCATAGCAACTGAATATGAAGGGCCTCTTCCTTGGCAATCAAGGAACATCCTGAGGATGGGAAAGATGCTACATCAATGCAAACGTTTCATTGCTATTTCCCGAAAGCATCAATTTGATTATCACTAGGTAACCCTGAGCAGGAGGAACAACACAAGAGAGTACAGTGGTGATTGTGATATGTTATTGGACTAGCAATCCATGGAGCTAGGTTAATGTTCTGAAGGCAGACAGGTAATCCTAACATTTGTGCTGATGATTCAGAGAAATATGAGCTTAAATCTAAATGTGGCAGCTTCGGTATTTAAATTCAGCTGATGAAATAAATCTGAAATCATAATCTCCCATCAATAATTGTACTGTGGAACTGCTGAATTGTCATGAAATCCCATTGGATACATTAACATTCCTATAAGGTAGAACAGATGTCCTTAATTAGTCCTTATTCAGTCTGTTTAATTCTTCAACATTACAGTGTCCACACTCAGTTTCTCATGTAATGGGGCTAATGTAAGCATTTCCATAGAACCATAGAATTCCTAAAGTGTGGAAGCAGACCATTCAGCCCATCGAGTCTACACCGACCCAGTGAACAGCATCCCACCAAGACCCAGCCCCCTACCCTATCCCTGTAACCCTGCATTTCCCATGGCTAATCAAACTAGCCTGTACATCCCTGAACACTACAGGCAATTTGGGGCAGCACAGTGGCTCAGTTGTTAGCACTGCTGCCTCACAGTGCCAGGGACCTGCGTTCAATTCCACCCTCAGGTGACTGTCTGTATGACATTTGCACATTTTCCCTGTGTCTGTGTGGGTTCTCTCTGGGTGCTCTGGTTTCCTCCCACAGTCCAAAGATGTGGAGAGTAGGTGGGTTAGCCACGCTAAATTGCCTGTAGTGTTCAGGGATGTGTAGATTAAGGGGATGGGTCTGGGTGGGATGCTCTGAGGGTCAGTGTGGACTTGATGGGCCTGTTTCCACACTGTAGGGATTCTATTAATAAAAAATGTAGCATGGCCAATCCACTCAGCCTGCACATCTTTGGACTGTGGGAGGAAAGCGGAGCACCCGGAGGAAACCCACGCAGACGTGGGGAGAATGTGTAAACTCCACACAGACAGTCGCCCGAGGGTGGAATCAAACCTGGGTCCCTGCCACTGTGAAATGGAGCTGATGGCGAGTGAAAATGTGCAGTCTTCTGCTGTGCAATTAGGCACACTAGCACTACACTACAAAGCAACCCTTAATTTCCACATCAGGTAAAACCCCAATTGGAGGTAAACTCACACCATGGGAGCTTTCGTGCCTTTCTGTAAAAGACTCCAAACCTTGAAGGCAAGTCTTTGGAAACCTAACTGAAATCCAATTGGACATCAGAGAAATCAGACAATGGGAAAGCTTCTTGCTCTTAAGCAACATCAGTTTCTGTGAGTATGGCAGGTAACGACAGGGACATTAATCACGATGTATCCGAAATAATTTAGTTTTAATTAGAATAGAGGTTCTTTGAAGTCAAAAGAAATTTCTAAGATACTCTTATATTAAACAAAAAAGGCTGAAGGACACTGTAGAGTTAGATCACAAGGAAGGTACAGTTCCAAAAGTGGAAGCTTTCAATTCTCCAGTTCCAACTGGTGATAAATAACAATCTCCGATAACAGGAACGGTAACGTCTTTGTTATGAAGGAAGGGGCAATTTTAATGTCAGATGCAGCATCAGGGCACAAAGATTAGAGTAAAACAGTGCAATAGAAATCAGTGGGAATCATGGAATTTAGAAAAAGGAGAGGTTATCTGATCGAAACGTTGGAGATTCTTAGGAGCTTGAGAGGGTAAATGCTGACAGGCAGTTTCCCCTCAAGGGAGAGACTAGAACCAGAGGATAGAGAATGAAGGGCTAGCCAATTTAAGACTGAGACAAGGAGGAATTTCTTCTTATGGAGCCATAGAGTCATACAGCACAGAAACAGACCCTTCGGTCTAATTCATTCATGTCGATCAGATATCCTAAATTAATCTTGACCCATTTGGCCCATGTCCCTCTCATCCCTTCCTATTTATATAACCATCCAGGTGTTTTCCAAATGATTGTGATTTTTTGAAACTCCTTGCCACAAAGAACTGTGAGAGCAGGGTCCTTGTGTATATTTAAGGCTGAGATAGATAGACTCTTGAACAGTCAGGGAATCAAGAGTTGTGGGGAAAGTTCAGGAAAGTGGATGTGAGGAGTGTCGGATGAGCCATGATCCTATTGAATGGTAGAGCAGGCTCGAGGGGCTGAATGGCCTACTCCTGCTCCTATAAAAGAAACCTCATTATAGACTGGGTATCCAATGACACCCTTGCTTAATTACAGCTGTTCAAACAACAAATGTATCTCTAGGTTATAATCCAAGGGGTAGACAATCTCAAAAAAGCTCTAAAACTCTGCAACTCGTGACTGGAAGGTGCAGTCGTTTGTCACGAATCGAGCGTAGGTGTTCCATAAAGCAGTCTCCAAGCCTCCGCTTGGTTTCCCCGATGTAGAGGAGGCCACAATGGGTACAGCAGATGCAGTATACCACATTAGCAGATGTGCAGGTGAACATCTGCTTGATGTGGAAGGTCTTCTTAGGGCCTGGGATGGGGATGAGGAGGGAGGTGTAGGGGCAGGTGTAGCACTTCCTGCGGTTGCAGGGAAAAGTGCCGGGTGTGGTGGGGCTGGAGGGGAGTGTGGAGTGGACAAGGGAGTCACGGAGAGAGTTGTCCCTCCGGAAAGCAGATAAGGGTGGGGAGGGAAAAATGTCTTTGGTGGTGGGGTCGGATTGCAGATGGCGGAAGTGTTGGAGGATGATGCGTTGGATCCGGAGGTTGGTGGGGTGGTAAGTGAGGACGAGGGAGATTCTGTTTTGGTTGTTATTGCGGGGAGGGGGTGTGAGGGATGAGTTGCGGGAAACGCGAGAGATGCAGTTGAGGGCATTTTGACCACTGAGGGGGGGAAGTTGCGGTCCTTGAAAAACGAGGACATCTGGGATGTCCGGGAGTGGAATGCTTCATCTCGGGAGCAGATAAGGTGGAGGTGAAGGAGGTGGGAATAGTGGATTGCATCCTTGCAAGAAGGTGGGTGAGAGGAGGTGTATTCAAGGTAGCTGTGATAATTGGTAGGCTTTAAAGAGAGATAACAAGGTGTAGAGCTGGATGAACACAGCTGGCCAAGCAGCATCAGAGGAGCAGGAAGGCTGACGTTTCGGGCCTAGACCCTTCATCAGAAATGGGGGACGGGAAGGGGATTCTGAAATAAATAGGGAGAGAGGGGGAGGCGGATAGAAGATGGATGGAGGAAAAGATAGGTGGAGAGGAGACAGACAGGTCAAAGAGGCGGGGTGGAGCCAGTAAAGGTGAGTGTAGGTGGGGAGTTAGGGAGGGGATAGGTCAGTCCAGGGAGGACAGACAGGTCAAGGGGGAGGGATGAGGTTAGTAGGTAGGAGATGGGGGTGGGGCTTCAGGTGGGAGGAGGGGATAGGTGGGAGGAAGAACAGGTTAGGGAGGCGGGGACGAGCTGGGCTGGTTTTGGGATGTGGTGGGGGAGGGGAAATTTTGAAGCTTGTGAAGTCCACATTGATACCATTGGGCTGCAGGGGCCCCAAGCGAAATATGAGATGCTGTTCCTGCAGCTTTCGGGTAGCATCGTTGTGGCACTGCAGGAGGCCCAGGATGGCCATGTCGTCCAAGGAGTGGGAGGGGGAGTTGAAATGGTTCGCAACTGGGAGGTGCAGTTGTTTATTGCGAACCGAGCATAGGTGTTCCGCAAAGCGGTCCCCAAGCCACCGCTTGGTTTCCCCGATGTAGAGGAAGCCACAACGGGAACAGCGGATACAGTATACCACATTAGCAGGTGTACAGGTGAACATCTGTTTGATGTGGAAGGTCTTCTTGGGGCCTGGGATGGGGGTGAGGGGGGAGGTGTAGGGGCAGGTGTAGCACTTCCTGCGGTTGCAGGGAAAAGTGCCGGGTGTGGTGGGGCTGGAGGGGAGTGTGGAGCGGACAAGGGAGTCACGGAGAGAGTGGTCCCTCCGGAAAGCAGATAAGGGTGGGGAGGGAAAGATGTCTTTGGTGGTAGGGTCGGATTGCAGATGGCGGAAGTGTCGGAGGATGATGCGTTGGATCCGGAGGTTGGTGGGGTGGTACGTGAGGACGAGGGGGATTCTGTTTTGGTTGTTATTGCGGGGAGGGGGTGTGAGGGATGAGTTGTGGGAAACGCGAGAGACACGATCGAGGGCATTTTCGACCACTGTGGAGGGGAAGTTGCGGTCCTTGAAAAACGAGGACATCTGGGATGTACGGGAGTGGAATGCCTCATCTTGGGAGCAGATGCGGCGGAGGCGAAGGAATTGGGAATAGGGGATGGCATTTTTGCAGGAAGGTGGGTGGGAGGAGGAGTATTCTAGGTAGCTGTGGGAGTCGGTGGGCTTGAAATGGATATCGGTTTCTAGGTGGTTGCCCGAGATGGAGACAGAGAGATCCAGGAAGGAGAGAGAGGTATCAGAGACGGTCCAGGTGAACTTAAGGTTGGGGTGGAAGGCGTTAGTGAAGTGGATGAACTGTTCGAGCTCCTCGTGGGAGCACGAGGCGGCATCGATACAGCCATCAATGTAACGGAGGAAGAGGTGGTGTTTAGGGCCAGTGTAGGTACAGAAGAATGATTGTTCCATGTAACCTACAAAGAGGCAGGCATAGCTTGGGCCCATGCGGGTACCCATGGCCACCCCCTTTGTCTGTAGGAAGTGGGAGGAATTGAAAGAGAAGTTGTTGAGGGCGAGGACGAGTTTGGCTAAGCGGATGAGGGTATCAGTGGAGGGGGACTGGTCGGGCCTGCGGGACAGGAAGAAGCGGAGGGCCTTTAGGCCATCTGTATGGGGAATTCAGGTGTATAGGGACTGGACGTCCATGGTAAAGATGAGGTGTTGGGGACCGGGGAATTGGAAGTTCTGGAGGAGGTGGAGGGCGTGGGTGGTGTCACAGACGTAGGTAGGGAGTTCCTGGACCAAGGGGGAGAAAATGGAGTCCAGATAGTTGGAGATAAGTTCGGTGGGGCAGGAGCAGGGGGAGACAATGGGTTGACCAGGGCATTCAGGTTTGTGGATTTTGGGAAGGAGATAGAAGCGGGCGGTGTGGGGTTGGGGAATGATGAGGTTGGAGGCCGTGGGTGGGAGGTCACCTGAGGTGATGAGGTTGTGGATGGTTTGGGAGATGATGGTTTGGTGGTCAGGAGTGGGGTCATGATCAAGGGGGCGGTAGGAGGAGGTGTCGGAGATTTAGCGCCTGGCCTCGGCGATGTAGAGGTCAGTGCGCCATACTACAACTGCGCCTCCCTTGTCCGCGGGTTTTATGGTGAGGTTGGGATTGGAGCGGAGAGCTGCACGTTCTGCGGGGGAGAGGTTGGAGTGGGTGAGAGGGGCGGAGAGGTTGAGGGATTGATGTCACAACGGCAGTTGGAGATGAAGAGGTCGAGGGAGGGTAGGAGGCCTTGGGGGGGTGTCAGGAGGAGGGGGTGTGTTGGAGGCGGGAGAAGGGGTCAGCAGATGGAGGGTTAGGCTCAAGATTAAAGAAGTAAGTGCAGAGGCAGAGGCAGCGGAAAAACTGTTCAACGTCCAAGCGTGAGCAGTATTCGTTGATGTTTGGGTGGAGGGGGATAAAGGTGAGCCTTTACTGAGGACTGACTGTTCATCCTCAGTAAGGGGGAGGTCTGGGGGTATGGTGAAGACTCGGCAGGGCTGGGAGCTACTGTCTCCTCTGGAGCTGCTGGCTGTGGAGGCGGTGGGCAGAGGGATGTCGGCAGTGGGCAGAGTGGCGTCGGCGTTGGGAGGAAATTCTAATGGACATGCACCTCAACAAGTGGTGCTCCAGGGTACAGCTCCTGGGAGACTGTCTTACAGGCTATCGCAGATCACCAATTCTATACATTGGTAGAATCACAATGTGGCACCAATATGCAAATACACAAAGCTTCCCAAAGTTTTCCACCTGGTAAGTGTCAATAGTGCACTGATCTCAGGACTATCGCAATTCACACTTTTCAGACCACAGGAATTTACAACTTGATGCAATCAAATCATTCAACAATCTCCAAGGATTTGATTTTGAAGCAGGATGTTAGCCAGGGGCTGGGATGATGATGTCTGAGACACTGAACAGATTACCCAACTCCCACAAAGACAACAACATTCTTCTCGATTTCCACCATGCTGCGCTTGCCTATGAAGATGACTTCATTCTCAAAGTGGATCTGTTACAGCTTGACCAGAGCCAGTGTAAACAACTGCAATCAGCAATTGCTGATGATGAGCAACGACAAGAATCATAAAAGTTCATTCTCCAGGGACAGCCTGACTATATCAGAGAGGTATCAGAGAAGGTTCATTCATTCAGGCCAAACAAGACAAACTCAGGACTCACAATAAAACATTTTCATGTGTAAACAAGTCCTAAATCCAAAAGCATCACACCAAATGATCGTATCTGTGTTACACCAGGGTCACAAGGATTTTGAAGATATCAATCGTAACCAAATGAGAATTGGCCAAGAATGAGAGATAGTAGGAACTGCAGATGCTGGAGAATCTGAGATAACAAGGTGCAGGGCTGGATGAACACAGCAGGCCAAGCAGCATCAGAGGAGCAGAAAGGCTGACGTTTTGGGCCTAGACCCTTCTTCAGAAAAGGGGGAGGGGAAGGGGGTTCTGAAATAAATAGGGAGAGAGGGGGAGGCAGATAGAAGATGGATAGAGGAGAAGATAGGTGGAGAGGAAACAAACAGGTTGAAGAGGCGGGGATGGAGCCAGGAAAGGTGAGTGTAGGTAGGGAGTTAGGGAGGGGATAGGTCAGTCCAGGGAGGACGGACAGGTCAAGGGAGCGGGATGAGGTTAGTAGGTAGGAGATGGAGGTGCGGCTTGAGGTGGGAGGAGGGGATAGGTGGGAGGAAGAACAGGTCAGGGAGGCGGGGACGAGCTGGACTGGTTTTGGGATGCGGTAGGGGGCGGGGAGATTTTGAAGCTTGTGAAATCCACATTGATACCATTGGGCTGCAGGGTTCCCAAGCGGAATATGCTTTTCCCTGCAACCGTAGGAAGTGCTACACCTGCCCCCATACCTCCTCCCTCACCCCCATCCCAGGCCCCAAGAAGACTTTCCACATCAAGCAGATGTTCACCTGCACATCTGCCAATGTGGTGTACTGCATCCGCTGTACCCTGTGTGGCCTCCTCTACATCGGGGAAACCAAGCGGAGACTCGGGGACCGCTTTGCAGAACGCCTACGCTCGGTTCGCAATAAACAACTGCACCTCCCAGTCGCGAACCATTTCAACTCCCCCTCCCATTCATCAGACGACATGTCCATCCTGGGCCTCCTGCAGTGCCACAACGATGCCACCCGAAGGTTGCAGGAACAGCAACTCATATTCCGCTTGGGAACCCTGCAGCCCAATGGTATCAATGTGGATTTCACAAGCTTCAAAATCTCCCCTCCCCCTACCGCATCCCAAAACCAGCCCAGCTCGTCCCCGCCTCCCTAACCTGTTCTTCCTCCCACCTCAAGCCCTAGCCCCATCTCCTACCTACTAACCTCATCCCTCCCCCTTGACCTGTCCGTCCTCCCTGGACTGACCTATCCCCTCCCTACCTCCCCACCTACACTCACCTTTACTGGCTCCATCCCCGCCTCTTTGACCTGTTTGTTTCCTCTCCACCTATCTTCTCCTCTATCCATCTTCTATCCGCCTCCCCCTCTCTCCCTATTTATTTCAGAACCCCCTTCCCCTCCCCCATTTCTGATGAAGGGTCTGGACCTGAAACATCAGCCTTCCTGCTCCTCTGATGCTGCTTGGCCTGCTGTGTCCATCCAGCTCCACACCTTGTTATCTCGGCCAAGAATGAACCAGGATACTCAGCAATACCTGAATGGAGGTCAAACGGATATAACCCTGGAACTGAGGGGAGCTCTACATCCACACGGTGTTCCAAACATTCCCTGACTAAGAGGAGTAACAGACTCATTTGCAGTACATAACAAAGATTACAACCTGGAAGGATTACTTCTCTACATCTCCCCTGTTTGACAATTCAGCAATACAATGAGCATAATGCACGGAAATGAGGAGCACAATTTTCGGTTTATTCAGTGTCCTCCAACAGATAATGTCTGACAATGCAATGCAGTAAACTGGTAACTGTTTCAAGACATGTACTAAGTGGGGATTAACTCATATCACATCTTCACCCCACTCTCCATACAGATTGCCATTGTAAAAATGCGAGCCTTTTTCTAACTCTCTAACCTCTATTCGTTAGCCAATCATCTATCCATTCTAGAAGCAAATTACTGCAGATGCTAGAATCTGTACTGAAAACAAAAAAAAATCCATTCTAATTTACTGCCCCTAACAACATGGGCTGATAATGATTGGGATATGAATATAGGAGGTATGGTTAGTAAGTTTGCAGATGACACCAAAATCAGAGATATAGTGGACAGCAAAGAAAGTTACCTCAGGGTACAACGGGACCTCAATCAGATGGGCCAAGGAGTGGCAGATGGAATTTAATTTAGATAAATGTGAGGTGCTGCATTTTGGAAAGGCAAATCAGGGCAGGATTTATACACTTAATGGTAAGGTCCTGGGGAGTGTTGCTGAACAAAGAGACCCTGAAGTGCAGCTTAATAGTTCCTTGAAAGTGGAGTCGCAGGTCGATAGACATTTGGTACACTTGCCTTTATTAATCAGTGCATTGAGTATTAGAGTTGGGAGGTCATGTTGTGGCTGTACAGGACATTGGTTAGGCCACTTCTGTAATACTGTATTCATTTCTGGTCTCCTTGCTATAGGAAAGATGTTGTTGAACTTGAATGGGTTCAGAAAAGATTTACAAGAATGTTGCAGGGTTGGAGGGTTTGAGCTATATGGAGAGGCTGAATAGGCTGGGGCTATTTTCCCCGGAGCATTGGAGGCTGAGAGGTGACCTTATAGAAGTTCATAAAATTATGAGGGGCATGGATAGAGTAAATAGACAAGGTCTTTACCCCAGGGTAGGGGAATCTAAAACTAGAGGGCATAGGTTTAATTTGAGAGGGGAAATATTTAAAAGGGACCTAAAGGGCAACTTTTTCATGCAAAGGGTGGTGTGTGTGTGGAATGAGCTGCCAGAGGAAATGATGGAGGCTGGTACAATTACAACATTTAAAAGGCATCTGGATGTGTATATGAATAGGAAGGGTTTAGAGGGTTATGGGCCAAATGCTGGCAAATGGGACTAGATTAATTTAGAATATTTGCTCAGCATGGACGAGTTGGACGAAGGGGTCTGTTTCTGTGCTGTACAGCTCTATGGCTCTATGACTCTAAATAGCCCAAGGTGCATATGTTAACCAACATCTTTTGGAAATCCAAACATATTACATCTACTAGCTCCCCCTTATCTATTCTGCTTGTTACCTCCTCAAAGAATTCTAATAAATTTATCAGGCATAATTTCCTCTTCTTGAAGCATTGCTGACCCTGATTGTTCATATTATATATTTCTAAATGCTCTGTTATTACACCCTTAACAAATAGACTCTAACATTTTCCCAATAAAAGACATTAAGCTAAGTGGCCTGTAGTTAGCTATGTTTTTTGTCTCTCTTCCTTTTTAAATAAAAATGTTACATTGACAGTTTTCCAATTGTCTGGGAATTTTCCAGAATCTAAGGATTCCTGGAAGTTTGCTATCGGTGCAACCACTATTTCTGTAGCTAGTTTAATCTAATATCCTCTAAGAATATGTTAATTGGGCTGAGTCATACAGCATGGAAACAGGCCCTTTGGTTCAACTAGTCTACACTCACCATGTCCCCAAACTAAATTACTCCCTCTTGCCTGCATTTGGCCCGTATTCCTCTAAACCTTTCCTATTCATGTACTTATACAAATGTCTTTTAAATGTTGTAATTGTACCTGCATCTACCATTTCCACTGGCAGTTCACTGCACACACAAACCACACTCTGTGTAGAAACATTGCCCCTCATGTCCTTTTTAAAACTGTCTCCTCTCCCCTTAAAAATAGGTCCCCTTGTTTTGAACACCCTCACCCTGGGGAAAAGACATTGCTATTCACCTCTTCAATGCCCCTCATGATTTAATAAACATCTATAAGGTCACCCCTCAACCTCTTATATTCCAATGAAAAAAAGTCACAGCCAATCCAGCATATTTTTTATAACTCAAAACCCCCAGCTCCAGCAACATCCTGGTAAATCTTTTCTGAACCCTCTCCAGCTTAATAATATCCTTCCTATAACAGGGTGATCAGAACTGGACACAGCACTTCAGAAGAGACCTCATCAACATCCTGTACAACCTCAACATGACTTCCCAACTCCCATACTCAAAGGTGTGAGCAATGAAGGCAAGCGTGCTAGACGTCTTGTTAACCACGCTGTGTACCTGTGGCACAAAGTTCAAAGAATTATGTACCTGAACCCATGTGACCAACACTATGGGTTTAAGAGATGTATTTTTTCCAGGTTTTCTTTTTTAAGAGAGGTTTTGAGGCAGAGGCGGAGAGTTGTCTCTCCAAGTCAATAAGCAGCTTGTGAGGTCTTGGGGTTTTTATTTAAAGTTAGAACAATAGAAGCAGCCTGAATGGGTGGAGGCAGGCTCCCATAGAACCAGGGTTTTAGTTTAGCTTTCAGTAGCTGCTGGGATTTGGGAGCTGGCTGTGGGAGCTGATATTCATCTCTCTCTTATAACAAAAGGCTGGAGCTCTGTCTGATACCAGGATTTTCTCTTGATGTTCTTTCCTCCTGGACTGGAGAAACATCGCATGTGAGGCAATCTATTTTACTGAATCTGCCTTTGCCAAGGTTGTGTTAATGGGATGTTACTATATCGGAACAGTTGCTGCTTAATAGTTAAATCATCTATTATTCTGTTGAGTTTTCCAATAGAATTAAGGTTGTACCAATTCTCCTTTCTTTTGTTCATATTTTAACTGGGTATAAGAACAAAGTGTATTTTTCTTAAAGCTAAGTAGTGAGACCAATGGACTTACCTCTGGAACACAGCACCTTATACTCTCCTTTAAATATGATAAAAGTTAGGGCCTAGGCTGTCTTCTCGATTATTTGGAGGGGGCTCAGTCTGGTGCATTACACAGGTACCCTGCCACATTGCCAACAGTGCAGCATTCACTGACCACCATTACCATCTCCATGTCCAAGTTCTTCCCCACATGAGGTTTCACACATCCCCTACCCCCGTCTGGGAACTTCACACCTAAATCACTTGTGTCTCACTGTCACCTGACCTTGCACAAACAAATAGAAAGTCACCTTGGTAACCTACAGCCACTCAGTGGGAGATTAGGACAGCAGTAAACAGTGAAGAGGCACAGAGAGTCACTGTGCTGAGCAGGGATAGCTCTCGACAGGTTCTCAGCAAAACAGGTTTTAGCCACATTTCAAACAAGCACTGACTGGAAAGGAAGGCCAGGAAGCCTGGACAGCTGCAAATTTACAGTGTTTAATGCTGCCTACTGTATCCTCCTCAAACCGTGGAAAGTGCGAAAATGAATCAAGTGTTTTTATTATCTGTCAATCATCCTGTACTTTAGTTTTGATGTTAATTGTGATTAATCATTTCAAAAAGTGCCCAAGGTTTAGGTTTTGAGAGAAAGAAGAAAAGTGATGTGAGGACATTCAATAAAACACTTAATACCAACATGTGGTTTCTTGAAAGTCCTCGTAGTTAACTGAAATTAGTAAAAGTCTCTGTATCAAATTGACCAAATTCCCATTCTTCTGTAACCGTGGTTTCCCACCCACTGTGGTTGACAGGGCCCTCAACCAATACTGACCTATCACCCGTGCTTCCGCACTTGCCCCTTCCCATCACTCACAGCAGCATGATCAGGTTCCCTCCGTCCTCACTTTTCATCCCATCATTCTCCACATTCAAAAGATCATTCTCCGCCATTTCAGACAACTCCAGCAGAATGCCACCAGCAAACACATCTTCACCTTACTTCCCCGGTCTGCATTTCACAGGGATCATTCCCTCCAGGACACCCTAGTCCGTTCCACAACCATCAACACCACACAACCCCTCCCCACGGCACCTTCTCATGTAAATGCAGAAGGTGCAACACCTGTCCCCTCATCTCCTCCCTGCTCACCATCCAAGGGCTAAACAGTCTTTGCAGGTGAAGCAACATTTCACCTGTACCTCCTCCAATCTTGTGTATTGTATTCGCTGCACCCAATGTGGCCCACTCTACACTGCAGAAACCAAACGCAGACTGGGTGAACGCCTCCGGTCTGTGTGCTAGCATGATCCCAAACTTCCTGTAGCCGGTCATTTTAACACAGCGTCCTGCTCCCATGCCCCTGTGTCTGTCCTCAGCATGCTGCAGTGTTCCAATGAATCACAGCGCAAATTGGAGGAACAACATCTCATCTTCAGACTAGACACTTTACAGCTTTCAGGGCTTAATATTGAGTTCAACACCTTCAAACTATGAACCAACTCCCATTTCTTCCCTTTCTTTTAGCTGTGCTTGTTAAATTCTCCGTCATCCTCTCTCCCCTCTCCCCACCGCAATGGGACTGTCTGTCCTTTATAGTTAGACACACCATTGTTCTGCTTTCTCACATTCCAGTCACTTAATCTAAACTATCAACATCCTTTCTCCCCCAGCACTCTAGCCCCACCACCAGCACCCCCAAACTATAGCATAAATGCTGCCCCCTCCACACTTCACTCCAGCTCTGATAAGGAGCCATCTAGACTCGAAATGTTAGCTTGCTGTCTCTCCATGGATGCTGTCTGACCCACTGTGATCTCCAGCGTTTATTGTTTTCGGTTCTGACTGAATTTCCCCCTCGTGTGAGTGAGCAGGAACTATTGATCGATAAATAAAACTCTACTGACACCTGCTGGCTAAGAGCAACAACATTTCAGACGAAATGTTTGCAGGGCTGTCTGACTCTAACTCTAGTAGGACTGTAGACAAAGGCTACACGGCACATTGTGAGTTGTATACACTGTGTCCCAGTGAACATGGTGGCCCCGGGACCCTAGCTAGAAACACGGCCTCCACTTGCTCTGTACAAGACCAGAGCTGTTTCCAGGAGGGGAATCAGTTTCTTCATCAAGAGATCCAGCCCCTCCAGGCCTCCAGAAGCATCGAGTGTGGGGCGAACATTTATTTTCTTTCTATGGCAGCCCATTAGGGTCGAGGGTGACTGGACTCCACTCCAGGGGGTGGCAGTAGGTTCTGGGCTGGCTGAATAGCGTAGACACTGCCAGGGGTGGGAGAGTTGATGTTTTCTCAGTGGGTGAGTGGGATGTTCTGGGTTCTGTGCGCTCTTTAGCCTCCACTGACGATGCTGGGAGTGGTTGGCACAGTGTTCCAAATGCCAGACAAGGGGCTCAGACCCGAGAGAATCGGCCATTTACACCAGCCCCTTTTCACTGCTCCTCAGGAGGTCCAACTGTTGTGAGAATCATTATCAACATCAAACAACATTAAACAGTCCAACCCAGGAATCAGGGACAGAGCCGTGACGTTGGGTCCTGGGTAATGGCGGGGGGTTGGGGGGGAGCAGATATGGGGAGAGGGGGGAAATGGTGACCCTGACACTGAGGGGGAGATGGTAAAAGTTTTAGTCTGACCTGTGGGGCAGTGAGGCTGTGTCTGGAGTTAGTGCAGACCCTTCCCCTGCTATGGGAATATTCCCACCAGAGATGCCCATCAACACTGGCAAAGTCAACAGCAGAGGCCCAATGGCTAATCCTGGCAACTTGACGACATTGTGAGCCCATTTAAACCCACTCTGAAATACTACTCCTGATGTGGACAGACCTGATTTTACTCGTTGATAACGTTAGAAGTTCGAATCCCTCCATGGCCTTATCCCTTCTGTTTCTCCAGTGTCCATCTTTGCATGGATATCTGTCCTCCACCATCCCTGCTCCCAACCACTTGTTGGATTTTATTTCTCCACTGTTAGGTGGTACCAGTTTCCTCCCACAGTCCAGGGATGTGCAGGTTAGGGTGGATTGGCCATGGGAAATTGCCCATAGTGTTCAGAGATGGGTAGATTAGGTGTGTTAGCCACGGGAAATGTAAGGTTACAGGGCGGGGATGGGGGTTAGGCCTGGATGGGACACTCTTTGGAGGTTCGCTGTGGACTTGCTGGGCCGAATGGCCTGTTTCCACGCTGCAGGGATTCTATTCTAGTGGCCTCACCTTCAGCTGCCTGAGCCCTAAACTGTCGAATACACACCCAGTCCCGACTAAACCCTTCCCCCCTCACACTCTTTCCCCCTTTCAGACATTCCTTAAAACTGATCTCTGGCCTAAGTTTTTTTCATCTGCCTTCAGATCACCTTCTGTGGCTCAGTGTTAATTTTATTTGCTTCTGTACAGAACGTTGGGATATTGTGTTATGTTAGAGGCGTTATGTAAAGGCAAGGTGTTGTTAACTGGGAGTACCGAGATGTCACCATGTGACTGATAATCAGTGAGACACTCCTTGGTCAGCAACTGCTACTAAAAGTATTGGCTTGAGATTTCCAGCCTGGCCTGGGGGCCAGTAAAAACCACCCTCGCCCCAGGGGACTGCACTCCCATTAGGGAGAGAGAGAGAGAACTGGTAGTGGTTAAAGCTGAGGGTCACCATGAGGGGAGAGGGTGAGGCGGAGGGTCCTTCGATGACACCCTCAAGCGGTGTGAGAATTGAAGGCCTCACTCTGTGTTCTAAACCAGCTGTCCAATAAACTGAGATAGCTAAACCATCCTTATAACTATACTACTCTTGGAGCACTATCTTGTTTCTATTCCTCCAGTGATGGGCTTCCTGTTGGTTTCAAATTAATATGTCCATGGTGCAAGGAGTTTCAAATAGAAAACTGTAAGTGGGAAATTGGCACTGAATGTTTATAAATTTCACAATAACGTTTGAACAGCGCAATGGTGATGAGAATACTCCTCATGCAGTTAGGTGCCATCTTGGGAGTGCTTGAGTGATGAGACTCAATTACTCATGTCTCTTGTTCGTGTTGAATTTCCTAATCTCACTGTGCCTTCCTCTATAGAGCTCCCAGCAAAGTGCTAATGGAGACAGAATGTGCAGCAGGCTCTTTGCCTATACATGAATAATACGATGGGGAAATTCTCAATCTGCTGAACGTTCCAAACTAACGTCAGCTTGATTCACAACTTCGGGAGATCCCAAATGATCTAGAGTCAGAGAGTCATAGAGTCATAGAGTTATAGAGCTGTACAGCATGGAAACAGACCCTTCGATCCAACCCATCCATGCTGACCAGATATCTTAAGTAAATCTAGTCCCATTTTCCAGCATTTGGCCCATATCCCTCTAAACCCTTCCTATTTATATTCCCATCCAGATGCCTTTTAAATGTTGTAATTATAACAGCCTCCACCACTTCCTCTGGCAGCTCATTCTATACATGCACCACCCTCTGCGTGAAAAAGTTGCCCCTAGGTCCGTTTTAAATCTTTCACCTCTCACCTTAAACCTATGGCCTCTAGTTTTGGACTCTCCCACCCCAGGGAGAAGACTTTGGCTATTCACCCTATCCATGCTCCTCATGATTGTATAAATCTCTATAAGGTCACTCCTCAGCCTCCAATGCTCCAAGGAAATTAATCCCACTCTATTCAGTCTCTCCCTATAGCTCAAGCCCTGCAATCCTGCTAATATCCTTGTAAATCTTTTCTGATCCCTTTCAAGTTTCACACCATCTTTCCTATAGCAGGGACACCAGAATTGCACGCAGTATTCTAAAAGTGACCTAACCAATGTCCTGTACAGCCGCAACATGACCTCCCAACCCCAATACTCAATGCGTTGACCAATAAAGGCAAGCGTACCAAATGCATCCTTCACTATCATATCTACCTGTGACCCCACTTTCAAGGAACTATGATCACTCCAAGGTCTTTTTGTTCATCCTCACCCCCACCAAAACCCGACATCCTCACCCCCCGCAAACCCAACATCCTCACCATCCCCCCCAAACCCAACCTCCCCACCACCCCCCCCAAACCCAACATCCTCACCCCCACCAAACCCAACATCCTCACCCCCATCAAAACCCAACATCCTCACCCCCACCAAAACCCGACATCCTCACACCCCCCAAACCCAACATCCTCACCCCC